>NC_092646.1:39712826-40034076 GCF_039555335.1 Amphiura filiformis
ACATCACACATGGTGAGATACAACTTCCAATAAGTTCTAGAGTCAATGGCACCTTTCTCCTTGAGATCTTTCAATAATTTGATGAGTTTGGTTTGATATTTCTGTGTGGGATCTTTCTTTAGCTTTTCATAAACATTCTCATCTTGCAGAAGAGCGTTGGCTTTCTCCTCATACACTGTTGCATCAATAACACAAGTGGCCCTGCCTTTGTCACCAGGCACAATAATAATATCAGTGTCCTTTTTAAGCTTATCTAGAGCAAGTCTTTCTTCTTTTGTGATGTTACTAGTCGGGGGTTTAGTAGTCTTGATTGCATTAACTACACGACCACGAAGTTCGGCTGCTTTATCACCGGGTATGTCCTTACACGCTGTTTCAGTAGCAACCACGATGTCTTTAAGTGGGAATTTATTGCTACTTACAGAGTAATTCA
Organism: Amphiura filiformis; assembly: GCF_039555335.1. Classification (NCBI taxonomy): domain Eukaryota; kingdom Metazoa; phylum Echinodermata; class Ophiuroidea; order Amphilepidida; family Amphiuridae; genus Amphiura; species Amphiura filiformis. The sequence continues at coordinate 39,713,260 of NC_092646.1, forward strand.
GTCCACGTTGCAACAGCGAAACTTCCGCTTCAGTCAGAGAACGCAAGGACAAATTCACTACCCACTTATCGCGAGCACCACCATCCGATTTATCACACTTTCCAGCCGAAATATCAGCTTTTTCCTTCTCCGATACCAACTGTTTATGCTTCCGAATATGACGCGTTTTCACCTCCTCATGTTCGCGACCTTCGACCTGATTGATGAACTCGGTCACTCTCCTCCACGCTACTTCCGGTAATTCCCCGCGTAGTTTACCTTCAACAATACGACGTTTTTCCTTCAAAATATCCAATGTAAAATTGGTCTGACGAATACGCTCATTAAGTAATGATCTTTCTGCCCGTTTTATGATATTATCTGCACGATATCATTTCACTACAGATGATGGTAAACGTAGATATTTAGGTGTTACGTGGCTATTAAAACAAGTCAGATTAAAACGCAGATGATTTCTAAATCGCGTTAATTTGAGTGATGTTTTCTCAAGTTCTCGTAGTAGACGAAGGCACTCACTGCCAAATTCGTGTAAAATATACGAGTGGATATTCATACGTAGTGGTAGATAAAATGAATTAAAGTTTTAACTTCAACACTACACTATTTTTCGCTCACCTGGAACGTTTTCACTAGTCCGACTAGCGTCTTCAGCAGATGCTGATGCGGCGAATCTGCCAGGAAGCTTGAGAAAAGGCTTAGTGAACACAAGTCCACTGCCGGCAGCTCTAAATCAGCGGTCAGAGAACATGTAGTGAGATCTAAAGGTCACCAGATTAATTGGGAGAACGTCAAGGTGCTTGAAAAAAAGAATTTTCCCGGAGAGTTCTTGAAGCCATACAAAATAATAAGGACTCAAAAACCAAGACTAAATCGTGACCAAGGACTAGAAATAGATCCTATTTGGGATAACTTGCTGATGCCCAGGGGGCGGCGCTACATCGTAACATCCTATGACGTCACTCTGTCAATCATAAATCATCAGTGAGAGATATCCCGATTGTAGACAAGATATCAACACAGCATCACCATCTGCTGAAGACGCTAGGTATGACTTTTAAAAATGGTGGTCATCGGGTATATTCGACTTCAAAAAAGGGGGTATATTGACAAGACTCATACCGTCACTTTCAAAGTTGAGTGCCCCTCGGATCATACATAGTGCAGTTATGTCCACGACAAACTCACCGTGACCTTTCCAGCCATAAACCCGGTTAGTGAAGATTAAACCGAGATATGTAGTACTAAACCATTATAGTAATCGATTGTCCAATACAAATTTATTACCACGTGATAATATTAATCCAATGAGCGATCGAATTATCCGCTACGGTCGACTAATCCAATCGATAATGACGCTATTGACATGTACGGGCGGAGCTCCACTGACCGAGTTTTGGGGCATTTTTCAATGGTTTGCTGACATTTACTCATCAAGGCGGTCTCCCGTTATTATAAGGACTATGCTAATGATTTAAAGATTGACATATAGAGAATAAACCATACTTGATTGACAGAAAGTACTAAATTTGTACCTATTACGGTTTCGTGACAACCCTCTTCCAAATGCGACCAAGCCAGGGCGGCCCTGTGAGGCAAAATGTGCATTTGAATAACACGGGAGTTTGGATATAACGGTAGGATTTCTTTCTCATACAAATGTTGGTCCCCCGTTATTAAAGCTTGTACCGGGTTGAAAATTCGGATATTTTGAAAAGAATAAGTAATTGAAACATAGAGCAAGTACTAAAAACACAACTTTTATACTTTTTGATATATGACGCTAACTAAACATCTCCAAAAAAAGTAACTAACCCCCCTTAAATAATGGCCATTATTCAAAAACTGGCCTTTGTATTACAAATATGTAAAATGTGTTGGAAGCATAATCTATTTCTACGCATTTTGACACATCATTTGATACGATAGCTCAGAAAACAATAAAACACCGGTCAATTTAATGTAATGAGGTCCAGATTTGAAGGTTGCACTTACAACAATACAAAAATACTTAGATATCATTACACACATTGTCATTTTCAGTTTTAAACTCATGTGATTTAATGGTTTTTACAAATTTCTCTTGTAACTGTTTTGTAATGTTCACTTTCATATCAGTTAATATCGGGTGTGGCTTCCTTCTGCCTGAATAACTGCCAAGCACCTCCGCCTCATACTCACCTTTGTTTCCAATGGACATTTATTGTGAAATTTCATTGTACAAGGAATACATTTAAACAAATTCCACATAGCCCCCGCATGAAAAGTGTTTAATTATCTTTGTAATCACTCAAAAAGCATTTTGTGCTAATTTTACATCCGAACTAGGTGCTATTAAATTTTATGAGCCTTTTTATTTTACATGTAAAGCATATGGGGGTGACGATTAGAAATGGACGGCAATATTGAAAAATCCCTATTTGGGCCATTCTAGACACTAAAATGCCCATAAAAAAAATTAGCACTTAGTTCGGATGTAAAATTCACACACAATGCTACCTGAGTGAGTACAAACATAATTAAATACATTTCAATCGGGGGCTATAGCAAAAACAAAAAAATGCCCTATACCTTAATGGTTATGGAACAAAGAGGTACTGTTTACAAGACGTCGGATGCGTACCTGTACACACACCCCAACACACACCCCCACACCCCCACCCACACACCCCATTTCAATTATTTCCAAGATGAAAGAAAAACAAACGAGTTTTCACTATCGTGTTTAACTTTTCTTATTTCTCACAAACTTGAAATTGCTTACCGAGAGGAAGCTTTCATCCAGTGTTCTCTTGAACGTCTTCGGCCCCAATATTTGGCACGTGGGGGCGCTGTTGGCTATTCTGAGCCTCTGACACAAGAAGAGAGTTTTACACGGCGGGCAGGTATACCCGGCATCCCTGTTGAGGTCGCTCTTATGAATTCTGATGTGGCAGGCTTCGCGAACTCCACGACCAAACCATGACTCATCCTGGTCGATGATTTTGACCTGTTCGGTGGGAATGTTTTGTCCTGTGTTCCTGGCAAGTAGCGCTACAGGAGAGGGTTCACGTTTATGCTAGCGACTTCTAACCCCTAGAGGGCGTTTAGTTTCACCACGGTTGTTTGATGGGATCAATTATTAGTCATGTACAACTAAATTTCAGGCTTAAACAGTTTAAAAAAGTGATATCATGCTAATGTATACAGATGCTTTTGAGTCATTCTTAACTTTAATTTACAAAATTTTACAAAATTATTCACTTTTATAGTATGTATCTATTAATGACAAAATCGGTGGCGCTATTTAGTTACTGGAAATTACTCTTTCAAGCTTTTATACAATTAATTCCTTTTAACACCGAATTCTTTCATTTCGGATGTAATTAAATCCACTTTTTTTAAATTTCAAAGAAATTCACTTTGTGTTGGAAATATGATTTTGAATTTCCAAATCATTATCTAAAACAAATTTGTTTTTAAATGGACTGTAAATAGTTCACTTTATTTTTATTTGAGCCTTATCTGGTAGTTGATATTTTTTGGTGGCAAACTAGGCTCGAAGTTTAAAAACGTGATTTAAGAAATGTATTCCTTTGACAATGGTAGTGATGATGATGATTATGGTGATGATGGTGATGATAATGATGATGATGATGGTGATAATGTTAATGATGACGACGAATCACTGTCAATTTTTTTTTTTTTTTTAAATGTCATTACCATAGGAAAGGAAATTGTAAACAAAACGCAAAGTACGGAAACTAGTCTTGGGGCACTTGAGGACCACGCACCATATTCGACCCCTCCTCCCCCGTAACAATGTTGATTTGGGTCTTATGAATAGCCTCCGTGTTCGGACTCTGCAATTTTGAATCCTAATTTGTTTGGTCACGGGAGCCTAATAGAACCCAACATTGATTGGTGGGGAAGGGGAGGGGGAGGATGGGGTGTTAGGAAAATGTTTAGGTTTGAGCACTTCATTTGCATTCTTTATAAACAAGTAGTAACCTTCAAATTAAATGACGTTTAGTCAAGTGTTTGCTTAAACATTGATATGGAGGGGGAAGGAATGTGAAAGCATTACTGTTACATTATTGTTTTGCCTGTCTTGCCCGCGTGTTATGTACAACCAGACGCACGTTTTTCTCGCTTCATAATATTTTGCAATGGTAGCCTGTTTTAACACACAGATGCATAGCGAAGCATATAATAATAATAATAATAATAATAAAAGAGATTTATATAGCGCATCATACAGAAGTCTCGATGCGCTTTACAGAGCACACATACATAAAAGTAAAAACTAAATAAATGTACAAAAATCCTTAAATAATACACCTTAAAATACAAACTACAATAACAAGATTAATTAGGCTACACCAAGCATCCCTCACAAGGAAAGGAGAAAATAAGAACGAGCAAAGGGTCCCAACCAAGTGAAAGACGCATGGTAGCACAGCATATACATACAGAGTAAGCAATAAAACAATGACCATATTATATTTACAGGCCATTATACACATTATAGCAAAACCAAGTTCAACATGATCAATATAAAAACATAATAATTATTAAATGGCGAATAAGATCAAATCAGACAGAAGCGAGAAATATTTCAGCTTGGAAAAACAGCAATATGATGGTGGCACAGCACCCTGCTGAGGGGAGAGGTTGCCAGCACGTCACCCTCAGCTAGAAACATAATAAATAAAACGCGAAATATGGGGTGGCACAACACCCTGCTGAGGGGAGAGGTTACCAGCACGTCACCCTCAGCGAGAACAAACATGATAATACAATTAAAATTAAGGCGTATGCGAGACCAGCGGCGAGAACAACATTATGCCGATTATTAAAACGCAATATGGGGTGACACAGCACCCTGCTGAGGGGAGAGGTTACCAGCACGTCACCCTCAGCAAGAACAACACAGAAGTATTTTTACAAGATATATTTGACGAAAAACAGCGATAACTATCTGGCGAAAAATAAAACACGAAATGGGGTGGCACAACACCCTGCTGAGGGGAGAGGTTTCTAGCACATCACCCTCAGCAAATTGAAACATAATAAATTATATAACAACAAAATCACAGATGAATCAAACAATGAAAAGATGCGTCTTCAGAAGTCGCTTGAAAGAGTGCAGTGAGTCAGCAGAACGAATGTTATGTGGCAGGTTGTTCCAAAGAAAAGGTGCAGCGAACGCGAATGATCTTTCCCCATAATACTTGGTAGATGGACGACATGTGACTGAGAGAAGTGATTTAGAAGACGAACGAAGTTTGCGACTAGGATTGTAGTGCGAGATGAACTGTGAGATGTACAGAGGAGAAAGTTGATTTTGAGCCTTGAAGGTCATGAGAAGAATCTTATAGATTATCCGCTGTTGTACAGGGAGCCAGTGAAGTGCCTGAAGAATAGGAGTGATGTGTTGATACTTGGAGGTGCGAGTGACGAGCCGGGCTGCAGTGTTTTGAACTCGCTGCAACTTGGAGATATAGCTATCCGGTAGGCCGTATAACAAAGAGTTGCAGGAATCAATCCTTGAAGTAACAAATGCGTGAACTAATCTCGCTGTGTTGACCTCGTCAAGATAATATCTGATTTGACCAATTCTACGAATTGCAACTAGGGCAGATTTACAGATGCTGTCGATGTGCTCTTTCATACAAAAGTGAGAATCCATTACAGCGCCTAGATTGCGCGCACCACTTGAAGAATTGATCACGGAATCCCCGATTACAAGCGATATGTTTGTAGCAGGTCTGTTCGAGAAGCGGGAAGTGACATGGATGAGCACGGTCTTGGCATCGTTAAGGACCAATTTATTTGCAACGGCCCATGATCTCACATCCGCAATGCAGTTTTCCATCACTTCAATAGCCTGAGCTCGATCATCAGGGTGGAAACACATATATAGTTGTGTATCGTCTGCGTACACCATAGTATGCACACCATGTGCTGTTATAAGATCTTGCATAGGGGCACTGTACATGGTGAAAAGTAACGGCCCAGCGACCGATCCCTGTGGTACTCCGCAGCTGAGAGAAACACTGGTTGAAACTGCATCTTTCACGACGACAGATTGTGTTCTATTCTCAAGATATGATTTAATCCACATATGGGCAGTACCAGACACGCCATATCTGTCAGCTAATCTCTGAAGCAATAACTGATGGTCTATTGTGTCGAAAGCCGACGAAAAATCAAGGAGGACAAGAATGGCCTCATTACCTTTATCAAGTGCACAAAGAATGTCTGACTGAACACGGAGCAATGCAGACTCAGTACTGTGATGTGCACGATACGCTGATTGTTTGGAGGCGTTGAGGTCATTATCATGCAGATAGGACTGAAGTTGAGAAATTGCGACGCGCTCAATCAACTTGCCTAAGTAGGTCAGGTTAGATATCGGACGGTAGTTTGCAAGTTCATCAGCATCAAGCTTGGGCTTCTTAAGAAGTGGAGTGACGATTGCATGTTTCAGGCTTGATGGAAAAGAGCCAGATAGTAACGACTGATTCACAATTGCCGTCATTCCAGGCAACATCTCGTCAATACATTCCTTCGTGATGGAAACAGGCAGAGGGTCCAACTTGCAAGATGTAATATGAGAAGACTTAATAATCTTCAAAACTTCCTCTTCAGATACTGAATGGAAACTATCAAAGGAGCTGGAGCAAGTACCATTAGATTCAATGCTGATAACTGAGTTGGAAGAGGTATCAAGGCGGTCACGAAGGCTACTGATCTTATGATGGAAGTAGTCAGCAAAACGATCAGCGAGATCTTTCGGGTCATCGTGAGCTGGTAGAGCAATGATGGACTTAGGCTTTGTGAGCGTATCGACAACACGGAATAAATCACGTGGCTCAGCATCACTTATTTGGTCACGGTGATACGTTGTCTTGGCAGAGTTGAGAAGATCATGGTAGGTTTCACACTGCTCTTTGTAAAGTTCTCTATGGACAGTAAGACCAGTGGCTTTATACTTCCGTTCTCGGCGACGCTTTTCCTGCTTAGCATTTCGGAGTGCATCGCAGTACCATGGAGCGTGTGGGCGCAGAATCACTGTGCGGTCAGTAACAGGAGCATGGCTGTCAATGATTTTACGAAGATTGGAGTTAAACTGATCGGTAAGAATGTCAACCTTCAAGATGGCATATATAACTGTCTCTCTCGAGGACAACATTAGAACTTTTACAATGAAACAATTCCCAGTTCATTTCATTAAGATCCACAACATTCTCATCTATCAGGGGAAGTTCTTATACCCCAATACAAGGCCCCATGTCACAGGGGAAGTTGCTCAACTTCGTCCAAAATTGTCAAAAATGACCAAAGTTGCACAAAGTTGCATTAAGTTGCCTAAATATTTTGCAAAGTTGCGCAAAGTCGCTTTAAGTTGCTTAAATATTTTGCAAAGTTGCATTAAGTTGCCTAAATATTTTGCAAAGTTGCGCAAAGTTGCTTTAAGTTGCCTAAATATTTTGCAAAGTTGTCCAAAATTGCATTATGTTGCCTAAACATTTTGCAAAGTTGCGCAAAGTTGCATTAAGTTGCCGAAACATTTTACAAAGTTGCGGAAAGTTGCATTAAGTTTCCTAAACATTTTGTAAAGTTGCGCAAAGCTGCCCATATTTATGCAAAGTTGCCCAAAGTTGTGTAAACTTCTCATACAATTACGTCAAGTTGCTGCTGGTTTTGCTGACTCACCCCAGAAGATTTTAAACCCCTAAAACCAACCCAAAAAACACCCCCCCCCCTACCTGCCTACATAGGCTATGCAATATAAATATGTCAAATGGCGTCCTCGAAGTTAAATGGCCCCCTGACTTGCATCACTGTTATTGGAGACTCAACTCTCATGTCAATTGGGCTATTCCAGATAATAAAAGACCCCCCCTTATAGAGGGCAAATGTTTTGTTTTTTTAATCTGGGATTCCAAATTTGTTTTGCAAAAAATATCTGGAATTCCAGACCAAATCTCAAACCAAAAAGTATGGAATTCCCGGCACATTCCACCAAGACCCTATAGAGGGCAAACTATTTTTTTGAAAAAAAAAGTCTGGAATTCCAAATTCATTTTGGAAAAAATATCTCGAATTTCAGACCCAATCTCCGCAAAAAGTATGGAATTCCGGGCATATTCCACCAGAACCCCTATTGAGGGCAAACTTATTTTGGGGGAAAAAGTCTGGAATTCCAAATTCATTTTTAAAGTAATTTATTTTAATTTTAATTTTAATATGTTTATTGCCCGGGTTTATTGCACAAGAAACAAATAAACAAACATCGACAAGATGTGTTGTGCAAAAAAGGCATATAAGGCCCACGGTTGGACCTTTTAATACACAGAAGGAAGTTTACTAGTATAGGCCTACAATTGCGAGACAAACACATTTGCAAATAAGAAATAGGTTATGTTCAAATTGACAAATTTCGTAAACCAGAAATTTAGGCTATTCATACATCAAACATACTATTTGAAATTGTGTCCTATCAACTTTTATAAAACGAGCAGGATTTTTCACTGTTTTATGGAAAATTGTATACACATTGTATAAGCTATATACACCTAGTACTATAAATATTGAATAATATATTAACAATATAAAACTAAAAGATGATGAACACAACCTTTTTAAACATGTTTAAACAGATCTTATGGCTGATTTTTTGGTACTAGTAACTTAGCGAATGATTGATTTTGCCACTTGTTGCATTTATTTTAATAGTATTAAAGACTACTCTAGTATTTTAATCATGTAAATAATTCAAATACATTGTACATACAGAAGGCCGATGTTTAAGACTCATATTTATTCACTGCTATTATCTTATCTACATCCAGCAAGCTTCTTGATATTCTCATTATAGATTCTGTCAATGCTGTTCAACAACAGTCTACTGAATTCTTGTCTCTCTGTCGTGTTTTATCTTCTCTGGTTAACCCCGATATCTTTTCAGCCATCCTTATGAAACTCAAAGAAATGGGCTCTAAACTACAGTTCGAGCTTCTAACTCAAAAATGTCGCAAACTCCGTGAGAACATTGGCATTGCACACGCATCACCTGGTGCTTACCACTATATCGACGAGTCTAATCGTCCAGCCATGATTAGTGGTGATAAACCTAACATGCAAGCTTCCATCCTTAATGCTACTAATAACAACGTTCACCAGGATAGTAGACCTACTCACAGGCCCACACCGGCACCAACCAGAACTCACAAACGGCGTTGGGTTAAACGAGCCTATCGGCATCGCCCCAAAATAGCCCCTATCACTGATAACAAGAGTGTTGTCAACTTGTCTTCCCACAGTCTTACCGAACATGAAGCCTCTGTTCTATCCCGCGGGCTGAAATTTTGTCCGACAAGTACCTCTCTTGATGATCTTGAGCTTCGTACGGACTTGGATAAATTTGCCCGTCGACTTCGTCTTAAAGTTCACTTTCACAGAGACGATGAGGAGAACACTAACACCACTCCTACGACTGATGAAAGTCTTCTTAATCATCCACTCTTGAAGCGGGAAAGTCTTTTCACACCCAATGCTGGTCAAGATCCATTTCTTGATGCTTATATCACTGAGGTTAAGGCAGACATTACCCAAGGGATAAAGCCTAAAACATATCGGAACATCTCTCGTGATGAGAACAAGGCTCTGCATGATATCAAAAACAATCGTATATAGTATTGTTATCAAGGAGGCTGATAAAGGTTCTGCAGTTGTCATTCAAGACAGGGAAAGTTATGTTCACGAGTGTTTAAGACAACTCAACAACTCTGATCACTACCAACAACTTGACCATGATCCTACCCCTGAATTTGAAAAGCGTGTGTGTAAAGGTCTCAACAAAGCCTTGGAGGTGGACCTTATAGATCATGTTCACAAGGTTGCACTCACACCCAAACGTCCCAAACCAGGTAGATTTTATACTCTACCTAAGATCCACAAACATTTTGACACTATACCAGTTGGTCGTCCAATAGTTAGTGCCAATGGCAGCGTCACAGAGAAGGTTTCTCTTTTCATTGACCACCATCTCAAACCACATGTCTCTACTTTGCCATCGTATGTTCAGGATGACATGGATTTCCTTCGCAAGCTAAAGGCTGTTAACGCACATGGGCCCTTTGCGCCTAACACCATACTTTGCACTATGGATGTTTCAGCCCTATACACTAATATCCCGGCAAACGAGGGTATAGATGCATGTCGTTCTTTTCTTGAACCCACTTACTCTCCTGACCAACTTGATGCTTTCTGTGACCTCATGGAAATTGTTCTTACTTGCAATAATTTCACATTTGACAGCACAAACTACAAGCAAATATTTGGGACCAGTATGGGAACGAAAATGGCGCCCTCTATGGCCTGTCTTTTCATGGGCTGTCTTGAAGAACGTCTGCTCTCTTCAATCTCCAAGAAACCCCTCATGTGGATGAGATATATCGATGATATTTTCTTTCTGTGGACACATGGACCTGATGAACTTCAGCACTTTGTCAACTTCTGCAATTCATTCCATCCAACTATCAAGTTTACCTCTGAATCCTCAACCAAGGAAATACCCTTCCTAGATGTACTGGTATCCATCAGAGATGATACTCTCCACACGGACCTGTACTCTAAACCCACTGATTCACATCAGTTTCTTCACTGGACTTCCTGTCATCCCAAGCATACCAAGTCAAGTCTCCCGTACAGCTTGGCTTTCCGGTTGAACCGCATCTGCTCCTCCCCTGAGACACTTCAGAAGAGAAAAGTTGAACTTGAATGCTTTCTAAAGGCCAGAGGCTATCCTGGTTCTGTTATCAACAGACAAATCAACAAAGCTCTACAGATTCCTAGATCTGATGCTCTCGAGCCTAAGACGCCAGACTCTGATAATCCAGAACGCATTCCACTGGTCATCACTTACCATCCTTCGCTTCCCAAACTTTCTCAGATACTTCACAAACACTTGCGTATCTTGCATTCTTCAGATAGATGTAAGAAGGCTATTCCCAACCTACCCATGGTAGCTTATCGGAGAAGTGCTAACATCAAGGACATGATTGTACGTTCATCCCTACCTCCAGCCCAACCTCCTCCCAGAGGCTCGATTGCATGTGGCTCATGTACTTTATGTAATCATGAGATCCACTCTAAACCTAAATGGGGTGGTGGCTCACCAGTCGCACACACCAAGAAAGGGTCGTCTTTCACTAGTTCTTCCACAGGTGAAAGTCATGTCATCCACAAACACCTCAGTTGTCAGAGTGAGAATGTGGTCTACCTTATCACATGTGCTAATTGTCAAGTGCAGTATGTGGGAGAGACTGGTCGTAGCCTGGAAACCAGACTGACTGAGCATTGTGCCGATGCTCGTCTTAACAGAAATACACCAGTAGCTAAACATTTCAACCTCCCAGGACATTCTGCAAATCACATTACTGTCATGTGTATTGACAAACCCCCAAAGACTGACACTTTCATGCGAAAGAAACTTGAGAAAGACTGGATCTCTAAACTTCAGACAACTCAACCACTTGGCTTAAATGTTAAAGATTAACATGCCAGTGTATCTTTAGGCCTATGGATCTTGTTAGCATTTATTTCTGGACCTACATGTAGGCCTATATGTTTGATGTGTCAATTCACATTTGGCTTTCTTATTGTAGGCCTCGTTGTTTGCTAATATTTTTCCAGCTTTTAGCAGTCCCTGTATCACTACCTATTTTGGCATATTTCATGTCAATTTGCAACGGTATTTCACTGTGCTTTGGTTTTAGTGATTTTTGGCTTTATCACTTTCATCCGCAGGCCTATATCTGTACATGCACTGAAATTAAATTTTATCATGCATGGACCACATGCTTTCTTACTTTCTCTGTTTTTCTTCCTCCCCTTCTTTTCAGTATGCATATTACACTTTAATATTTGAGACCTTCATTGACTTGTGTTTTATCCAGCAATTTTTGGCTTATTTTTCACTATACATGTATTGTGTAGGTCTATAAACATTATTTGTTCTTTATTTAATATGCATTACTTTTCTCATAATATTGCAGTTTGAGTGACATTAGTCCACTTATCCTATCTATTCATTCTCTACAACCTCTATTGATTGCGACCCCACTTGACATTCACTTCCTGTCAATTAGGACAATACCCTATTGTCCTGTGGTGGTGCTTATTTACATATAAACTTTCCCAGTCTAACTTTGTAGTGAATTTGCTCTCAATGAGAGAAGACACAACTTATTTTGCTCTGAGTTTGCTGTCTTTTTGCTACTTATTTCAATTTGAACTTGCCTTCAATTTTTGACTTGAATTTGTTTTTAAACTACAGCATGTAGTTTTTGTTGTTTGCTTTATATTTTGTTGTCTGTCCCTGAAGAAGAGCAGTTTATCTGCTCGAAACGTCGGTTGTTTTTTGTCTGTTCTGTGTTTGACTGCTATGTACACAGTGATTTTCATCACTTCCAGTGTACTGTTTTCCTGACACTTTTGTGGGCTCTGGAATTGGCAATTTTTGGCCATCGAACTTTGCCTGTTTTGTGCCTACTCTGGATGTTTGGTTTAGCGTGTCTGTTTATATGCACAGTGATTTTCATCACTTGTTCTAGTGCAGTTTTGTATTACCATTGATCCTTGTTGTTTTTTGCAGGTTCAGCACTTACTTCTGTGGGCCTTGGAACTGGTAAAATTTGGCTATCGAACTTTGCCTACTTCTTCTGCCTACATTTGCTGTTTTTGTCCCCCTGCATACTGTCTAGTCTGCATTTTACTTGTTTCCCCACATCAAGTTGGTGTACCTTGCTTTTTCTTTCCTGTTGTTCTTATTCAAGGTATCCTCTTGTATCATTTATTGATCCTTGATGTGTTTTGTGTCCTCGTCCGTTGGATTCACCGTTACCTACTTTTACTATAAGAATGTGTTTAATATACTCCAACCAGGCCAGTGAGCCTTTAATCACAGTACAAGAATGCTCCAAACGCCATAAAGCATGTTACCTCTTGCCCCTAGCTCGCCCTATTTGACCTTTATAATATAGTGGTAGGTTTGAATTCACTGTGGTTTGAATTGGAATAGCTCTACTTGCCATATTTGCTCTGGTATTACAGTATAACCAAAATACGTATTTACTGAATGGAATATTTTAAATAAACTTGAACATGAATAAAAGTGTCATAACAAATACTCATATTTTATAAATGAAATAATTAGGCCTTATTTGATAAGTAAAATATAAAAGTAATATACAAATCTACAAAGAACCTAGTGATATAATACTAATTACTATATGGTACACTCAGTGAATTTGAAATACATGCATGTACTTCTAAACTATTAGAACTAAGCCTAAGACAGTAGTTACGTACATCATTATAATAAAATATTTGTGTACATTATATAACACTTTTCAAACACTTTAGCAAATTAGCACAAAAAAGTATGAGTAATGAGTTGCTTTTTAATGAGAAAATTATTAATGTTAAGGGAACTGGAATGAGCGTTTTGAGCGTTTCGACAGCATTTTTGTGGGACATGAGAGCACATCAGACCTATCGAATTGCATTCGGAATACGAAGAATGTCTTTCTGATATCAAATAATTTTCAGTTTATGAAATTCACGATATACGGTAAATTTTATGACAAATTATTAAAATTTGATATTTTTCACATTTTGGAGATATAACAGTCCTCGAAGTAAATTTTATAAATTTAATGACTGACTTCCTGCAAAGTGCCATTTGCTGTTTAGTTTTCGTTGTTTTTGGTATTAATCTTGGTAGGCCTATTATGAGTGTAGGCTATATTGGTGGCCTATAAACTTTTCTTATTTGCAGACATATTCAAATTAGGATCAAATGCATTTCAGACTAAAATTTTACGGCGACAATTTAGGCCTACATGTTTAATATTTATCTCAATAGAATTTTTTAGTATTTAACAGAATGCAGGAAGAATCACTTTATTTGGGCAGTTTTTGAATTAATATTAATCACCATCTCTTTAAAAGTAACAAGGTTAACATACCGGCATGAGCTGTCATGATAGTATTAAAAGACAAAGATAAATGCAATCAGATTTTGGAAAAATCATGTGCATAGTTTTTGTTTGAAAAAATAATTTTCAGCGCTTTTAGACCTTCTTAGCGGGCCTGAATAGCCCCTGAAAATGTGGCTCATTTTCCAACAAACAAACAAAAATTACCATAATATTGTGTAATTGAACTGAAGTTGAGCTTGAGCCTGTAAAGTTAATGAAGGCCAGGGCCATTATACATACACAGATTTTTTTTGGGAGGGTGCAGGAATTCCAAAACCGGACTTTCAAATGATAGGCCTAACTGTACTTGGGCAGATTTGTGTACCCAAATCCCTCTACAAATTACCCTTGTCTGTGTAAATGCCTTATCCCTTTTTTCACGGCAGTGAAATGATGCCACTTTCCCCCACATCTCATATGCACAGTTTATCCCTTACATATCCTGTGTCATGAATAGGTATTGTAGCCCACCAGCCCTGTGGTTATTAGTCTAGGAAATAATTCCTAATATCTCATACCCTTGTTTGTATGCCTTTATCTAATCTTGCCACACATGACAACTTACTAATTAGCCCTAACCCGGAAAAGAGTCTGTCCAGGAGTAGGAATTTTTTAGCCTTTTTTAGAAACATTTTTGTAATTGGCTTATAGCCATCACATGCTGACAATACACATAACTGATCGTTTAATCAAAACTAGCAGGTTCATGGCCAGGCCTGATTACAAAGTAAACATCATTCTGTATAGAAAACTGTGCAGCAAGCGATTTACTTCAGAATTTTACTACATTGCACAAAACTAAGTCTATATCTATACTCTATAGTTAATTGAATGTTAGCCCCTAATGTTTATTGACTCTTGTAATAACCCATGTGTAGGCCTATAGGCCTAAACCTGTATAATATTGGTGTTCATACATATCCCTGACCCTGACAAAAGCTAACAAGAGCAAGCTGTGTAATTATTTTGTTTACTTGTGATAAGATACAATTTTCTTCGTAGTAATATTATATAGCCAAATTTGTTTCCTAGTAGGTGACTTAATAAAATTCCTTTAAAAGGAATGGGCGCCCAATGTGAGCTTGGTCGTGATGTGGTAAATTTCATGGTGTTTAGCTTTGGTATTATTATCTCTTGCAAACCCGGTGAAACCTCAATATAGAAATCAGACCTGACAATAGGTTGTAAGAGGGATAGCCTTTTCCAGGCACGAATTGGGCCATATATAAAGAAAGTTTTGCTACTTTGCAACACAATAAAAACCTAAATGCAAAACGAGATCCTGTAGGTGGCTCCCGAGGTGGCTTAAAAAACTAAATGCAAAATGAGGTTTTTAAAAAATTTTGTTTTCCAGAGTCAAGACGCATGTATCATTATTAAGCCTCATATCACTTATTTATTGTCGAATAAGTGCAGAGTAGGTTAGATATGAATATTGAATGTTAGACCAAAGTAGCTCAAAGTACATGTGCTATACACCTGATCCGTGAACTTGTCTTTTTTAAAGACAAATTCTTGTTAAAATTTGTTCTCCCACATTTGGACCTTTTATTGGAAAAATAGCAAAACCGGACCCTTTTGGGCAGGCGGCGGATGACATGATCGAGCCGGCAACTTGTGAAACCGCCCGGCCGTATGGCATTTTCCAATATACTCGGTTAGTTTTGTGGGGTTCATTATCGAACCCCAACGGTTTTAGCTTGTATTTATATTATTTATCAACATAGGCCTATTTGTTTGTGTTTTAAAATTTCAAAATAATCCCATTCAATTAGGCCTACACGGTTGACGATGGACATTTACTGAATTTAGAGAATGCACGTCGTACACCACCTGCTTTTGGGGGTGGTGCTGCCGCTCCCCTGTACGGACTTGACGAAGGCCAAAGATACGAATTTAAAACTTAATGTGTGATTTGCACCACAGCGACGCCTTCAATCAGGGGCGCAGCCTTTTACTGTGGAGGAGCAAAGCCAAATTTTTGTCCCCGTTTGTCCATTTTTGTCCCATTTTTAGTCATTTTAATGACACATTACTCTTTGTCGTCCCCATTTTTTCTGTTGCCACCATACCCCCAGCTCTATTTGCATTGGCGATAATTATAACAATTTTCTCTGTAAAAAGTGCTTTACCTCATTTGTTAATCATGCTTGAAATTAAATGAGGACATAATGTGATCAATGAAAACTAACATTTTGTGGAAAACAAATATTAAGAATCTACTCTTTGTTGAAATCGCACATTATTGCTTTAAAATGTAGTTTATTTTTAGCACTGTATTTATCCCAGAAAGTGAAAATATGACCATAACTTTTGAATACATTATCCTGTTTTGCCAAATAAATCATAGCCAAATCACCTACCAATTCTAAGAATTGCATTTATTTTGTATAAAAATTCCGTATATGGGGTTCCTTACTATAGTTCCATTTTTTCATTGATAATTTCACCATTCTTTTCCAAAGTGATTCCAGATACATTGGTGTAACAAAAATTGTTTTCTGTAACCCATTCATTCATAACCTGTTCTTTTTGTTTCAAAATATAAAATTTGATATAGCTTGTTTGCAACAAGCAAAATGAAATTAATAACAATTAATGAGTAATGTGTAGGCCTAAATTTATAATATACATTAGCCATTTTCCCCAAAAAATTACAATATCAATCAAAATTAACCAGGCCTCAGTGCTGTATAAACTTAATTTTTGGCATTTTTAAACACTACCTATTTTATAAACACCAGTTTTTTTAATAAATATTATAGATAAATAAATAAATAAATAAATAAATAAATAAATGAATGAATGAATGAATGAATGAATGAATGAATGAATGAATGAATGAATGAATGAATAAATAAATAAATAAATAAATAAATAAATAAATAAATAAATAAATAAATAAATAAATAAATAAATAAATAAATAAATAAATAAAAAGATAAACTATACTAAATAAGGCCTAAATGTTAAGAATAATAGATCAAGAATAAAAAGCAAATAAAATCAAATAAAAAATAAGCAAGAATGTATATATGTATTTCTAAACTAGGCCTAGTATATTTTTCTGAAATCCTTAGTTCATCCTGGCATTACAATATTAAATTAATGCTTCAATACAAATTCCTCGCAATTATTGCTATTTTGCAGGGCAACACTTGCAAGCAAATCGTGCCCATTGTACTAAATAAAATGGATGCATGGGACAATCTACAGCTTTTTCGAAAATATAGCAGTATTAAGGGATGGGGTATGAACGTTTGGACAGTATTTATTGTGGGACATTAGAGCACATCAGACATATCGAATTGCATTCTGAATACGAAGAATGTTCTTCTGATATCAAAATTTTTTGATTTTTTGAAATTCCCAATGTAATACACATTTTATGACAAATGATTAAAATTGATATTTTGATATTTAACAGTACTCGGAGTAAACTTGATGATTTATACTTAAAGTGTATGTATGTGGGATGAAAAGCCGACGATCAATTGAAAATTTTGACCTTTCGTTTTGAAGATATGGATTTTGGGGAAAAAAAATCCATATCTTCAATATGAAAGGTCAAAATTTTCAATTGATCGTCGGCTTTTCCTCCCAGCTACATACACTTTAATGCACAGTTTACATGGAGACTCTATTGCTGGAAATTTATTTCCAGCAAGGGAAAGTCCTCGTGTATATTGGTAATTTTGCCAGGCAATACCCCTGGACCTCTGACCTTTCATAGTTTCCTCAAAATAGAACCGGGGCTATTTTTTCAAGACAGTACTACACTCTCCTGAGAGTTTCTCTGGAATGTTGATGGCTTTTACACACTTTTGTTATGTATTTACCTGGTTATGGTTTTATAGGTCACATAGGGGGGCCCCAGATATAGTTGATTGAGGTCACAATTGCTGGACTCTATGTCCCCATGTAAATTGCATCGCCAGGGCAAGTCATCCATCAAAATAAAATTTATGGTTATTATGTAGGCAAGGGTAAAGTCTCCATGTAAATAGCGCTTAAGAATAATATATCATTAGATTTATCAAATTTACTTCGAGGACTGTTATAAATCAAAAATGTGAAAAATATCAAATTTTAATAGTTTATCATAAAATTTGTATTATATCGTGAATTTAAAAAAATGAAAATTATTTGATATCAGAAAGACATTCTTCGTATTCAGTTTCAGATTCGATATGTCTGATGTGCTCCCATATCCCACAAAAAATACTGTCGAAACGCTCAAACCAGATCCCTTAAAATTTAATATGAAAATTGAGGAAAAAAATATGGACTGATCCCAGAAATTGAGGAGTGGACGCGAAATGAATTGATTGAAGCATGATTGAAGGGATCATTTGATGAGAGTCAGTTAATAAAATGGGGGTCAACAAGTTGAAAACTTGGCCCAGAAGAAACAAGTGAGATATTTTGTTTTCAAAAGTTATTTCTTTCATCACACAAAAGGAAATTTGCATTTCATTTATAGTATTTACACATGTTACGGTTATGGTTACCCTAGCTCTGAAAATGCTATTAGCCTTTGACCCCTAGCCAGGTTCAGCACAGGGCCGGGTAATTCAAAACCGTCTACTTCCATGATCTATGTAAGCTTCTGTAGATCAAGATGAATCAAGTTATGACATTGGTTCTTACTTTATGCAGACTGGCAGACTCAAAATGATGGGAAGGGTAATGTTTTTATTTGGTATTGCAGTGAAATATAAATGTTTTGCCTTTTACTCTGTAACTTTTTTGTCCCAGAGAAACGTCACTTACATGATAAATTTAAATATACCTGTTTTGGATGAATGGCATTTTCTAAAATGTATTGAAATTATTTGATGAGAATGAAAATGTGTTAAAACATGAACAAAACTATTTCTAAAATTTATACATGAATTATTGCAAAACCAGTATTTGTCCAGGTATTTACTACTATAATTCCAATGTTTACAAGTATTTCCCAGTATAATTTCCAGTATCAGAGATGCCGCCTTTCCTTCTCATGTCTTTAGTCAAAATGTCTGTACTTTTAAAGCTTTTTAATATATATATTCAGCCCATTTTTGGGACTTTTATCCAAATTTACACACTATTACAAGCTATTCCTATAGCATGAGTAAATAATTTTTCTAAATTGTTATGTTGAATCTTTGTTTTCCATATACCATGTATACATTTCTTAAAAGCTCTTTTGTTACTTTTGAAGAGATGGTGCCCGTAACTGGTAACTACTAATTCAAAAACTGCTCAATATACGTGACCCTTCCTGCATGCTTATAAATACTGTAATTTATAAAACATTTGAAAAAAAATGAAGCTACCGGTTATATTAAGAAATTGAGTCTGAAAGGCTTTTAATATTTATTCAATTAAATACCGTAAAACCCCGTCTACAAGCATATATGGTTTTTTTTATGAAAGCTTAACTAATACTAATTTGGCGTATATATACCAATACAACATATTGGTCTTACAATAATACTTGTTTTTATATGCTTGAATCTGTAATTTATTTGTTCAAACTCCATAATGGCGCCTGTAATAAATTAGCTTTCATCAGAAGCACTCTATATGCTTGTAGACGGGGTTTTACGGTATGTCGGTCAGCAGACAAGAAATATTATTGCCCAATACACATTGATAGGCCTATATATAGCATGTCCAAAACATACTTTCGCGTGCCAAACAGTATACACTTGTTGTTTGGGCTCTAATATATATTTTAAGCTATTTTAGGAGAAGCAGGGTATGATTTCAAAGTTAAATAATTATAACCACCATACTATGTTCTTTATATAGATTTTGTACCCGGATTTTGTATTTACATCATCAGATAATTTATTATAAATTTATTATTTACAGTGTATGTGTAAATGTGTAGGCTATACTCACTATACTGTAGGTCCTATAGTATGGCTAACATGCTAATACTAGCAAGTACACAGCCAGTTTGAATTTCCCACTTTTTACTACAAAAGATCAATGGAATGTGTGTGCACACTGTCATTAAAGGTTGGGGTTAATTTTGGTCAGAAAACCATATACAGGCGTCACCATCCCCTATGATAATATTCCGGGGGGGGTTATCCCATCCCCGGATCTACGCCCGGGATCTACGCCTGTAACTCATTTAGCTAAAATTACCATTTGGAGTTATTACTCATTGGAGTCATAGTACAGTGTTACACCCAAATTGTAAAGTGCACACATTTTGTTGATTTGAAGCTTGAGAGTACACAATTGAATACCGGTACTTAAAAGTTAGGAATGTACATGCCTTCTCGAACATTTTACCCCTGACTTTTACCCTTAAATTCTTTTGATTCTCCCGTATTAAGGACTGATTTTTTTATCCCCTTTTTAGGACCCAAATTATTTTTGATCCCCCACCATATTTTCCAATCCCCCACCGAAGTATTTATGAACACTCCCTAAAGGGGAAAGAAGAAGAATTTTAAATGGATACTGGGGTAAACAGTAAGCATATAGCTGCATGGTAAGAAGCTGGAACACATGAGAGTTTGTGATACAGTTATACAGCCAGTTGCCAGTGGCGGCGCCATTAATTTTTTCGGGGGGGGGGCATTGAGGGGGCAAAGTGAATTTCAGGGTAGGGGAAAAATCAACAAATTTTGTGCAAAATTACGGCAAAAAGTGAAAATTTTGGGTTTTTATTGGGGGCACCAGGGGGGGGCAAGAGTTCTGACTGGATGGGAGGCATTTTCCCCCATGCCCCCCCCCCCCGTGGGGCCGCCACTGCCAGTTGCAAATCTGAGTATGAGACCACATTTATGCCATTATTATTTGAGGCCTAGCTAAGTCTGAATTGAATCCTGTAATATTTATGCCAAACCTTAGCCTCACCCAGCACACGCTGAACCCCAAATGATTCTCTCAGAACTTAGACCCTCCCTCGGGTCCATGGAGAACGACTGTGGACCCTCCCAGTCTGTAAGCAATTTGACTTCCAGTTCCCACAAAATGCTGGGAGTTCACTTTTACGGATTTGGAGTCACGCAATCTTTCTATATACCACGTCCATGTTTTCACTACATTAACGTTTGTGTAAGCGACTAAAACAACGATATTGTATCCGACCAATCAACGCAGCTTGGGAGCGCGGGGATATTTGAAAAGGCTTCCCTAGCTAAATAATGTGCAAACATTTGCAAACCGCACGCGATAATATACGCAATATGGACAATAGGAGCTAATAGGCCTAAGTCCGAGTCGAGTGGTTGCCTTTTATTATTGCGCGTACCATGGGTCTATCAGACGCGTGCCACTTGAGCTCAATACCTCTCAGTTGTTGACAAGCAATGACAAGTGTCCCATCCGATCTTGCGTCACATCCCGCGGCATAGCTTTGTGCTACCATATTTGAATTGAAACTGGGCGGGGCTTTCGTAATTGACATCAGAATCACCGGGCTTCTTTGAACGAATATTTGGAAGTGAAATCTCTAACACTTCGGAACAGTCTCGGCGTGGGGAGCGGTCACTGAATTTTAGCGTTCAATATAGGAGGTGTGATCAGTGTGGTGGCATCAATTTGAGCTAATTTGTGTAGAGAGAGGAATTGGTTTTGGGCTGTGTATTTAGAATCGGGGGGGTGAAGGACTATGGCATATTTTGGTAGGCTATTATGTAATTACGTATCGTTCCATTATCCAGGCCGGACCGAACCGAGACTGTGGGACAGTCTATCAGAACTCAGCATTTGAAGAGCAGTAGAGCCGGGGTATGCTCCGGGGAGGGGGCTACAATATGAAATGGATATAGGTGTAGGGCTGGCACTCACACAGTAAGGGGCATTCAGTGAGAGCAAAATATAAAACAATATGGGGTCATTGGGTGAGAGCATCATTTTTGGCATTCGGTGAGAGCAAAATGTATAAAATATATCATCTGTCACCATTGGGTGAGAGATGAACCGTTTGGATCTAAATTAGGGGGGCAGTGGCTGGCTGAGAATATGACCTCTTTTAAAATAGGGTCTTTGGGTGAGAGCCAGAAAAAGCCTAAAGTAATAATGTGTGATATCGTCAGCCTGCTACGCTAATTGCCTAAAGTCATTTTTGTAATTTTAAGTACAAAGAACAAAATGTGGTTCAAGCATTGGGGAGAGCGTGGCGCAATGGTTAGGGTGAGCGTGGCGCAATGGTTAGGGTACTTGCCTTTAGTGCATGAGGTCCCGGGTTCGATTCCCGGCGGTGGCGATTTGCTGGGATATTGACTTGGAAAAAAAAGTCTGAAATTAATTGGCAACTTCTGTAGATTAAATTCATACTTCCGCTCTCCCCATGGTTCATTTAGAATTGGGTAAATGAATCATGAAAGTACTCCGTCCTTCGGAGGGGACGTTAAGCCGTCGGTCCCGTGTACAGAGAGCCATACCTGTACATGTATCTCGCAGCCAGTTTCGAAAAGAGTAGGGTGTTAACCCCTGACTGTTCCCAACCCGTCCCGGTGTTCAAATGGACCCCAATGGAAATAAGCTTCAATAGAGGCTTTCTTGGGTTATCCAGGGTTGTCAAAATCCGAACAAATCAAATCAAATCAAAGCATACATCAGTTATCTAATATTCCTAATTATTTGGGATTATTCCCTTTCATTTCATTATCATTTGTAGGCCCTACTTGTACAAATATTGGTGAATAAATATGTTTAAATGCATGCTTGAACCATTAGAATTTTGTACTTTGTTCTCAAAATTACAAAAAATGACTTGGGTAATTAGCGTAGCAGGCTGACAATATGCTCTAGCAAAGATCAGTAATAGAAGGGTCAGTGCTTTGTGTGGGTAGGCCCTATCACAGATCATGAAGCTGAAGTCGGTCTACTGTTCTGTGAGAGGCACGCGCCTACCCCCATCGGGAGTTTCATCATTAGGTCAGCCATATGCCACAGCACAGATCCTGGAATCCTGGCCACTACATGTAGCAACTAGCTTCAGCTGTAGCTTGTAATAGGCCTATACAGGCCCATACGCATGATTTTTTTTGGGGGGGGGTGCTGATTTTGAAAAAGTGAACTTTTTTTGCCAGGGGGCGATTTTGTGAAAAGTGGACTTTCTTTCAAAAATTTGGACCTTTTTTGACGAATAACTCGTTAAAAATCTGACTTTTTTTGCTCGGTACGCTCGCAAATTTTGAAATTTTGGGACTTTCTGTACACTTTGGCAAATTTTGGTGTGGGTGGGCCTCTTCAAAACCCAAAATTTTTGCGCGCTTGGGTTGGTCTAAGAAATACTGGCATTTTTTATCATAGAATTTTAGATCTCTTCAAAGTACGCTACAAATATGATTATGTACCAATCTGATCAAAATACAACTAAATCAAGAAAATATTGAAAATAAATTGGATTTCTTTGCACGTAAACTGCACACTTCAGTTTACTATTTCTCATTGCAAAATTATTTTGTACACATATAAGGCCCATGGGTAGATTTACCATAGGGCAGAGTGGGCACGGGCCCAGGTAATGGGGGCCAAAACTGATCACATTGTACCTGTGTACATTTGCGTGACCAAATTAATCTCATATTTGACCATTTTAGCTTTTTGCATTAATTAGTTCCAATTTTAACAATATTTG
Source organism: Amphiura filiformis (assembly GCF_039555335.1). Lineage (NCBI taxonomy): Eukaryota > Metazoa > Echinodermata > Ophiuroidea > Amphilepidida > Amphiuridae > Amphiura > Amphiura filiformis. The sequence continues at coordinate 39,736,888 of NC_092646.1, forward strand.
GCCAAATTTTTTGCGCGGTTCGCGCACATTTGTACTATCATAGCCACGGATCCAAATTATCAATTTCATTTATCCCTGTAAAATCAGATAAACACCCTGATTTGGGACAAATCTAAATTAAGTATAAAATTAAAATTTCCTTGTGCTTGTATTTCATGCGCAATTGTCCCACCGGGAATGTTTCAAACATTTGCCTCCCAGATACCACACCACTGGAAACAACACTATTAAGTATGTTTGTTATTCTATATTTTAAGTGCTTATGTTCTGTACCTTGTATTAGTAAGGTTTTGAACATTAAGAATCTTGAATCTTGATAAAGGGGGGGGTTGTGGGGTCAAAAGTTTTGTCTGTCAAAGAGGGGTCAAAAAAGTTTAGCGGTCTATGGGGGGGGGGGTCAAAAAGTTTAAGGAAAAATTTAAGGAAGACCAGCCCCCCTACCAAAGTATTAATGAACACTCCCTATCTCCGGATTGTTCCGATTAATTTTGATAACTCCAAATTGTTCTGACTAATTTCAACTAACTGCGGATTGTTCCAAATAATATCGATAACTCGGAATAACTACAAATAAATATTGCAATTCTGATAACTCCAATATCGGACCCTGAAATCGGAATTAATACCCTGTCGTGGGGCCTAATATTGGATCCAAAAGATAATAATGATAAAATTGGATACTTTATGCCCAATATTTATTGGTCGAGCTATGAGTTTTAACTCGAGTACGCCTCGTCCAATATTAAAACTCATAGCTCGACCAATAAATGTGGGCTCAATCGATCCAATTTTATATCAAAGTTGCACAAAGTTCTGCAAAGTCACGTAAAATTTTGAAAAGTTGCACACAGTTCCTCAAAGTTGCCTAAACATTTTGCAAAGTTGCACAAAGTTCCGCAAAGTTGCATAAAATTTTGCAAAGTTGCTCAAAGTTTTGCAAAGTTACATAACATTTTGCAAAGATGCTCAAAGTTGCGTAAAATGTTGGAAAGTTGCTCAAAGTTACGTAAAATTTTGCAAAAGCTACACAAAATTGTACAAAGTTGCGCAAAGTTCCTCAATGTTAATGTAAAGTTGCATAAAGTTGCACAAAGTTACTCAATGTTAATGCAAAGTTGCACAAAATTGTCAAAAAATTTGCAAAGTCAAATGACAACTTTGAGCAGTTTTACACAATTTTGCGCAACTTTGGTCATTTTGACAATTTTGGACGAATTTGGGCAACTTCCCCTGTGACATGGGGCCTAATACATGTGTACATTCATTGAATGACCTTTGAAGATTTGGGTACAAAAACTCATACTCTGCAACTTGAGGTCAAATTTTGCACTATGATTATGTAATTGAGGTTATTGGACTGTGCCATTGGACCAGGCTCTTGTGGTCCATAGTGTTTGCTTTGAAAGGATACCTTACGTAACCAAATTAAATCGGCATACTCCCTCAAACATGTTGAAGGACGAGCAAGGTCTGCTGACCTTTTATAACGAGAGGCTAATTATGTACTACGCATGTTTGTGCGTAAGCACACTTGTTTGTCATATACGCGTACTGTGTTCGCACACGTATCGCATTTTGAATAGTATGCGTATAATGCGCAATGCGTTTTGGGCGTTTAAACATTACTAGTAAAATGTACTGGAGATGTTTGTGCGTATGTGTATGATTTGGAAATTCAAAATCATAATTGCCAAACAAAGTGAATTTCTTTGAAGTTTAAAAAAAAACTGGATAAAATTACATCCGAAATGAAAGAATTCAATGTTTTTTATTGTTTGATAAAATATGTTTATAAAATTTCCTTGTTGCTCGTTTCACCTATTCCAGCTGTTTTAATGGCAGTATTAATCACCTACCCCTTGCAAATAAAGAAATTTGATTTAGGATAAATATCTATAGTTTGCATTTAGTTAATAATGAAGCCAATTCTATATATATATATCAAACAACCGAGTCATCGATGTAAGTGTCGTTGCAATACTGACAGGCGATGTTATACATAGTGTGGCACCGATCTTCCTTTCTGATCTTATCCTTAGGAGAAACTAGAAGTTCGCGTAGTGTGTTGCGGGGCTTGAAATGAACTTGGATCCCTTGTTTTGTGAGCACACGTCGCAAACCTTCGGACACCCCTCTTGCATAGGTATGGTTACATGAATCCTGCTAGAGGGTATAGAGTCAGGAGTTGGAGGGTTGTTGGAGTTCGCGATCGCGAAGTGTGACCTTTTGTATCCACTGTGACCCAGTACCTGTCTGATGTGTTCCAGTTCAGCGATGTTGTCCTCTGGGTCAGACACCAAGGTATTTGCATGATGTTCTAAGTTCTGATCACACCTAATTTGTGCTGAAGTGGATGATGTGAGTCCATAGACAGGTACTGGTCAGTATGTGTCGGCTTGCGATAGATAGTGACCTTGAGCGTGCCATCCTCCTTTCTGTTAATCATGGTGTCCAGCATGGCGATTTGTCCGTTCTCCTCGCGCTCGCTGGTGAATTTAATGGAAGGCGAGATGTTATTTATGTGCGTGGTGAAAGTTTCGACTTGTTGATCTTGAATAACCACGAAGGGTATCGTGGACATATCTAGCCCAGAACGATGGTGGCGCTGGGTAAGTACTAAGAGCCTGCTGCTCAAACCATTCTATAAATAAGTTCGCTACCAAGGGGGAGACAGGCGAACCCATGGCCGCTCCATTTTCCTGGCGGAAATTGTCTCATTGGAACCTGAAATAGGTGGTGTTAACACACAGAAAGTTAACAGTTCCATGACGTTGCAGACTGACAGAGAGGTACGATCAACGAGAGTAGAGTCATTGTTCAACAATTCGCGAATGATGCGAAGCGTATCAGGTATCGGCGTCTTAGTAAACAAGGCTGTGACGTCATATGACACCATATAACATCCCCTGGTCCTTGCGCGAGATTACTGATCTTGTCAACAAAATCAGCTGAGTTCTTGAGATGGTGGGGGAAGAACCAACCAGAGCAGAAATAATGTCCGCGACATAGCGAGCAGCTTGGTATAGTTTTCACTATCGTTTATAGATTTTTCTATTTCATCAATCCACTACTTTTGCAAATCCTGCAAATTAGTATAGATAATTTGGCACTAGCCTACTGGCAGCACACCGCTAAATCCTTCCGCATTTGGTGTAACCCTTCATAATCCCGGCCCGGTAAACATAGCTCGGTAGTGCAAACAAGTGGGTGTCCCTTGGGAGCAAGATGAGTAGCCATGATTGTTTATTATATTTAAATTAAAAGATATGCAATTGATCAATGTTCAGAATATCACAAAATGGTGCATTTTGATCTGGTCAAAATAAAGTCATGTGCGGACATGGTAAAGAGGCATTCGTGCAAGCTGAAAATAAGGGTGGGGCGCTACGTTCAGGTCCCCGTAGCTTAAAAGTTAGTTTTAAAAAACCGATTTTAAAATAAATTTTAATCTACCAAAATATGAAAAATGGTTTTACATGGAGTAGAAAAACAAACTTACTTTCATGTATATTTGCAACATTTTGAAATTACAAACCCAAACTGGGTGCTATGATGTACAAGATTGGGCTACGAGTATGCATTTTACTCATGTTGCCAATGCCTGACTTTCTTTATTATACTCAAAAACGGATTTTATTATACATGTACTAGAAAGTTGTTTACGTGCATATAGGCTCCTTCACAGCCGGTTTTTGTTGTGTATGTTTACAACTGAGCCACATGCAGACTGGGTTGCCGGGACTACCAGACAGTGTATCTGTTTTTTGACTATAATACCTCCTATCAGTTTTACTGATAAGATGGCTAATTGAAAATAAACACTTATTTTGTAAACAGATAATGCTCTGTGGTTATTTATGGATGGAAACTTGCTAAAATTGCTATTAATGAAATAATTAATATATTAAACATACATTTTGTTTTGTAAACGATGAAAATCCGTTCACAAATAAGGTTTTTAGGAACCATTCGACATTAAACATTTTGAACACTTTTGCTCTTTGAAAAAGGATACAATTGCACCCATGCTGATCCGACTACTGATAAGCTGTCAACAAGCATTGACAAGTAAAGTGTGACCACTAATTAAACAATAATAATGAACATTATCTGACCATTCCCTGATCTGACCAGAGCTGGGTATAAATAGTGCAGGTGCCTGCTACCAACACTAATTGATATTGGGAGTGACACTAGTCGTCGGGGGGTACCAGTAATTGGGGTAGATAGTGGCTTTGGTTTTATACATGTTTGGTACATATAATTAGAGTTTCTTGTATACAAATCCAAAATTTGGGTTGATGTTACGTACCTCAATGACAGTTTCGTGCTAAGACTTAGCACTTTCTCAAATTGACTGACCAATTCCTGCACCTTGACGGCTGCTTCCGGTTGGAGCTGACGTTGGTGGCGCTGTTAGGAGTTGGTCGTAGATGTGCGGTAGAAAGTAATTCCCCTCGTCTCTGTTGAGTGTTTTGGCCCCCCTCTTTCTTATCCAGATGGCTTCCTTTATGTGTCTTCTCTTTCTGTTCTGTTCTCTGTCTCTGATTTGTGATTCTTCCCATCCAATTACGTGATTGTCTTCTGCGACATGATCTGTTATAGCGGACTTGTTGTCCACCCCTGTAATGGATGCTTGTCTTTGAGATCTAGTATATGCTTTCTTTGAAGCTTTTTCCGCTTCGGTTTTATGTTCTTTGAGTCTAGTTCCAAACAGTCTGGCGGTTTCTCCAATGTATGTTTTGTCGCAATTGAGGCATGGGATCTCGTATACGCAGTCAGATGTTTGTGTGATGTCCCGCTTGTCTTTTGGGTGCACTAAAATATTTCTCAGCGTTTGGTGAGGTTTGAAGGCGGTGTTAATGCCGTCCTTCTTAAAGACCCGTCTCACGCGCTGGGAGAGCCCTTCTTTAAAAGGGAGGACTACCATTCCTCTGGATTTAGACTCTGATTGATCCTTGCTATGCGATTTATTTTTGCTTTGCGTTTGTTTAAAAGCCCATTCAGGGTAGCCGCACAACTTGAGAGCTTCTTTGATTTTGGCTTCTTCCTGTTTCTTATCTTCATCTTCTGTTACTACTTTGTCTTTCCTGTCCATGAGAGTGCGTATGACGCTAAGTTTGTGCTGTAGGGGGTGATGCGAATTGAAATGCAAATACTGATCGGTATGTGTCTTTTTGCGATATATGAGCAGTTTGATGGAGCCGTCCTGCTTTTTGACAATAAGGGTGTCGAGGAACGGGATTTTATGGTCCACTTCCGTTTCATACGTGAATTTTATGTTGCCAGTCTTATCAATCTGATTGATATGTGATGTTAACCGTTCGACTGAATCTTTATTCACAACCTCGAGCACATCGTCCACATATCTTTTCCATAACCGGGGTTTGATATCTAATGGAGCAGTAACTATGGATTCTTGCTCCAGCCATTCCATATAAAGATTGGCTACTATGGGGCTGACCGGGGACCCCATCGCGGTACCAAATTTTTGCTGGTAAATTTGCCCGCGAAAAGAAAAAAAGGTTGTGGTTAAGGTGAATTCTAACGCTTCCATGATGTCTTCCGGTGTTAAATTTGTACGCTCCCCTAGAGTGTCATCATCCATCACACGCTGTTTAATGATTTCTAGTGACTTGTCTATGGGCGTGTTGGTGAACAAAGAGACCACATCGTGGGAAATAAACTCTTCACCTTGTTCAATCATGATCTCCGCTAAGTCCTCCGCTAAGTCTTTAGAATTTTTGACATGATGTTGAGTCTGACCTACTAAGGGCCTAAAACTCTAGCAAGTTCCTTTGATGTTTCATACATTATTGATCCGCAATAATCCACGATAGGTCTTAGTGGAGTGCCGTCTTTATGAATTTTGGGAGTGCAATACATGCGGGGAGTGTTTTCCGCTGTCGGAGAAAGTTTCAATACTCCCTTTCCGTGATTTTCTTGTCCTTTTCCAACTAGACAAGAGGCTAACAAGTTTTCTTTTGTAGCGTGCGGTATAGTCATTTTTCAGTTTTTCATAGGTCTTATCATCATCGAGCATGTTCTTGACTTTTTCCTCATATTCGCCTTTATCCAGAACAACTGTCTCAAATTGACTGACCAATTCCTGCACCTTGACGGCTGCTTCCGGTTGGAGCGTCAGTCAATTTGAGAAAGTGCTAAGTCTTAGCACGAAACTGTCATTGAGGTACGTAACATCAACCCAAATTTTGGATTTGTATACAAGAAACTCTAATTATCTGTTTTATTGACAATCCTGATGAACTTATTTGCGGATGTTTGGTACATGTAGAGCAACCGGGAATCCCTGGGTTTGAGTAATCAGTCTTTTTGATTAGGCCAATGAAAGTCGATTTTGAGTTTCCCGTCACCGCACTCACTTCATTTTCTCACTATTGTAACTATTTTTAATATTCTTTTGAATCTCATTAGGGCTAAACATCCATCCTCAAGTGAGTGAGTGGCAAATAACAACACATTTTACATACGTGTTGGTCATATAATGAAAGGCAGAAAAATAATGAATAATGAAAAAGGTACCTCACTTGTTTTCAGAAATTATGTGACGGGAAACTCAAGGAGTTAGATTGTTATGGACATGGTGGGTTAGTAAGCGGAAAATGTTGAAGGTCAGGTCAAGGCCATCCGAGGTGAACTAAGGACAGAAATTTGGAGTTTATATGAATAAAAGATTTGAGAGGAATTCGAAGGAGGTAGATTGTTATGGACATGGTGGGTTAGTAAGCGGAAAATGTTGAAGGTCAGGTCAAGGTCATCCGAGGTGAATTGAGTATAGATTGTCAGATTGTGGATGACAATTCTGCCCACAATTGTTAAAGGTCATTTGAGGTCGACTAAGTATATATTGTGTTGGATTGTCAGAATGTTCAAAGTGGTGTCAAGCGCATTTGATGTCAACTGAGCATCGATAGTCTGATTTTCATAAAACGTGGTGCATGTAATCACAATTAGGTCCTAAGCGTCAAAACCATCAAGGTCATATCAAGGTTAACAGTTACTGATAGGAGGATAATAGATAGTTGGATTGTCATGAAGTTTGGTTGATATGAAATCCCTTAATTAAGCAGCAAACATTCTTATCTGAATATAGATTGTTGGATTGTCATGAAGTTTGGTTGATATGAAATCCCTTAATTAAGCAGCAAACATTCTTATCTGAATATAGATTGTTGGATTGTCATGAAGTTTGGTTGATATGAAATCCCTTAATTAAGCAGCAAACATTCTTATCTGAATATAGATTGTTGGATTGTCATGAAGTTTGGTTGATATGAAATCCCTTAATTAAGCAGCAAACATTCTTATCTGAATATAGATTGTTGGATTGTCATGAAGTTTGGTTGATATGAAATCCCTTAATTAAGCAGCAAACATTCTTATCTGAATATAGATTGTTGGATTGTCATGAAGTTTGGTTGATATGAAATCCCTTAATTAAGCAGCAAACATTCTTATCTGAATATAGATAGTTGGATTGTCATGAAGTTTGGTTGATATGAAATCCCTTAATTAAGCAGCAAACATTCTTATCTGAATATAGATTGTTGGATTGTCATGAAGTTTGGTTGATATGAACTCCCTTAATTAAGCAGCAAACATTCTTATCTGAATATAGATTGTTGGATTGTCATGAAATTTGGTTGATATGAAATCCCTTAATTAAGCAGCAAACATTTATGAATATAGATAGTTGGATTGTCATGAAGTTTGGTTGATATGAAATCCCTTAATTAAGCAGCAAACATTCTTATCTGAATATAGATTGTTGGATTGTCATGAAATTTGGTTGATATGAAATCCCTTAATTAAGCAGCAAACATTCTTATCTGAATATAGATTGTTGGATTGTTGTAAAACTCAGAGGATGTGATTTCAATTGAGCCGTTTGTTATATACAAGTATGAATTAAATGTAGACCTATTTAGCACACATTTTCCAACTCATCAGCTTTCGACATGAAAATTTTGAGTATTTCCTATATAAGTCATTGGTGGTATTTACCAATTTACCAATATTTCGCACCCGGTTAGTTGTTCCAAACATTCAAATTTACTAGCATTCCAAGTACTTGCAATGCAAAATTATGAAACATGATCTTCATACATGGCGTTGTCTTTTTAAAGACATTTCTTGTTTAACTTGCTTCTTTCTTTACGTTGTCACTCAGGGTTTTCTTTTTGGTATATTTCCTTTCTTTTAATGAATGAAGCCAAGCAGTTCCAAGCGTGGAAAGTCATCAGGTACGAAGTACTCAATAAAACGAATAAAACGAAAAATAGATGTTTGAAATTATGTTATCCTTAATTTATGACAATACATAATTTAATAAAACTTTAACAGTCTTTTTCTTCTTTTAATCATGAAAATAACCCTTTTAATTGATTGCTCCTGTCCACATTATCCCGAAAAATGGGGTCATTTGTCTTCCTATGATGTCTAGTTCAAAAGTTATGTCAATTTAATTGAATTTTGTCGGAATCCAAGATGGCCCCCAAATGAACCCCATGAGACAATATTTAATTTTGGGAACATCAAAATTCATTTACTAGACACCTTCAGGATTACAAAAAATGTAAGTTAGAAAAAAAAGCACTGGGTGTATGGGAACCCCCTCTGGTGACTAGACTAAAATGGCTTCATTCATATCATTTGTACTTTTATTTTCAAAAATTTTCCAAATTCTGAGGGGGTCACATCTCCTCCCAGACACCCCTTGCAAGCGCGACGGACGGCGCTGTCGCGCCCCATGAACAATCTTTCAACATTTTGATATTGCATCGCCCCCTATCAAAATACCCTGGCGCCACCCTTTGTATCAACAACTTGATCGTTGCTACAGCAGTGATGAACCCAGGACTTGACCTGACCCAAGTACGATCATACCAGTTATAGCATTGAAAAAAAAATCATAATACACGTTGAAACTCACAACCGTGCGAGACAAAACTATATCTAAAAAATTATACGTACAATATAAGCTATACAAAGCATAGTCTCCCGTAATAGATATGGAGACTTTAGATTCGAGTGATACAGGTAGAATTGTTTCGCAGGAGCGCGGTCATGGCGGTTCTGGTGTAAATATTAAGCTGCTTCTAATGCTGGTGGTTGTTGCAATACTATTGGCTTCAGTTGCTTTGGTTGTGGCTTTAATAAGCTTAACGCAGAATGGACATGGTGGAGGTGAAGCTAGAGTCACCATAACTGGACAAGAAGGTATGTAGGTTCCTTTAACTCTCGTAAACATCTACCAACAAGTTATTACCCCCCCCTTATTATGAGATATTAACTTAAAATCTATGCATCACAATTTAAAACTGAAATGGCAAAAGGAAACCCAGTTTTGTTTTGCAAAATTTTGTGTAATGACAAAGATCCCTATTCAAAATTAGAAGTCATATTGAAATGTCTCACTTAATCCAATATCCAGAAATATTCAGCGTTTTAATAGCTACATTTTTACCAAATATCAAATATGGTGTGTTTCCTATAAACGAACGTAGTATTCTTTCAAATATTGCACAGTACAGCTGGACGGTGGTGATAAAGCATCCATTTGTATGATGCACAGTGTCATCGTCCCGATATCTTCATGGCAGAAATCGCCATGGTTGAATCCACAGCCACGCATGGCCATTTTGTTCCGACCTGTTTAATTGTTTTGACACGCATAATGGGCCAAGGAACATCCGACTAAGGCTGCTGACAATATCAAGGTGACTGACCTCTCTGTGTGTGAGTGAGCATGGTATACGCCACGGGGTCATCTGCTTTTAGTCTGCCTCCACGATAGTCTCCTACACAGCCAGTTTGCGTCGGTCTGACACTCGTCGATCCTAACAAACATGTATGTTCGTGATAGCCAGCCTCCCGGGGTAAAAGCAAGGGGCGGCCAAAACGAAGGGGCGGCGGAAGAAGAAGGGGCGGCAAAAACAGGGGCGTCAAAAACGAAGGGGCGGCAAAAAGAAATAGTACAGAAAAAAGGGCGGAAAAAAATGGTACTATACATCCAAATTTTAGGGCGCCTAAAATCCTTTTTTTTTTCTTTTCTTTTTTTTTGCTCTTCACTTTTTCAAACCACTGAAGACAAATGTGTCAACCTTTTCGGGTTGTTGGGGAAGGGGCGGCAAAATTGAATTTTCCTCAGCCCCCCGGGGTAGGGGCGGCCACGGTACGCCACTGAATTAAACAATCTCGACAGAATCTATGAAAGTGTGGGTTGAACATGTTGAGGGGCCTAATTGTAGGCCTATTCAAGTTTGACATTTTTGTTAATATCGTCATGACTGTGTAATAAAGACAAATGTGAGAAAGATATTATATGATGAATCTGAACACATCGAAGTATAGTAATTTTGGTGTGTACAAATTTGAAATATAAACTTGAAGGGAACAACACAAAAGGTTGATGAAGTCCTAAACGAAAGCCCTTTCGATTGGGGGAGTGGGTCAAAAAGGCTAACTACGTTTAAAAAAATAGTTAAAAGTTATTTAAAGCCATAATGTACGATCTTTTAAAATGGGTTTGGTAATTTTTTTTTTTCAAAACTGATTTATTTTGTAATGTTTGCACATGCCAGTCCCAACTTACACGTAATGGGATTCAACCAAATTCATTGTGTTTTTAGGACAAAAGCAAATTTGAATTAAAATCCCCATTGCGGGCCCCATTAGAACACCACAGTTAAGCGGCTGAGATAGGGAGTGAGTTTTCTGTCACTTAAGGGTATGCGATGTATTGTTGGTCGAAGCAGCAAACAAAAATAGTTCACAGCATCTTGCGAATGGTAGTGAACTTTAGCAAAAATTGCATTGCTCAATTCATAGCGAGCGTGTAGAAGAATTCAAATATCACAGATATACTTTTTTAGGTCCTGTGGTTCTGGTTCTTGAGTTATGTTGTAAAGAGAGCTGAAACAACAACATTGTTGTAAAACGTACATAACTCATTTACAACAATAAATTAAGCAAGTTTTCAAAGTATATGATTTGTAGAATGAACTTTTGCAAAACACCAAAGTGTTATTTTTCAATAATATATTGATTCAGATAATGAAAATCGATTTTTTGGTTGCTTCGACCAACAACACCTCGTCTACCCTTAAGTTACCTCATTAGTTTGGATTAAAATGATCAGAAAACTTTCCTAATAATATTGCATAATTCTTTGGCAAAGAATAATCAAATTAAAATTTGACCGAAATCGGTAATTAACTTAAAAAATTATTAACACTACTATAAACGCAGTAAAAAGGAGCCATGTGCGTACGCATTTTTCCTTATTTCATTCAATGCCGAATATTTTCTATAGAATATGTAAATTGTTGACATGGAATGACTTATATAACTGGGATTTATGTATACATTATTTTTATTTAGGTATCCATGACTACTTGATTCATGAGAAAACACATGAATAATTTTCATAATGATCAAATTACCCGTTAATTCTGTATAAAAATAAAGTTCATTACACACTAGGATTTATGCAGGCCTATACATTATTTTTTCAAAGGTTTCCAAGACTACGTGATTCATGAGACGACACATGAATAATTTTCATAATGATCAAATTACCCGTTAATTCTGTATAAGAATAAAGTTCATTACACACTAGGATTTATGTAGGCCTATACATGATTTTTTCAAAGGTTTCCAAGACTACGTGATTCATGAGACGACACATGAATAATTTTCATAATGATCAAATGACCCGTTAAGGGAACTGGAATGAGCGTTTTGAGCGTTTCGACAGCATTTTTTGTGGGACATGAGAGCACATCAGACCTATCGAATTGCATTCTGAATACGAGGAATGTCTTTCTGATATTTTTCACATTTTGGAGATATAACAGTCCTCGAAGTAAATTTTATAAATTTAATGATATAGTCTTAAAGTGAATGTAGCTGGGAGGAAAAGCCGACGATCAATTGAAAATTTTGACCTTTCATATTGAAGATATGGATTTTTTTCCCAAAAGGCCTAATTATTTTGTGTGTTTTGGGAAAAAAATCCATATCTTCAATACGAAAGGTCAAAATTTTCAATTGATCGTCGGCTTTTCATCCCACCTACATACACTAATCATCAGATTTATAAAGTTTACTTCAAGTACTGTTAAATATCAAAATATCAATTTTTAATGATTTGCCATAAAATGTGTATTACATTGCGAATTTCAAAAAATCAAAATTATTTGATATCAGAAGGCCATTCTTCGTATTCAGAGTGCAATTCGATATGTCTGATGTGCTCTAATGTCCCACAATAAATACTGTCCAAACGTTCATACCCCTTCCCTTAATTCTGCATAAGAATTAAGTTCATTACACATGTTACAGGTAGACTTAGGACTATTAAATTTAGTTATGATAAAAATATGGAATGACTTCCTCTTCCATTTGTTGCAGTCATTAATTTTTTTTAATTCATAACCACACATTTTGTCCAAGGATTATAGAGGCCCTGCATGAAATTATCGATTGGCTCCAAACAAAGGATTTGAGCCGGTGTCCTTCACCGTAGTTATGGCGGAGTGGAGTCCATTCAATCAAATGTTGTCATCAACCTATTCGATCGTAGTGCATGGTTATGTGTGTGAGACGAACTGTCACGGTAGATTGCAATCATGCTTTTGTTGAATGCATTTTAGTAGTCCGCCATATTTACGGGATGATACGTCACATGCAAGGCATCTATAGAGGAATCCAAATTCACGCCTTCCTACACCTGACTAGCAGCCTTAAGTTGGGTCCCCGCCGGCTACAATGCATCCAAAATGTGTAATGATTCGGCCTTGGCGGAAATTTTAAACTGCATTCCATCACCCGTTTTACACCTTCCGCGAAAACACAGGTAGACAAAAGAATGTTTACAACACAATACAGTTCCAACAGTTGTGCAAATAAAAGCCGCCTTACACCTAGAGAAGGTCGAGGAGGGTTAATAGAATAATACAATAGAGATAATTCCGCAGGTAATCCCGTCGTATCTATTCATAGCTGTACAAAATTAATGGATGAACAAAAGGACTATGTATGCATAGATGCGACAGGATTACCTCTATTGTATATATTATTCTATTAACCCTCGTCGTCTTTGCATCTTCTCCAGGTGTTAGGTGGCTTTTATTTGCACAATCGGGCGCTCAAAACCCCAGGTTGGTGCTAGCGGGAAACCAAAGATGGCCGACCAAATCCTGACCATGACTCGTTGGATTCGTCTATAGACCTTAGCAAACATGGACACATAATGAATTAATTTACATAGTTTACAAACTTAATTCAGACAAAATAGGTAGCATATGAAATTATTGTAAATGATTTTAATTATGCACTTAAAAAGTAAAAAAAATGTGCAGCCAATGCAGTTTTTCATTATTTATTTCTAGCCCGGCGAGTTAAAAAGGTGGCCTACCCCTGCTTTAGATGGATAAGGAAGACACTCTCATCATCAATGACAGATATGAATAAATACGTTAACATCATTCCCAGTCATATAATAAACCAACAACAAAGATTAAATTGGGAAATTTTGCATCTTTGGCTCTGTGCGCCCCTGGGTACCATTCACGCGAAAGAGAGTTCAACAGAAAATTGAATGGATATAGACGAATCCAACGAGCCAAGTCATGGTCAGGATTTGGTAGGCCATCTTTGGGTCCCCGCAACACCAAAAAGCCGCTTAAAAATCAATGTTAGATTCTTTTGTGTTGTAAACTGTCATCATTCTTTGTCTACGTGTTACACGGGTGACAGAATGCAGTTTAAAATACCCAACAAGGCCGCATTATTTCACATTTTAGGTGAGATTGAGCTGACGGGGACCCAACTTTGGCAGCCATTAAGGTATAGGAACGCGTGAAATTGGATTCGTCTATAAGACACATAACAACAAGCTGATTGAATATCATAATTGCTAAATATTCAAAGGAATCATTAATATGACTTGTATACAGTAAAAATATCAGTACAAAAGTAGCTATGGGTACCGCAAACCGGTGTAAATAGGGACAGGGGGTATTTATTTATTTATTTATTAAAACTTCTTTTGCCTGGGTTACAAAACTCAGTGTAAACACTGTTTTTCTCTTTGGCACAGGGGTCAAACTTATATAAAATTGCACAATTTAACAAAATTAGGAATACAATAAAAACTAGACCAGCTAGTCATAAAATGTGCATACAACATACTGCAGTTACTGTCCGTTTTCCTATAACCAATACACAGAGCTCTCACAATTGACGCGTGACCTCTACAAGTAGTGTATGTTAGAAGTATAGGCAATTGCCTTGAAAAATAACCGGCCAATATTTAAAGTATTCTCTGAAATTCTAGAAAATATAGTTTTGTAACATGTTCTAAATTTTTAGCTAATTTAGGTGTTTGGAAATATTCGCACTTTTGTGTTTTAGGAAGGATATGTAAACGACAGATAACACCAAAAAATATGAAGAAATTATTTCCAAACCGTCTAAAGTCTGTAAACCATTATGCTTCTCATTTTCAAGAACGCTGGTTAACAATAAGCAGACTATTGTCTCATTTCGTAAACAAAAGCCCACACAGTATTGTTACCTTGCGTTCGCTTTATAATCGTTCACCCAACTGAAACTATAATACCAGCTCATTGCTCATTGCACAGGTAAAACAGAAACATGTGTAGTGTGGATTTAACCAGAGAAGATCTGATTTAATCAGTTGAGCTGTTTTCAATAAGTGTTATCTTGGTTTAATAGCTTTTAATGGGGTTTAAGTCCTGCAAAGGTCGTGGTGAATTCTACTGTAGACATGACTGCATCATGAGGTATCTTCTATCCAGTGATACCAATATAAGTACAAACATTCCCCGTATGAATATCGCGATGGCTTAATAATGTGAGTGCGCCCTCGTAAAATCACAAATATTATACGCAAAATATAGGCCAATATTGTCATTTCTGCTTTAAAATCCTCCAGTTTTTGCAAAATATTACAGGGAAGACTATTTATAACTTATATATATCAAAATTAAAGTCTAGAGCCTCAGAACAACCAGTAATTTCTACACAAAAGCCCAAAATCAAAAATGCATGATATGGTTATACACGTAGTTGAAGGCATATTCGACCTCATATACAACTCTTTGCGCAGTGGTAGAACATTTTGGATTTAGCATACAGCCGAAAAGCTGAAAATACCCGTTTGGAGGGATGATATCAATAATTCGTGCACATTCATTTCTATATATACATTTTCAAATGAATGCTCAAGAATGTTCTAAATTTTTAGAAGGACCAATGGAATGGTACCAAGATTTTCAAACGCCGTTTGACTCAGAACAGCATTTTTGCGTTTTCGTTACTCTGCCGTGTTCATAACGTCTAGACCATTAAGGTTTAATAGGATCCCAAAAATTTGGCATGTGCAGGGGGAGATTTTTTGGCAAGCCGTGAAGAGGGGGGGGGGGTGCGATTTTTGGTAGGCCGAAGGAGGAGGAACAAGCATTTTTGGCACACCGTTTGGAAATTTTGCCCTCCCCAGTGGCTCATAATTATTGCACAGCTCCTTAATATCTGCTGAACACATCTTCCAAACACGAATGGTTTGCTTTTCCAACTTGTTGTTTATTAAGTTTTAAAAATTGACCTCCAAAATACTGCAAACTTTTGTCTGTATTCATTTATACTAGTTTCACGGTCATTGGTTTTAGGAACAATAACACGAAATCTGTTCAGTATATTGTAATAATGGGGATTCAATGACCCCTTGAGATCTGGTGAGATATGTCTCACGCGATCTGTTCATTATACATATAACCTAAACCTATTCAATTTTGTACAAATGACTATATTTGGTTATATTTTATAGGAATTTTCAACGAGCTCACAAAAATATAGCCTGTTTAGTCATTTTAGGCGATATTAGCAACTTTAAGTTATAAATTGACTATTATTCTGGAAAATGCGCGAGAAGTGTGCAAATTTGTTTGAAATTTTAGGTTAAAATAATAAAGTTAGGGGTCGTCGGATATGGATGGGGTTGCCCAAAGTGGCAAGGGTTGCCCCTTCGTCTACGGGCCTGGACACATGGATATCCTTGAAGATAACCAAAGTTATTTACAGTCTATCGAATCCATTAATTCGAATTAAACAATTCATCAGGTGGCCATTTCTGGAGTTTTCTAGAAACATGAGAAAGGGTGTATTGAAGTGTTAAGCGCGGTCAGCGCATACTTTTGACATTTCTTCTGAAAATAACCATACGGTAGATGCTATATTTAAAGCATCCCTATTGAGTTTGTCGAATGGCATAGAAATATTTTAAGCACCGATTTTTAATTCTCACTGCACTGATTTTTAATCTCACTGTACAAACGTTCCAGGAGACACGTTAAAATAGCCGCTGCCAGTGGAGCTGAAGTAAAGGTGGATATTACCACCTCTTCAACAGCCCAAAAAGGTTAGCCAGGTTTTTTCGATGGTTTAAAAGTGAAGAGCAAAAAAAACAAGAAAAACAAAAACAAAACAACCAACAACAACAAAAAAGAGCACAAAAAACAAAACAAAACAACAAAAGGGGGATAATAGGCGCTAGCAACCTAAAAACATTCTATTTGTTTCACAATTGTTGAACATTTTTTTAACATACTTTTCCGCACTTTTTACAAAATTTTTTTTTGCCTCCCTTCTTCTTCGGCCGCCCCTCCTTTTTGCAGCATCCTGCTTACTCCGTGGGCCTCTTGCCCCCAAAGTCCCTCCGCCCATACGCGCATGAATGGTGTATTCCAGGACTAGCATGAGTCCCTCGGCCCCGATCTCGAAACTATTAAACATGGCGGAACAAAATGGCCGTTTCTCATCTGCAAGCATAACCCGATGACCGTGCGTAAGCAGTTGAAGCACTGGTTGATAAGTCTATTCCAGGACAAGGTTTCTTATGTTATTGCATTAGTTTATACCTGATATTCATTAGATTATTAATATTCATTGGTTATTGATACCAATATATTTGTCTTCATCTCCTAGGATCCGATTCGAAACAAGATAAGATATGGAATATTGCGACTGGACACATGACAAGCAATAACATATACATGTAAGAAAATTAGTATTTAGTAAAATGATGATTGAACGTCGGTTTTTCTTGTATTATATTCACGATACTCAGTTTCTTGAAGGGCAAAACTTGAACATATCCGATGACTGAGTTTAAAACTCCAGCGAACGAGTGATGTTTCAAATAATTATACCTTCCTTCCAAAACAACTGAATTAATATTATAATACTTGCCTATGCATATTCCAACGGTCCCATCGACTGAAGTAGGAATTCAAGTTCAGCTGCGACAATTTATGTATTTACTTTATTTATAACATTGGGCATAAGCCATGCAAAACCGAATAGGGTGAGGCTCATAGGCCACTGAACTACGAATTAAGAGGCAAATGATTAAGTTAGAAAACAAGGCCACTGATAAAACAAGTGGTTGTGAGAATAATTTCAAGTCATATCACTCCCAGAGTCTAATTTCAATTATGGATGATCTAGTCAATTATATCATCATCTAATATGATTTTTTGCAGCGATCAGCCATCGGGGCAGTTAAAAGGATTTAATGTGGACCTTATAAACGCAGGTAGGTGTTTAATTTTTACAAATGCTGGTATGAAAGTATCAACAATATTTACAATTAATTATAAAAATGGTAAAAGCAACAAAAAAGTATTGGTTTTTTTTTGTTAAGTAATTATCCGGCATAAACCTTGCTAGTGCGTATAAAAAACATTAGGTACTTAATTGCTGCATTGATACTTAAGTTTGAACATTTAGGAAACGGATATCTTAAAATAAAACGCTGTCAGTTCAGTGACTTGTCAGGAAAATCAATAACTACATAAGTTAACTATATCAATGGTATTGATAACTGGTTCACGCTTGGTTTGCACCTGTTACCTACCAAATGACTATGAGCGTGTTTATAGTGAATATACCGTATTTTTAGTATACCGTATACGATAATCCTTGTATATATACCGATACCCTTGCTGTTTATAGTGAGACACAGTTACCGCACAAATTATATACCAACTAACATTATCGTACATTTGCTATGACCCCGAGGTCACACGGGGTATGTGTAAATATTGTGGCGCGAGCTATAAACATTCAACAATATGATCATGGCGGTGAACATGTAGCTTCTGTTTTGATAACTCTTGGGTGTGAGAATTGTTCCGACTGTCCTGCGCGCATCCTACGCATCATAAAGCTCCTACTTCCGGTATTACCGCACACAATTTATACTGGTGTGTTTATAGTGCAAATACACATATCCTTCGGTTGAGAAGGATATCGATGTACCATACATACATATACTGCTAGTGTTTATAGTGGGCAAGTATCCGGATAATTTCTGATCGGATAGAAATTATACCGCAATGTACCACATCATATTCTCCCACTATAAACACGCTCATATAAATGTTTATAGTATTACCGGAAGTAGGAGCTTCTACATGATGCGTAGGATATGCGCGCAGGACATTCGGAACGATTCCCACCCCCAAGAGTTATCAAAACGGAAGCTACATGTTCACCGCCATGATCATTTTGTTGAATGGGCTGTTTATAGCTCGCGCCGCAATATTTACACATTCGCCGTGTGACCTCGGGGTCATTGCAAATGTACGATCATGTTAGTTGGTATATAAATTGTGCGGTAACTGTGTCTCACTATAAACAGCGAGGGTATCGGTATATATACAAGGATTATCGTATACGGTATACTCAAAATGCGGTATATTCACTATAAACACGCTCTATGAGCGTGTCTATAGTGGTTGTGTACGGAAAGATTATAATGCAATAACAATAGATTTCGCAGTACTTATACGCTAATATACGCTAAATACCGGATAATCTGGCTCACTACTTTTTTTTATATTTTATTTGGGGTCATTAAGGGCATACTACACCCATATATTGGTTTGATTGGTCTAAAAAATATTTTTTTCATTTATAGCTAGGCGATATATGCACGGATCATGTGAAATTTAAATAGTTTCTTTTACACATTGTAGTAAGTCATTTTAGCCCTATATATTTTTTTTTTACTGTGTATCCTAGTAACTCAGATCTGTGTTTCATAACAAACTATAATTTATTATTTTCAACATGTTCAAGTAGGGTACATGAATAGAATACATTAAATCTATAGTGGTGCATGCAAAATATATAACACTGAATAAATTAAATAAACACTTACACAATGGATGAATAGTCATTAGTCAATTTAATTATATAATGTGTTGTTAGGAGAAGAAAAGGCTATTAGGTCACCGTATGTCAGGTTATAGGTCAATTGGTTCAGGACTTCAGGTCAAATTTAAGCATCAATTTTGAATACACATGTAAGAGTCTGTGATATCATAATGAGGAATAATTTTCATATTCTGTCTTTAACTGGATATATATCGAGAAGTGCAAGGTGGATATACTAATATACCTTGGGATGTAAATGGTGAGTACAATTTAGAATGCCTAGTTGACATGGATTTCACAAATAAATATAAAATAGTTACCAAAATCACAAAAGCTAAGCTTACGGAAAACTACCCAATATGGTGGTATAGGTGACAAGAAATACAATTTTTTCAACATTGCTGCAGTATGGTTGTGGTAACCTGTTACCTGGGGCTTAATTATGTTTCAGTGAAATAATGTCGCAAGTTAAAAATACAAAATATAGCTCAACATTGACAATAGAAGCATTTTAACCAGTTCCTTTTTTGATAGTTGTGGAGCACCAAGTTCATGAAGTCATAAAAGAAATCAGGAACCACTTGTTCCCATTTTACATATCAACTTTATTTCCCTAACGTGTTAGCAACACATATCCAAAATTTTAACGAAATCCGTTGATAGTAAGCTTTCCAAAATGAAGTGAATTTAAATCATCAGTGATGTACCACCTTTTGGCTTCTACTTTTAAAAGCATGTAAGCTACGTTGATACCGATGCCACCAATAAAACGAGAAGATTTGCCCCTTCATTTTGCATACCACTTTGTCCAATTTTTTTGTAATTTCTTCACAAAATGCAAAAAAAAAATCAATGGGTGTAGTACCCCCTTAAACAAAATGTGATGGCCTCAATAGCCCGAAATATAACGCAACTTGTTATCTAGCAGGGTGTTTATAGTGAATATACCGCATTTTCAGATACCGTATACGATAATCCTTAACTGTATATGTACCAATACTCTTGCTGTTTATAGTGAGACACAGTTACCGCACAAATCATATACCAACTAACATTATCGTATATTTGCAATGACCCCGAGGTCACACGGTGAATGTGTAAATATTGTGGCGCGAGCTATAAACAGCCCATTCAACAATATGATCATGGCGGCAAACATGTAGCTTCTGTTTTGATAACTCTTGGGTGGTGAGAATCGTTCCGAATGTCTTGCGTGCATTCTACGCATCATGAAGAAGCTCCTACTTCCGGTAATACCGCACACAATTTATACTGGTGTGTTTTCTTTCATGACTTTTCATGACTTTTTGCCAAAGTGAAAACTTTTCGAAATATATCCTAAAAACCGGGTGTCAAGTTATTTGGACAGACAATAGCAGTATATGTATGTACGGTACATTGATATCCTTCTCAACCGAAGGATATTGTGGCGAGATATTCCCACTATAAACACACCAGTATAAATTGTGTGCGGTATTACCGGAATTAGGGGCTTCTTCATGATGCGTAGGATGCGCGCAGGACATTCGGAACGATTCTCACCCCAAGAGTTATCAAAACAGAAGCTACATGTTCACCGCCATGATCATATTGTTGAATGGGCTGTTTATAGCACGCGCCACAATATTTACACATTCCCCGTGTGACCTTTTGGGTCATTGCAAATGTACGATAATGTTAGTTGGTATATAATTTGTGCGGTAACTGTGTCACACTATAAACAGCAAGAGTATCGGTACATATACAAGGATTATCGTGTACTGTATACTCAAAATGCGGTATATTCACTATAAACACACTCAGTGATACATGATTCGCATTAGGGACCGTTCATTATTTCCACCGGAGGGGCCGGGAGAATACATGGGGGGTCAGATGGTTTTGTCGGGCAAAAGGGGGGTCAGATGGTTTTTAGTTATTGAAAGGGGGGGTCAGATGGTTTTGCATCTCAAAAATCCTGGAGCTTCCGGGGCTTCGCCCTGGACCCCCATCTGGAACATTGCCCCTTGACCCCTGACCATTAGATTTGCGCTTTGCATGTCGGCCGACACTTTGGTCCTAGTCCGGACGGACTTAAGTCGGGCCTCAACCTGTTTTTCACCTGCCACGGTGTGAATTGACATAAATTTGCACCAAAAGTAAGTAATTTATTATAACATTTTGAAAAAATGGGTCATTGGGTAAAATTTGCTGAAATAAGATAATTTTGAACCATATTTCATAATTATACATACATGTACACTGCCATTTTCGTAATAGAGAATTAAGAATAATCAAGCTGCTGCACAGTAATGCTGTGGTCAGACTCTTCTTTGTTCTTTTACAATGAAAAGAGACAACTACACCACCCCAAACCGCTCCCCCCAATACACATCCACTATCAAACCCCACCCCACACAGGTGTCATTTCCATACCCTAGTTAAACTACAAAGACTCGCCCAAACCACCATGACAGTAAACTTAGGCAATGTATTCAAATACATTATAGAAAAATAACATCATCATCATCATCATCATCATCATCATCATCATCATCATCATCATCATCATCATCATCATCATCATAATAATATAATACTAATAGAAATTCACCCTTTCAGAAATTAAATATGGTTGTGTGGTCCCCGCCCCCCCCCCCCCAATATTTTGCCAGGGGGATGCTCCATACAATCATCCCCCAATGTTGACGCCTGAATATAGGTTTCTGACCACATATTTGCCCATTTTAGCCCCAAAAGTGCAAATTTCCGTGCGGTTTGCGCACATATATTCCACTTTTGCACCATATTTCATCAGTTTAGTGGGCTTTTCTTCGTGGGCTTCCCGCGCATTTGTACCATAAACTTATTTTGTCGCCAAAAGGTGCTGGATTCACTATACTTCAAGAATTTTTTTCCAACCCCATCCCCAGCCCCCATGTCAAAAAGAAATCTACGCCACTGTACATCACTGATTTATGGTAAGATGTCACTTTAGAACTACTTTTTATTCATTTTAATATACTGATGAAGAAGATTTTGCAACTCATTCATTTTACACCAAGTATCAACATGTATGAGAAGTTGATGCATACTTACAATTTTAAGAGATTGAAAATTAATAAATCAGCTTGATAGTTTATTAAACTCATTTGATTTTTTATATTCTGTATGATTGAATTAAATGACAACTTAAAAAATGAAATAAATTCGTTTTACAGCCATTTTACATAAAACTAATGAATTATAATAATTTTGACCACAAGTTTCCAAACCTGCCACTTGAAAGATTGTTCTTGGTGCAAAAAAAATGTAGTGGTATGGATAATATCACTGTGGTTTGTTCAGGGACCTGTGGTATTGCTATTGAAGTACATGTACATGTACTAGCTGGAGCAAAGGGTAGCAGTTTGAACCAAAACTGTGTACATGCATGTGAAATAAATAATATTTTTAAAAAATAAATTAAGTTAAAATACCCTGTGGGGTTCTACCTAGTTGAAGGTATATGAGGACGTGCCACGATTTTGGAGTCCTTTTCAGCGATTTTGGTATATTGATGGGTACCCAATTACTGCAATTAGGGTAAATTTAGGTGCTTTTTGTGAAGAATTGGTATACTGATAGGCGGGTGGCAAAAATAGTAAAGGCATAATTTGTCAGCCTGATATGTGGCAGTGACGTGATGCGTTGAGGCAGCTGATCCATGCGCGCATCTATTGCGCGTCATTGCGCGTGTGCATACGTCAGGTGGGGGGGGGGGTCATATGATTTTCATGTAGCTCGGGGGGGGGGGTCATATGGTTTTTATTATCAGAGAAGGGGGGGTCATATAGTTTTCGGCAGTGACTTTCTGTCTGCTCCCGGCCCCCTCTCCGGTAGAAATAATGAACGGTCCCTTATGTGCCTGAAAAAAAATACCATAACCAAAATTTTAAAAATACATAACGTATATTCGTATTTTTGTGATGGCATACATATCAGCCTGGTTGTGTGGAAATATTTCTAGTATTTGAGCGTAGACTTACTGTCACACCACCCCGAAGCTCCGGAGTAATTATTATGTAAAACCTATTGTTTAGCGTGCTGGTTTCAGATCATCTTTAGTTTAGCTTGTAGGTTTCAAATAATATGGCTATGAAGGGTATTTCGTGAAATATAATGAACGGGAGAAGAATATATAACGGTGAATACAGGGGGGGCAAGATCGACTGAATTTTAACGTCGTCATTGGTTTTACACGAAAACACGAAAATGTCTCAAATAATTCAAAAAGTGTACATGTATATTATCAAGCAATATTTTATCAGTCTAAATCCGTTTTTGTATGAATAACGCACGACATGTTATGATATATATTAAAATTTCCCCTCCATAACGCAATATCTCCGTGGTGTAGTGGATAGCATTGATACCTGTCACGCCGGTGGTCTGGTTCAATCCCCAGTCCCGGCAAAGAAAATATTTTTTCTTCTGACATTTATTTTGAATCCAAAATTATTTATTTTCATGTGAAAATGTATACATTGTACTGGGAAATATATTTTGTGCATTTTGTTCTTCTGTAACGGGGTCAATAAAGCTCAGGGAAAAATAATTGCGTCCATGCAACGTCCAAGCAGTGTTGCCGTCATATTGTCTTTTTTTGTTTACGCTATTGGCTGTTGTCGGCATTGAATGGATGTCGGCCACCATCGTCTGGGTAAATTGTAATGGGCACTAGAAGTTTATTGATAGATATTATTGAATTATGTTTCTAATGTTTTTTATGTTCTAATTATAGTTTGTCGATTAGCAAATAAGAACTGTCGTTTGGTGTATGACGTCTGGCAACGCTGTTGGGATTCAGAAAAAGGCCAACTACCAATGGGAGGCGTAGGTTTAATGAGTGGATGGTATGACGCATGCGCGGGTAAGAGATTGGTTAGCACCTACTCCTCTTTTCGCCAAACGCCAAGAGTTTCTAGAATGCTGTTAAAATAAATAATTTATTGCACATTCTAGGGAAACGTAGTTACATTTTTGAAATAACCGAGTGAGAGGGTTTTCAATAAAAAAAATTTCCTGTCAAAACTGAAGCATCCTCTGTATAAAAGAAAATATGAATATTAACTGCACATCATAATTATATAACGATTCGTGATACCCAATTGTGGCACATTTGATGTAGTTTATGAGGCAGATAATTTTATTTCAATTTTATATACGCCAAAATATTTTTTTTTTGTATATTCCATGTAAAAATTACATTAGACCCCGCCAAAGATTACTGTTTCGTTTTTATGGTAATCTAATCTTTTATTTCCTGAAATAAAATTAGGGGTCTAATGTGAATTTCTTGTATAAATGATAAAAACATGATAGAAAAATGTTAGGCTGCATTATACTGACCGACGTGGAGTGGTATGGTTAGCACCCCAAGACGTTTCATTGCAATTTGCATACACTTAGATACACATTAGATAGAGACAATTACTCTTGATTTCCCCGAAATGATGAAAAGTTTTTGAAAAGGATTCCGTTTAGAATGTTGATATTTATTACGGATATTTCTGTTTGTTAATTTATGAGCTCTATTATCTAATAATTTCACCGAGGTCGCTTTCAAAAATCCCTTTATTTATAAGTTATAAAGGTATAATTTTTGGAACCAATTAAATGCCCAACATTTTGTTGATTTTAGACACTAGACACTATCGGATGGATACAGTTTATACTACTTTTTTTGGGTACGAATGGAAACTCAGTTGTGTACTGAAATACATGATAGACGACCACAGATGAACTTAAGCGATCTGGAATGAGCGTTTTGAGCGTTTCGACAGTATTTTTTGAGGGACATGAGAGCACATCAGACATATCGAATTGCATTCTGAATACGAAGAATGTCTTTCTGATATCAAATAATGTTCATTTTTTTGAAATTTACGATATAATACATATTTTATCACAAATTATTAAAATTTGATATTGTTCACATTTTTGATATATAACAGTCCTCGAAGTAACTTTTATAAATCTAATGATATATTCTTAAAGTGTATAAAGCTGAGAGGAAAAGTCGACGATCAATTGGAAATTTCGACCTTTCATATTGAAGATATGGTTTTTTGTTGGTGTTTTGGGGAAAATATCCATATCTTCAATACAAAAGGTCAACATTTTCAATTAATCGTCGGCTTTTCATCCCACCTACATACACTTTAAATATAAATCATCAGATTTATAAAGTTTACTTCGAGTACTATTAAATATCAAAAGTATCAATTTTTAATCATTTGCCATAAAATGTGTATTACATTGAAAAATTCAAAAAATCAAAATTATTTGATATCAGAAGGACATTCTTCGTATTCAGAATGCAATTCGATATATGTCTGATGTACTCTAATGTCCCACAATAAATACTGTCCAAACGTTCATACCCCACCCCTTAATGTGCACTAAATGACCTTACCTGTTTACTGTATGACCACACAGTCGACTTTTGCGTTTGTAAATCTGATATGCCGTCCATGTTTGTCTACTGGCACCTGTTATTTCGTAATTGACTATAATATCATGGTCAAAATAAGAATATATTAAATGTTCTTTTGGTCAGTATCCTCTAACTCAGTAATTCTCCTTAATTTGCATTTCCCATTGATACGCACTATATTTGATAAACAGGTCTGAATGTGAATGACAGCCACATTAATGAAGTTTGAAAATCTCTCTCTTATGGACTAAAAGCCATAATGTACGATCTTATAATATGAAAATGGTTATTTTTTTGTTCAAACCTGTTTTTTGGCATATTTGTAATGTTTACACATGTCCTAACTTGCACTTAAATGGAATCAGCCAACTTTGTTGTGTTTGTAGGTCAAAGTTCGTCATAATATGACTTTATGTCCTCTATAGAACTGCATGTTAAACAGCCAAAATAAGAAAATAAGCAGTAGAGTTTCTTTCACTTTACATTGTTATTTCAGCTGAACATTAGCTTCAAGTTTTGAGACTTAAGGTAAAACCTTCAATAGAAATGACTCTTTTCCACTCCATTACATAATACCCGTCATTCCAATTGTTGTTTATTTTCTGTTTATTGTTGTGCTCGCTATGGACATTTTATACTGTTGCTCAAATTAACAGGATGGATAAAAGGTCACACAAGGGCTCGGACATTTCAATTCAGCAAACCATGGCAAAAGCCTGTAAACTATCATTTTATCGTCCAGACGGGAAACCCACGTGGATTCAACCCTACTGATGTAACTAATGTGACGTTTGGATTTGTAGATGGGTTTATCAATGATGAATTCTGTTTAGCTCGCCAAACTTCAATTACGGTACGTGACAATACACATGCGCGTATAATCCTTTTTTTTTTTTCTTTTTTTTTTTTTTTTTTGCTTCACTTTTTCAAACGACCGGAAATAAAATTGGGTCAACCTTTTCGGGCTGTTGATGAAGGGCGGCAAAATTGAATTTCCTTCAGCCCCCGGGGTAAGAGCGGCCACGGTACGCCACTGATACAAATCGAGGGTTGAGAGCCAGAAAGCCTTAACTTACAACGGATTCCTTTGTGAGTTAAGGCTTTCTGGGTCTCAACCCTCAAAATGCATAATCCCCTTCATACAGGGTGTCCCAGAAAACACAATACCGGGCGAATGAATTCGACGTAAGTCGAGAAATAGATATCAGAATCCCAAAACTTAAACATCAGCGTGTAGCCGATCTTATTCTGTATCTTATACGCCAATTTAATTGGAATTGGTTGACTGATTGCGAAGTAATGAGCGATTACATAACGCATGCGTCAATTCACTTCCATTTCCCTTTGCTTTTTGATGTTTTTAGCTTATTTTTTCCTTCCTTTCTTTTCTTTATTGCTTTGTTAGGGGTCTACACTGTCGACTTCACAGATACAACATTACCCACAACCTACAGACATGTTCAATGCTGTCCTTTCTGGCGAGGTAAGTCATCCCGTCATTCTTGTCTGCAAAATATTATTGCGAACCAGGGGCGACGCTAGGGGGGGGGACACCCCTATACCGAATTTTGTCGGCAAAAATTGACTGTTGTCGTCAAAACCATATGATTGTTGGCTAATGTGCAGTCAAAGCTATGTGATTGTCGGCAAATCGCAAGAGTCATAATAAGATTAATGTGTTACGAACTTTTGCCTTTGTTACGTAATAGACCTATTGCGAATGTTATAATGTTATAGTAGTTACTAATTTTAAAAAAAAACTAGTCGAAAAAAAATTGACTCCTACCCCCTGTATATTGTTATATAGTGCAATTGAATGTAATATTAAGGTAACAGAATTTATTAAGGGGAATAAATCTTGCATTTTATAATCTCTTAGGTGGATGTTTGTATAGCCGTCGGAAACAACTTGCCAACTGGTTTGACTCGCCTAGAAGACCCTGCAATGGACTGCCCGCTGGACGCATCAGGTGGTGGGCTTATGCTGCGTATGGATAATCCTCTGCTAGAATGGTGGGATCCTGCACTGGAACGACTCATACAAACATCAGAATATCATGAGATCTGCCAAGATATTATAGAGGAACACGGTATGTATCTCACAATTGTCATTTAATTTTTTGGAAGCGGTCGTTTTGATGTTATATCGTTATGAACACGGCAGAGTGCCGAATACGCAAAATTGCTGTTCTCGCGTTTGAAAATCTTGGTACTATTCCATTGGTCCTTCTAAAAATTTAGAACATTCATGAGCACTCATTTGAAATGTATATTATAGAAGTGAATGTACACGAATTATTGGCAATACTTGCATGTTCTTAAATAATCGATATATCCCTCAAAACGCGTTTTAACAGCTATTCGGCTTTATGCTGTATCCAAAATGTCTCTACCACTGCGGAGAGAGAGGCCGAATACGCATTCAAATACGTGTAAACCATAGCACGCATTCTTAATTTCAGTGGGGCTTTCGTGTAGAAATTACTGGTTGTCCTAAGGCTATGTAGACTTAACGTACTATTTAAGTTATAAATAGTCATCCCTGTAATATTTAGCAAAAACTCGAGGATTTTAAAGCAAAAATAACAATATTGGTCTATATTTTGCGTATGGTTTTCCGGGATTTTCCAATTTCACGGGCGCGCACTCACATTATTAAAAGCACAGCAATATCATGTGGGGAATGTTTGTATTTATTTTGGTATCACTGGATAGAAGATACCTACAGCTATACGTTGGTATCAAATATATTAGTATAGAACATGAAATATAGAAAATTCGGGGTTTCCTGCTATTCAATACTATAGATCAACATAATTTGTACAGCTAAGTATACGATTCGTCTCTCTGCCGAATTCATTTGCGATTCGTCCAAATCAAAATTTCATTCACTACCTCGGTGAGTAAGATTTACCATTCATTTTTGGTGGAAATAAAAGATAACCTGAAACATAATCATAAGCATACAAAAACTCAATTTGCTCAAAATTCTCGATTCGTCACTCTGCCGAATTCATTATGATCCGGTAATTTTATGCCTATGGGTGAAGTCCCTAAAACTTGGAGTCATGAGAGATATTCGGAATCACATTGGCACATTGATTTTTCATATGCGAGCTCCCATCTCCCGGGACAAATCAATATGTGACCATCCACCACAACTGAGCCCGGATGTCGCCAGTGCCCCTATTGAGATATGCTCCATTGAACTTAACAATAAACAATAGGAAATAAAGGATTTATTGACTGTTTTATTGATTTTTCACTACTTAAATGTCAAGTACTATAGACATGATATACATCATTTTAAAGCTAATTTCAAGCAGAATATTTTGGTTGAATATCTCAAAAATGATGATTGGCGACTTCAGGGCTCAGTTGTGCTGGATGGTCACATATTAGGGTTAAGGCTATGAATCCGGGCTAGGATAGATGTGTTGTGATATGATGATCATAATTCTCAGTTCTGAAAAGTAACACATTAAAATACACAGCACATAACATCAAATCATCGCTGTTCTGGCGAAACCTCGTAATTCCAATACGTTAAATATGTACAATACCGTAAAATGGGGGTAACTTCGGTCAGCGGGGTAACTTTGGTCGGTCAAATATATTTTTTTAAATGGTCATATTTTTGTACAGCAATTTTGTTTTTAGTCATATTTGGTGTCAATTTGTTAAGAAATATGTTTGAAAGAAATAATAATCGCTCATGTCCAATTTCCTCGAAATTTACGAAAAATTCGGGATTTTTGACCAAAAATGAACATTTTTTTACATTTTTTTCAGAAAAAATAAAAATCGATATTTGTGAGCAAGGATGTATGCGTGATTAATTTTGCAAGGGGTCAAATGTCACAAAAAACAACAACTTGTCCATATACAGCGAATATCTTCTTTTTTTTTTCTTCATGGAATGTAATACTCTGACCAAAGTTGCCCCAAATGCGGGGTAACTTTGGTCAGGCTATTTTTAACCCCTAGGGCACCCTTGCAAAATTATTAAAAAATCTTGTTCAACTTCAAGGTGTAGAAGGGAACCCTAATGTCATAAAAACGAGTTATAATTATAAATATAATTGGTTTCGTTTGGAAGCAGTGGTTCAAAAACTCTGAAAAGTGCCCAAAGTTACCCCCATTTTATGGTACAACATATTATATTGTACATATTTAACACCTAGCAGCTTTTGGAGTTACGAGGTTTTGCCAGAATAGCGACAAAACATTGAATTCCCGAAGTTCTTCCCAAAATTGAACAATTGCCGATCAGAAATCATTACCAAAGCCATAATGTACGCGTTCCGTCAAGTGTAAAATATGTAATTATTTAATAATTATAAATAATTGTTTGGATGGGTTTCTGTCCATTTTAAGCATAAGTATTAAGGTGAAGTGAACGAAACCCCATTGGCTATTTTGGCTGTGTAACATGGAGTTCTAGGGGGGGGGGGCAGAGTTAAAGTAATAATATGACTTTATGTCAAAATTGCTCTGTTGACAAACAAAACGGATTTAGCTGACTTTATTCAGGTACAAGTTGGGACTTTTGTAAACAAATAAATTATGCCAAAAGATCAAGTTTGAAACATAATTACCAATTTTATATTATATAATATCGTACATTATGGCTTTAGAGTTGTTTAAAAACAACTTACGTTTCTTGGTTTACATATTGCTATTGGCGAATAAGAGTAAATACCTCACACCTTTGTATTGTTTATTTTATCTTTCAGGTCATATGCCTGGTAGAGATCCCAAGGATCGGTGTTTCGGATATTAAAGTGTTATAATTAAAGACAGGGATAAAAAGAATTTATCGCGTCTGACGTCATCTGTCAATCAAATTCGAGCACGGTTTGTTTACAAGTGTCGTGATGATGACTTGCTGAACGCGACGGTATAACCGGGCGCCTTTTTGTTAATTTTGCACTTTCAAACATGCAAACCATCTCAAAAGTTAAGTCTTCATAGTAGGAAACTTTCTTTCGCGAAGGCACCATGTCAACAATGTCTAGAAAAGCTGCTTTTTGCCTTGTAAAAGTACGTAATTTTTCGCAATTTGCTGCTATTCCTTTTCTCCGATCAGCACCAGATAGATCGGTCTTCCTTTTACGCGCTATGAACCTGTGTAAACCAATCAAGGATCGTAATTGACAGTGATATCAGACGCGATAAATTCTTTTTATCTCTGTCTTTAATTATAGCTCAGTGAACTGTATACCATTATCAGTCTGGCCAACCTTGGCTCCTCAAACATTTCGTCACTTTTAGGCAAAAACAAGAAAAAGAAAAGAAAGTATGTCTCAGACACATTTGGTAAAAAAGCTAAGTGCTATGCAGCCAAGGCACAATATTTATTTACATTTTGATATTCAAATACATCAACATAGTAATATACATACACAGTGAATAGTTTTGTTTGTCTCTTTTACAATCATGGCGAAATGTGTACAAAAAAGACAAAGTTGAATCGCTATACGATACTGAAAAAAATATTTTTAAAAAACTTTTTAAAAAAACGACCAACGCGTAGCGCTAAGCGCTAAATTGTATTTCACATAGCAAGGCGCGCGGGTGTCTGAGACATACATTCTTTTGTTCTTGGCCTTAATTAGCTTCACCTGTTAATGTTTGAAGCCACAAGCTCGGTCAACGGGCTGTCGGCATTTTGTTCCATTTTGCTCCATGGTTTCCTATTGGAAGCCCATGTGAAAAGAGTTGCTTTTCGCATACATCTTGCCCTCCATCATCTAAATCTGCCCAAATATTCTTTAAGGTATATGACCAATATATTCAAGATTGTTTTGATGATGTACTTATGAGACCTCTGTAACAATCAACGACAAGTAATGCGGTATAATATTTATGTAAGCTCAGTTTTTATATGGTTTTATAATGTATGATCTGCGTGTATTTTAATGCTTTTATATGTTTGTCTCAGGGCCCTACTGAAAATCAACATTGTAATAATTGTTTATATATGGTTAATAAATAAATAATAAATAAATAAATAAATAACCCTGACCAATTACATTTGAAAAATATCCTCCCTCTATAGAAGATATTTCCAAAATCTTCCACAGGGGTAGTGTGGATTTTAAATTATATCGTTAAAGCAATCGTGATCAGACAATAAATTTCAAAATGTAAACAAGTGAGTGTGCCTCTTTCATACAGCTGATTATGCAAGCGTGTTTTAATATTTGAGCTTTAACAAAAATGCTTATATTATTCAAGGAAAAGAAATAAATTAAGAGTTCATTCATATATTTTCATGACTAAAGGGTTGTTTATGCCCGAGGGGCCGCTTGTTCATACATACCAGAACATTTTGTGAATCTTATTTCATCAAAATAATAACAAAACATTACAAGTAGCAACAAATATCATTTCGACCTCTTTTACCAGTTGAGACTGGTATTAAAAGACATAAGATCCTGTGTCATACACTGGGGTACACAAAAAGGCGGTTTTGTTACATTTTGATGTGCAGCTTGGACTTCAAAACAGTGTCACTTGAGTATTCCTTCACTTAGAAGATTCAATTAGGTCTTAAATTGAGGCTAATTTATTCTATATTACTCATGTTTTTATCCTGTTTTAAAATCATTTTAAATTATTTTCTTATGACGTTTGGCATGAAATGTGCCAAAGGTGGTTGAGGATTTATTTATTTATTTTATTCATATTTATCCAGGGTAGCCCAATTCAGCCGATAGCTGGTCTTACATGGGGCCCTGCAATACATTTACATAACATTAAAAGGCAACGATTTTCAACATGCAATTTATATAAAATATACAACTATTAGATACAAAATTAAAACACAGAATTATATACAATTTTCAAAGTAAAATAGAAATACATCATTAACAAGTACATGCACAATTTTTAAGACTTGAATCTTTGCTTGAAAGTCTGTATATTTATTGAACTTCTTACATCATTACTCAGTTTATTCCAAACCTCAACCCCACTGTATGAAAAAGATGATTTAAAGTACCCAGTGTCATAACCATTTGTGCAAGGCGGTAGAGCCAATAAATTGGACGCAGCTTGTCTGGTGTTCACAGTATGCTTTTCATGTACATACGAAAACCTGTTGATAAGGTACTGTGGTGATATATCGTTAAGACATTTAAACATTAACAGTGATTTGAAATACATTGCACGATTTGGAAGTGATTCCCATCCTAATATAGGAAACATTATATCAGAAGACGTAAGGTAGTTGGCACGCAATATTATTCTAGCACATCGCTTTTGTAAAACACATAATTTACGAACATCTTCATTGAAGCGACCAAACCAAACTACACTGCAATAGTCGAACTGCGGTTGGATAAGAGCCTTACATAAAACATTAAGAGTGCGAACGTCAAGAAA
Source organism: Amphiura filiformis (assembly GCF_039555335.1). Taxonomy (NCBI): domain Eukaryota; kingdom Metazoa; phylum Echinodermata; class Ophiuroidea; order Amphilepidida; family Amphiuridae; genus Amphiura; species Amphiura filiformis. Next base: position 39,770,000 of record NC_092646.1, read on the forward strand.
TGTTTTTAGACGTCTCAAGAGTCATATTTTACAAAATAATTTCTGCATGACTGAATTTACATGATCGTGCCAAAGTAATTTAGAATCTATTTTTACACCAAGACATTTGGCACTATGAACTCTTACAAGTTGACAATCATCAATGGAAACTGAAAAAGCAGAGCATTTATCATTACGTAACTTAGGCTCACTACCAATGAGCATGACATTTGTCTTATCAGTATTAAGAAACAATTTGTTTACATTTAACCATGCCTTAATTGCAGAAAGATCGTCAGTGAGCTTTTTAGAAATAATATCAGTATCAGTACCACTGACAGACAGAGTGGTATCGTCTGCGTACATAGATATTTTCCCATGTGATATTACATTTGGCATATCATTGATTAAAATCAAAAATAATAATGGGCCCAATATACTGCCCTGGGGAACACCAACTTTTATTTCAAGAGAATCAGAGACAATACCCTTAAAAGTAACTCTTTGCTTTCTACAAGATAAATATGATGCAAACCATTTAACTGTATCTTCAGATGCCTCAATATAATGGAGCTTTCTAAGCAAAATATCATGATTTACGGTGTCGAACGCTTTTCTAAGGTCGATAAAGGCAACACCAGTCATTTCACCGTTGTTGATGTTCGTCAGCCAATCGTCAACCATGTCAACAAGAGCAGTCTCGGTAGAATGACCAGGACGAAACCCTGATTGATGAACATTTAAGATACCATTTCGATTTAAAAAAGAGTAAACATGATTATGCATAGCCCTTTCAATGATCTTACTTATTACAGGTAGGATGGAAATTGGCCTGTAATTATTGGTGATATCAAGATCACCTCCTTTATGCAAAGGGATCACTTTGGCTTCTTTCCACATAGTAGGAAATATCCCCTTTGACAAAGAAAGTTATATAAGTTACACTTTTAACAATGACTGGACGAGCCAATTTCAGGATCTTGCAACTGACATCATCCAGACCTACCGCCTTTTTAATGCCCATGGAGCGAATTTCTTTGTCAACAAAATCATATGGAATACATGGTATATTAAGAACAGGTTTATCATTAAGATCTTCACATGTATGTAACACATTAACATCATCAATATTATTAACATTGTTTACATTTCTTTCATCACTTTCATTAAGTAGATTTGTTGCAACACTTGCAAAATGGCTGTTGAACACATTTGATATATCAATGTCAGATGTAACTACATTATCTCCAAACCCAACAGCTGATGGAGTTGGGGAAACTTTGGATGGACTAACTTTTTTAAGTGTTTGCCAGAGCTTACCAGAATCATTACAACTCTCATCTATTAGACCCTTATAATAATTACATTTAGGATTAGTTGAAGGAGGATTAGGAGGAGGGATTCGTATCGTAAATTTGATCTAAAAATTTGAATATAGTAAAAAAAATGTCTAAATGAACTCCCAGACACCTAAACCAAGTAAATAAATAATGAGACGTGTAGGTAAAATGTTTGAAACATTTCATTTTTTTAATATGTAACACAAAGGTACCTCAGGTTGTGACACAGGACCATAACTGTTTGAGATATGATGCCAATCATTAACTTTAAGTCCCCGTAACTAAGCACACACACCACACTCTCGCACAAAAGTATAATAAACATCTCAAAAAAAGTAACTAACCCCCCTTAAATAAATTCTGCTTCCAACGCATTTTACAGATTTGTAATACAATCACCCGTTTTTGAATAATGGTCATATTTAAGGGGGGTTACTTACTTTTTTTGAGATGTTTATCTATAATTCTAGTTGTATTGAAATCGGCAAATATTGCAAATAAGTTCAAACGTGCTTTAAAGGAGGTAACTTGTTTAATCTGAGAGGTGAAAGGTCTTTTGCCCTTTAGCAATGTTGACTATTATGAATTGTACCTGTTTAAACTTAAGTGGATTTTATTTTTAAATTGTGTTCCAAATAGTCTTGAAGTTGAACAGGTATTAAAGTAACTTGTTGAACTGGTGATTCAACCGTGTTGACTTTCCGAATAAACCCCGACCATGCCAACTGCAGTCAGCACTAAATGGAACCGAAACCACACGTACTATTAAAGTCCCTCAAGTTACATCGGTAAGGATTACTCCCCATTCCAGAAAAATACAGCACTAATTTTTAGGATTAAAATAATATTATCAAGTTCTGCCAAATGAAACATAGCTCAATCACTATTTTACTCATTTCTTGAAAAAAGAGCAAAAAACATTTTCGGCATGTTTTCTGACAATTGAATCTTGAGTATATGCCGACATTTTGCTCAAATTTTCACTTTTTAAATGATGTTAAATGTAATAACTTTAAAAAATGAAACATGTCTTTTCCAAAAATTAGAATGCGTACATTGAAAGTAGACTAGACTCCGTGCAAATCTTTAGACTTGATTGTCACAGCATGTGAAAAACAACCTAAAAATATACGCTGTTGGCCCTTAATTCATAACTTTGGCTGAATTTTACTTGTGTTACCAGTTAATACTAAACGAATAATTAGGATTGAGATGTGTTTCATTTGGTGGAAGTTAATAATATATTTTCAAATCTCAAATAATGAGTGCTGATTTTTTCTGGAATATGTAGAAATGAGCCAGTTATGTGTACTTTTACTGAAAAGCAGCTCCTTAGATTCAGCACAAACATGGGTAGTGTTAGTGCCACCTCTGCATATGGCTTATGAGATTTGATTTAATAAAGATATACTTTAAAGTAAAAGAGATTCAGCATGGAAGGAGAGCGAGAATCTATGTCTTTTATTGGTGGTGGTAATGATGCAGTAAGCAAGGGTGATCATACCATGGTGTGTAAACCTACAGTGATCTCAGTCAAGCTTCAGTTAGTAATATGGATATTAACTTTCCTGATTGCACTTCTTGCGCTGATAATTTCAGTAGTAAGTCTTCGAAATACCTCTGTAAATGTCAACGTATCACCTGCCACGTTAACAGGTAAGCTTTACCTACTTTTTTAATATTTATTTCAGAAATTAGTTTAGATTTCACAGGTTACCTATAACATTATTGCGTCTGTTGTGAGTGATCGAGCAACATGCAATGAGCACCCCTATTATAGTACTACCCACGAGGAGTCGATGGCCATAATGGGCGAACATTATTGCACAATTTTGCAGTTCAATGGTTTAGATAATAATTATCTAAACAGCCATTCACAAGCTGTCACAGTTAGGCTGTTCAGCACATAGTTGCACATTACAGCCTTTCCGCCCAAGATCGGAATTACTAGAGCATGAGCTGCTTTATATTAAGGTGATCTGCACGACGCCTAATCTTGCCATATACATTTATAGATGCAGTAGAGGTGGGTTGAAATCAATTATACGAGGTTTACATTTCATATTGATCAAAGTTTGCAACATAATAATTATGTAATTGTCACATACCACTTTTGTTTTATCTCAAAGTGGAAACCATTTTTATATTGTTGAGTTGAGGGAAGAACATATTTTCATAATTTACAATTGTCCAAAGATTGGCTTCTTTCATAATAGACAGAAAGAGTGGACATCCATAATCATGAAAATACCGAAAACTTAAAGTTTCCGTCATCAGATTATAACAAAAAAGTATTGATTATGAGGAAAAGTGTGTTGTGTTTTATATGTCATAGTAAAACTGTAGCGTGCCCATCAAGCAGTATATTTATAAACACAGCCACATTAAAAAGTCTCCAGTAGTTCCATCCCCATTTAATCAGAGTCTGATGAGTTTATGGCAAAATAATTTTATATAATAATTTTCCATACACTTTCCTTCGAAGGTTGATACCAAATTTGATATCACGAGTTTAATTATCGTGAGCATAGGAGCCGCTGTTTGGAAATTCATGCAATTTTAAAAATGACAAATTACGAATTGACCACGCAAAAGTCAATGCATGGTATCAGCTAATTATGTGGCCTGAGGCAACCCGTACAGGAATCATTGTACACTTGCCTGCGCACAATTGAAAGAGCGGGGTATTTGATTTGCATTTTGACATGCATGGGTAAACCTTTAACCTGCCGGCCTATTCAGGCGACGTAGTATTTGGCACTCACGCTAGCTATACGCTACGTGATACAATTCCCAATGTCATTTTTAGAATTGCACGAATTTCCAAACAAAGATTCCGCCGATGATTAAACTTTTGATATCAAAATTGGTATCAACCTTCGAAGGAAAGTATATAGAAAATTATAATATGAACTATTTTGCTATAAACTCATCAGACTCTGATTAAATGCGGATGGAACTAGTGGGGACTTTTTAATTTGGGTGTGTACGTGTTTATGTGCCGGGCCGTATAATTCAATGTGCATGTAGAGATGCTATGCAATGAATAAGATTGAAATGCTCTGCTTAATAATTGGCTTTTGTTTGTATTTCTCACATTTCCTATGTTCATTTTATCGCAACCATATCCAAACGCACTATTTAAAAGACCTGCACTAGTCAGAAAATTCTGCCTGGCAGGCTTTCTGATTAGCAGTAGTCTTACTAACTCGTTTCTTCCTTTTAGGTTCTTTGTCTATGTCACTAAATGATGAGAAGATTTGGATGTTTGCTATTCATCATTCTGCTCTGAACCTTGTCTACACGTAAGTTGAGACACCTATCGTAGATTAAATGGGCCGCCCGGCTTCGGGAATCAAAATCTCACTCCTGATTCCAGGAAACACACCACTATGTTAGCTTATGTTGAAGGATTCAACGAAATGTCATCCTGATTTGCCAAGTGAGACATAGTCCCAATCCTAATCCTTTAGTTGGAGCTGGCAAGGAAAGTGTATACAAAATATTTTATTCGTTGAATAGATTCCAATAGGTTTGTTGATGAAATGTGCATTTCCATTTTGCTTGACAAAACCAGTATCTAGGTATGGGTCACCTCTATCTAGAAATAAGTACAACATTATGGCGTTATGACGTAAAATTTGATTGCGATCTCGCAAAATTGGGAGTGTACAGCTGACATAAAAGAGGTGCAATTTATCCCTGATTTTTTTGCTACAAGTGGAAATTACTAATCTAAAATAAATGCGCATTTTAGTACACCGGGAGACCCTTGTGAGAGGTTTACCTCCCCCTCTCCTGATTTCCAGTTCAAGTCCTTGAGTTGACAAAAATGATTGTCTGATATTTACAATATACGTATATTGTGTTGCGTAAAATGTGTCGCAAGTTTGTTCTTGTGTTTTTGTTTATTCATTCCATGAAGTTCTGGTTCTGAATTTTAGGGACGAGGCGAGTGGTGAATTGCAAGGATTTAACGTGGATCTTGTCAATGCTGGTAAGTGAGCATATGGTGCAGTCATGTCTACAGTAGAATTCACCACGACCTTTGCAGGACTTAAACCCCATTAAAAGCTATTAAACCAAAATAACACTAATTGAAAACAGCTCAACTGATTAAATCATATCTTCTCTGGTTAAATACACCCAACATATGTTTCTGCTTTACATGTACAATGGGGCAATGAGATGGTATTATAGTTTCAGTTGGGTGAACGATTATAAAGCGAACGCTAGAGAACAATTATGTGTAGGCTTTTGTTTACGAAATGAGACAATGCTCTGCTTATTGTTAACCAGCGTTCTTGAAAATGAGAAGCATGGTGGGTTGCAGACTTAACACGGTTTGGAAATAATTTCTTCATATTTTTTGGTGTTATCTGTCGTTTACATAATTATCCTGACTAAAACACCAAAGTACGAATATTTCCAAACATCTAAATTAATCTATGGCACGATTTAGGATAAGAAAAATCTGCTCTGTTTTTAAACAGAGCGGTAAACAGAGAGGATGCTGCCCTCTAACGGTGGAGCTACATATTTCACTTTCTGCTCTGTTTTTCGCTCTGTTTCTGAAATATAGCACCAGATTTCATATTCCACTCTGTTTTTCGCTCTGATTTTGAAAACGTAGCCGGCCACCGATTTCATATTTCACATTCCGCTCTGTTTTTGAAATATATCCACGTATGTTTTTGAAACATAGCACCAGATTTCACATTCCGCTCTGTTTTTCGCTCTGTTTTTGAAATATTATAACCACATATTTCAAATACAGAGCGGGAAACAGAGAGGATGCTGCCCTCTAACGGTGGATCTACATATTTCACATTCTGCTCTGTTTTTCGCTCTGTTTTTGAAATATAGCAACAGATTTCACATTTCACATTCCGCTCTGTTTTTAGCTCAGTTTTTGAAATATAACCACAGATTTCATATGCAAAGCGGTAAACAGAGAGGATGCTGCCCTCTCACGGCGGAGCTACATATTTCACATTCTGCTCTGTTTTTCGCTCTATTTTTGAAATACAGCCCCATATTTCACATTATGCAATTCCACTCGGATTTTCGCTCTGTTTTTGAAATAGAGCGACATATTTGACTTTTTGCTCTGTTTTTCGATCTGTTTTTGAAATATACCACCAGATTTCATATTCCACTCTGTTTTTCGCTCTGATTTTGAAAACATAGCCACAGATTTCATATTTCACATTCCGCTCTGTTTTTGAAAATATAACCACATATTTCAAATACAGAGCGGTAAACAGAGAGGATGTTGCCCTCTAACGGTGGGGCTTCATATTTCACATTCTGCTCTGTTGTTCGCTCTGATTTTGAAATATAGCCACAGATTTCATATTTCACATTCCGCTCTGTTTTTCGCTCTGTTTTTTTAAATATAACCACACGTACACATTTCGTGTACAGAGCGGTAAACAGAGAGGATGCTGCCCTCTAACGGTGGGGCTTCATATTTCACATTCTGCTCTGTTTTTCGCTCTGATTTTGAAATATGGCCACATATTTCACATTCTGCAATTCCACTCAGATTTTCGCTCTGTTTTTTAAGTATTTCACTTTCTGCTCTGTTTTCGCTTTGTTTTTGAAATATAGCACCAGATTTAAACATATCACGATGAATATAGCTGCTTTTAGCTGGAAAAAGTACATTAAACTGGACATAACAGTTTGCCAGTTTGCCCTCGAATATTCTCCTCTCTGCTCTGTTTTTCGCTCTGTTTCAAAATAGAGCAAAAATTTCTAATCCTAAATCGTGCCGTATATCTCTAAATTAGCTGAAAATTTAGGACATGTTACAAAACTATATTTTCTAGAATTTTAGAAGAGTACTTTTAATATTGGCCGGTTATTTTTCACACAGCAACGTTAACTAGGGAAATCCCCATACTTCTAACATACGCTATTTGTAGAGGTCACGCGTCAATGGTAAGAGCACTGTGTATTGTGTAAAGGAAAACGGACAGTAACTACAGTATGGGTAATAAATTAATCATGATAAATAAAACTCTGGTATATCTGCTTATGCATGCCATGTTTCGATTCATGTTCAATTGTGCTAGTGTGCGATGCGTAATACTTCTTTCACCTTTACATTAAACAACAGAGGGACTTGCAGCTAAGAAGCGCACATTGTCCTTCGCAGCCAGCGTTGTGTACGGGTTACAACAAGACAATTAGCTGAAGTTTTCTCAATCATCTCTGTTTTCCTCCTAATTTTCATATTTATATGCATAGTTTGCAGGATAGCCAATAAGAACTGCCGGTTGGTACAAGATTACTACAAGCGTTGCTGGAATAGAGTACCGGGTCAGCTCGCTCAAGGTGGACTGGGCTTATTTGGCAGAAATTACGATGGTTGTGTCGGTAAGTTAAGACAATAAAAAAATGTTTAAAGCAAGTAACGCTTGTTCATACATAAACTTACTTCCGGTATTTATTACCAGCGTGACCTTGTGATGACGTAATGAAAATGTTGAACATAATTATAGCCGGGTAATACGTTGTTTGTTTTGTTTTGTTTTGTTGTTGTGTTGTTGTGCACCCCCCTTTTTTTCCACGTAATGTGTGCACATAAGGTTAAATACCACTACAGTCAGTTTACTTTGAAGTACAAAGTACAGACGCGGACGCACACATTGTGCCGACTTTGAAGGCACGCATACCTGCAGCAGAGACGCAGCACTATACATTGTTAACGCGCTGTCTACGCTGTATATATCTATTAAGGAAACGCAAGTAGTATGTTTGTCGTTTATGGCAGACAATTACATTTAGCTAAATTTTCAGCGAAAAAGATTGGTGTCGTAGGCTTGAGTCCTAGGTTGGATTGTTGTTTTCAGAGAGGCTGAATATTAGCACCGGCCCTGTCTATAATCGATAATAATTATTTGATGGATATCAAAATATTAGACCGAGAAACCAGATCGGTTGAGAAAGGAATCAAGGAAGCAATTTATGTGAAACGGGAGAAGCCTGCGGCACTTAATAATGGAGGCTGGCTACGTCACAACTTTGCGGAGGCCTATTGGTCGCACGGTGGCCTAGCGGAACGGGCATTGACTCATAATCGGAAGGTTGTGGGTTCGAGCCCCGGCGACACCATCGTGTTGTGCCCTTGAGTAAGGCACTTTATCTCGATTACTCCTCTCCACCCAGGTGTTTAAATGGGTACCGGCATTCTTAAATGCTGGGAAGGTAACAGACTCGCTGTAGAGGGGGTGTAGTGATCCCCCTATAGCAACATTACATCTGGCCCAATCGCCAATGAAAGAGAGATGGGCACTCCGATCACTGTTTATACAGGATCGTCTGTCTCCTTTACCTTTACTTTTATTGGTCGGTGATGAAGATCCCTCGAAGGTTTAACTCAACTTTGATCTGTGACACAACAACATCCGCTTCACAGGTCAACGAACTTTTGCTGCCATAGGATATGAAATATTGCCACTCGTAATAAGTTTAGTAGATCAGATTTCAGTCTCAGATTTATTTCTAATAACATGGGGTGACCAATTAATGCACTGGCACTGTTCTCCCGTGTATAATAAAAGACATTTAATTAAACACTTTTGACTCCTTTCTGCCAGGTTGGCATCATACATACGAGCGAGCACGTGTCTTTCAGTTCTCAGATCCTTGGACACAAACAAAGCCTGGTGCATTTTACGTCAAACCAACTAACCCTAGGAAATTCAACTGGCTGGATCTCACCAACAAAACCATTGGATTCATTAATGGCATGGCGTTTAATGAACATTGTATTTCAAAAGTGACGCAGATCAAAGTAAGGCCTTTTTATTTTTTCTGAACCATTTCTTTCTTTCAGTCATATGTATTAACAAAAACATTACTGGGCGCCGGGCAGGAAAGGCCCCCATTCCCACACCAGACCATAATGACCAAATATTTAAAGCGCCTTATATTCACGGCTGTTTGATGTTTATAGAATTGGCTTCATTATTAACTAAATGCAAACTATAAATGGCGCTATTTATCCTAAATCATATTTCTTTATTTGCAAGGGTTAGGTGATAAATAACGCCATTAAAACAGCTGAAATAGGTGAAACAAGCAACAAGGAAATTTTATAAACATATTTTATGAAAACATAAAAGGAATTATTTGTATTAAAAGCTTGAAAGGGTAATTTCCAGTAACTAAATAGCGCCACCAATTTTGTCATTAATAGATACATTTTATATCAGAAAAAGCTTTTAAAAATACTATAAAAGTGAATAATTTTGTAAAAGAAGGGAAATTAAAGTTGAGAACGACTTAAAAGTATCTGTATACATTAGCACGATATCCCTTTTAGCTGTTTAAGCCTAAAATTTGGTAAACAACTGCGTATTATAATAAAGGTAGCACTCCGTTTTTTGTCGACACTCAAACTGTTTGACACGGTCAAATGTTAACCACCATAATCCTAGTTTCAACCCATAATAACATTGAAAGCCTTTAGTCTTTGTTGTTGATTGACGATTGACACAGGATGAGCTAACGATAAACACACGATGGACACATGATGGTCACACGACAGACACAGGATACAAAACATGTTAGACAATTAACAAACAAATTCGGGTCATTACGTTTTGTTACCTGGAGAGATTTGATCATATCTCACCTCCTCTTTGAACCAAATCGACGGTAATAACTCTTGTAGTGATGGGTCAACATTTAACCACAAATTGCCTCAGGCAAAACTCACTTCCTGGGAACTAAATACCACACAAGGTCATTTTTATGTAACTCATTGACCCATTTGTGTTATATACTGCCTCTAGCTATAATGACAGCCTTGTGATCTGGTGAACCCATTGACAGATATGAATATATGAATACAAAAGCCACCTAAGTCCATACTTCGGCCAAATTGAGTTAAGCATGGGAAATTGTTGCTATACATAGGCCTGTCATATGTATGAAAGAACAACTCAAATTCATTCTCTGTGTCTATTAAGCATGTGAAAAATAGCATGTATGAAAGAATCACCCACTTCCATGATTTGAGTCTTGTAACACATTGATTGAAATCCAGTATGTATAAAAATCCACTTGTAACACATTCATTGCTAGAGAGTGACTTTTGAACAAAAATGGGTTTAATAAAGGAAAGTGTGTGGTTTATATTACATGGCAGAATGCTTATCAACATTATACATACCTGTGTGCTTTATTTTGTATTATCTTACTAGTGGTAATCTCATTCTAACATTGTTGTCTTTGTATATGATTCAAAAAACCACCTAAGTCCAAAATTTAAAATGAACCCCACGAAGTCCCTGAAATGCTAATCGTCATACCTAATACAGGTTAATCCACTCATTTGCACGTAAAACTTACCATTTTGACCAGGTAAATCTAACTGAAGGAATTAAAACGATACACAGGTTTTTCTCTCAAAATCACTTCCTATGGACTTAGGTGGCTTTTGTATTCATGTATTCATATGAACCTCAGGATGGAATTCAATTTTTGATCAATTCTCTTTTCTTTTTCTTTTTCTTTTTTGTTTTTTGTGATTGTTGTTGATACATGGTTTGCTTTGTATTTATGCATTTGTTTCGTTTTGTGTTTGTGAAATAAAATTATAATATCCACAACATTAAGAAAATTATTCTTGTTATATTTGACTTTTCAGGGAAATGTCTTAACAGAAAATCAAATCAAGTATTTCCTTTCCAGGGATGAATTAATTACGGCCGTTCTTAATGAAGAGGTATGTTTGTTAATATTTCAAAGGAAGATTTGTTTTTGAATTTTTTACAAAATGATGACATATTGTATTAGTTTCAGCTGCCGGGGGGTATTTCTCTGTATTTTGAGGCAAATTAAGTTAGGAAAAACATGCAGCAAGGAGAGCTTATGCATATCACAATTGTTTTGAAATATGTGACGTGTCATGTCAAAAGGAGACACTTTTGGGCAGGATCATAAATGGAGAAATAACCAAAAATCTACCCGTGGGTGATTTTTTCATAATTTGGGTTTGTTGCGAATTTGTGATGTTATTAATGATAGAAATATTGTCTGATAGTTTCAGACTGGAATATAACTGGCATCTTGTATTTTTAGAGACATTTTTCAAGGTAATTCCTACTCTCAACATTATCAATAATATTTTTAAATGCCGATATCTCAATTTCCAATTTTACATAACTTACAAACTCAATATCTTCGCTTAGAAATGTTCGATTTCATTAGGGAAAATGGTGTTGTGGAGCAAAATATCTCTATATTTAAGATAATTATGTAAAAACCTCAAAATTGATTCCCTGCCCAAAAGTGTCTCCTTTTGACATGCCATGTCACATATGATCTTAAAGAAAATATGTTGTTTTAGTTGTGAGTAATTGTTGCAAATTTAAAACTTTGGGTAATGGTATTAAAAATACTACTGCTCTCTAATTTACCTGACTCTGAATAATATCATGATTTATTACGTAAAAATTGGTATTGAATGATGAATCAGGTTAATTTTAATTATTGTAAGGATGACTGAGATTACGTCACAAATATTTAGACAATGGGCGCCATTAGCGGCTTTTTTAGTTGTAATACTCTGGTACAAAATACATCAGTTACTTTTTTTCACAGATTTAGTTAATAATTTGATCAAACAATATATTCTGTTGTAAATCGATGGAATCTGACGGTGATTGTTGAGGTATTATTATTCTTAATAGAATTAGGGCTTCTGACCAGCCTATTCTCCTCTGCCGTCTACTGTGATCAGCAGTACATATTGAGGGGGAAAACTAGCGTGCCGCGAAGGCGGAGGAGACTTAATGTCCATTCATACCACGCCGCAATTGTTTTGCGGTGCGGCGCGTTGCCGATATATCAATTATTTTTTGCCGCAACTCAACGCATCGTCGCATTTCCAAGTTAACAATCATGTATTTAATTTTATTGCGATACCGCAGTGCGGTATTTTACAACGCACCGCATCGCAAAACAATTGCGGCGTAGTGTGAACAGACCTTAAAGCTATAGTTGACGAAAACACATGCGTTAGTAATATTTATCTTAAGTCCAACACTATTGTAACCTGTTGCCCTAATGACATGTATGAACTCTAATACCCTCCTTGATGAAATCGCTCTCTGACAGCTCATCCCTCCCTGGTGTGACATGTCTATTAGACATGTCTAATGCTCTAGTCGCATCATGTCTATTAGACATGTCTAATGCTCTAGTCGCATCATGATATTGAGACCCTGGGTCAGTGCCGCTGACAAGGGGGGGGGGGGCCTAGGGGGCCCTAAAAATAAAGAAAACATACATTAATGTGCCCATAAACGCAAAGTAAAGACACCTCATGGGGCCCGTTAAAAGGGGGCCCCGTGCGTCCATTTTACCCCGGGCCCGCAATGGCTCTCGGCGGCACTACCCTGGGTTCCAATCCCATTGATGTCGCTTTTTACTGAGTATGTACCCATCCCTTGAGAAAATGGACATAATTACCTTGAACTTTCGCTGCAGATAGATGCTAGTTTTGACATAGAAGAAGGTTATAAAGCCAATGTAGATGTGGAGCAAGCATCAGATGACATCCGAGACTGTGTAGTAGCTGGTATGGGTATGATGGTATTGAAGGATAGTATGCTCCCACAGTGGTGGAACCCAGCATTGAAGCAACTCATGAATTCGGTTGAATATCGACTTGTTTGTGATGATCTCAAGAAAAAGCATGGTAACAATATTTGTTTTGTTTATTTTCTCACAACAGTAGTGATAATAATTATCATGTATATATCGAGGGCTTAAAACCAGAACCACTATGTCCATTTGAATACTCATTATGTTGATGTATTATCATGTGAAGTATTTATAAGGCAAACTCATTCTCAACTTGCATCTCCACACACACCTCGCATTATGATCACTCCAGTCAACACACTACGTATCCAATACGTTCGCTGACGTTAATGTACCTATACATTATTTTAAAAAGCCGTTTTGAAACATTCCATAATGACGTGGTATTTACATCTTAAAAACGACCGTAAATAACTTTCTGTAATTCATACGTTGTTACCGACGTAATAGGGACGTTTGAGTAATACGTTCACAATAATTTGACGTTAAAACAACGTCATAATGACGTTATATCAATTGAGTCATAGCATTTACTTAGCCGAAACTAAACCTGCAACTTTTAGATTATGCCACAAACATCCAAAACATTAATGACGTTATTTCTTACCTAGAAGAAGGTGACCTGATATATTTGAATTATCGAATTCTTTAACACTTTTGTATAACAATAAAATATCATCCCTTTCCAGCATTCATGCAAAAAGACATGTAAAAGTTTTTGCAAATGTGACTAATTGTTTACGGTACTGACCTTTATACAGCGTGATATTGGTAGTCTACAGTGTTTTTATTAATGAAAGACCATATTTTTCTTAGTACCATATTGAAATTAGAAGTTCAACTCGGTGTATTTAAGAAGATATCATCAAAAAACAGCCTAGTTAGTATCATAAGTCATGAACGTGGTATACCACAGTCGAGACTAATTTGACAGGTTTTTTTATGATTTCTTCGGAAATATACTCATTTGGAACACCTAAGTTAAATATGTTTAAAACTGAAGAGTTGTTTAAGTTCTATACGAAATTTTGTGGACATGGTGCCATAAATAACTGGATTTATTACGTGATTTAACAACGGTACGTCAATGATCAAAGCTATAATTTTGTTTTCGTAAATTTCGGCATCCATGTCCTCATCACTCTTAATTGCAAAAATGATCAGAGTCGGGAGATATAGTAAAACGAATATGGTGGTAGTAATTATAAGTACCTTAGTCATTTGGCCCAATGTTTTTTGTTGAAAAGTCGGTGCTCGTCGAATTGATGACAAATGAGCCGGCTGAGTTGAGGATTCCAGTGGCGGTAGTGTTGTTATCACTGACAACTGATCGTTGACAGACCCTAGTGATTCTCTTAGCCTATTGTTTTGACTATTCGATCTTTGGAGAGTGATTGAACATTGCGGCTGTCTACTAGATGTACTAGGTACCGATAAATACTGGTACACAGTTGAGTCTGTGTGTATTTCTGCGATCGTGGTACTTCCTTTTTGGTCTTCTTTCCTAATTCGGTTAATTTCGAGTAGTTTTGGTCTTGAATCACGTTGAGAATTTTTCATCTGATTTCCACAATCGTTTTGATTTACACTGCCTTCGTCGTCTTCCCGTATTTGTTGGTTTGTATTCTCAAAGCGAACTACAATATTGCGGACTTGCATTTGCTGTCGCCGCACATGCAAAACCATAGTAAGATTAAGCCCCGCTATGATTCCAAAGTCAGTAATAAACATGAAGCAGTCAAGTACCATTAAATCTGTTTGGTAAAGAGCTTCTATGCACATATAAGACGTCTCATCATTTGTGGTGTACCGTAGACCAATACCGTGTGGGGTCCCCAAACTGGCGCCCATGAGTACAATTAATATTAGTAGCATTATGGTTAGTTTTCGTGACATCCTTTTACTTGGATTGCGGCAAACCGTACACCAACGATTAATGGCTATTAAGCCATGTAGTAACAATATGTAGATCTCAATGGTGTAGACGACGCTGTATAAAGACATACATAGGATATCACCAAGAAAGCTAGCTGTGTTTGATTTATCGCTGTTGCCGGCGGTTATGACATCAATATCAGCACTTCTTGCAATGTCGTCAGTCAATGTCGAATTGTCGTTAGCGCTCGGTATACTGTCTGATATATTGTAGTGCCACATGCCTTTAATTAAATACAATCCTACATCCATCGGTAAAAGAATCATGCATATCAATAGATCTCCAACTGCAATTGCCAAAATTAAGATCACAGCAGGCGGTTTTTGGACGCTCTTTCTTCCAAATACTATTAAAACAAGTACATTGCCGATAACGCCCAACGTACCTAATAACGCATCTTGGATTACGAAAGTGTCCATATAAGGCATGATAACGACAAAGACGATCTCCTTTGATATTGTGAAATTACTGGAAAAAAACCCAATATTAAGCAAAGTCAAATAATGCACCATTTCATGTTTTTACATTCTGTTTTTCGTTTCCTTTTTATTTGTCAATTTTTTTAGCAAATCATTGTCACGCAGTTGTTCGAGATTGCATCGACTAAATTCGACTGTTTCAGTATTTATTTTGCAGATAATCGTTTTAAATATTACTTTCTAAATGAATACAGTTTCATTATACGAAAAAATAATACTTACATTGATAAGCAATTCCGTAATACGACAAGCAGCACCTTCAGATTCACGCTCAGTGTGGGTAAAGAATGAACTACTAGTTTCCCCTCGTTCTCTAAAATGAAGATTTGCATCAGATAAGCGATATATTTAAGGCATAAGTATTAACCTTCCCCTTGTTTAAGAAATGTGATGATTTGCATCAGATAAGCTATATATTGAGTTGAGCAATAAATGGCTCTTGAACATTATACTGATAATTTTTCTTCCATTAGGAAAATACACATTTTGTCAATATGGGCTAACCATAAAGTCTTCTATATACTTCACAACAGTTATATTAAGCATAATGCAGTCCAAATCCGCATTTGTTTTGTGTACTTCAGAAATCCAGATCAATGTATCCATTACCAGTCTATAATATCGAATTGATTAATTCGAATTTAACAATTCACTGAGTGGCCATGGGCAGCGCCATTAGACATGTTACAAGACTACCAAGTGACAGGTGATGGAGCTCGGCTGGACTAAGAAGAAGAAGAAACTGACCAAAAACAAAAGTCCAGCTGTCGCTCGGCTGGACTAAAGAAGAAGAAGAAGAAGAAACCGCTGACATGCAAGAGTCCAGCCGCCGCTCGGCTGGACTAAGAAGAAGAAGAATAGCAAAACAGGACCTAGCTAAGTGACCTCAGCCTAAGTTCGGCTGGACTAAGAACCTTATAAAAACTTTCCTTAGCCATTTTGCAAATGGCTAAAGAAAAAAATTTTCACAAAAAGTTTATCGGTAAATAACTCCATTGCAGCTATTTTTAAAATATCATCTCTATTAGATAGATGCATTCGTCCATAAAATTATTACAAAAATAGGAACCTTTTAATAGTTACTAACAAATAATATTTTATCTAAAGGCCAATCTTTAAAGACTCGTGAATAAAGCTTTTAGTAGATCGTTTATTATGATCTTCTACACCGGTGCATCTTTCACGGCCAATTGAACACTTAAAAGCTAGTTTTAATAATTATAAGATAGTCTTGTCAGCTGATCATCTTGAAATTACATGGAATTTAAGAGAAAAACAACTTCTTGAATGTAGAATTACTTTGACAATATTTTACAATGTAAGTTTTAGTACATGTGTAGCATTTCTTTTACTTTGCATTATCAACCCCCTGAGCACTACCTGCCGATCTAACATTGCCTCTGATTGGTCAATTACATAATATCTTCATTTTAATCACCAATCGGAATAGAACTTTGCAAATAATTCACCCCAATTTTTTTGCGTGGTGAAATTATTCTAACAATGTTGCTGATTGGTCCAATTGGTAATGAAAACTTCTTTTGGACCAATCGGCAGGTAGTTCTCATGGGGTTAAAATATTGCACTGGAACAATCACCCTGTGGAGCTCATATGTTTATGATTATGTTGTCACCAGTGTGTTAAGCTATTTGTATTTGTATAATTTTTAT
This sequence comes from Amphiura filiformis, assembly GCF_039555335.1. Lineage (NCBI taxonomy): Eukaryota > Metazoa > Echinodermata > Ophiuroidea > Amphilepidida > Amphiuridae > Amphiura > Amphiura filiformis. The sequence continues at coordinate 39,787,030 of NC_092646.1, forward strand.
TTTATAATACGATACGATACGATGCGATAATGCGATCGGCAAGATGATACACGCATTGTAGACGCTGAAATGAAATGCAATTTTCTTCGTTTTACCCCATTTGTTTGGCTCGAAAGTAAAAGGGGACAATGTGATCAGTAGCTATCAGTGAAAACTAACATTTAAATAAGAATCTATTTTTTATGCATATCACACATTATTGCTTCAACTAGAATACTATAAATAGAAATATTAGTGTATATCGGTGATTTGGAGAGACTCATGTACATTATGTTGTACCCAATCTATAAAAAAAAATGGTAGTAGTGATAATAATAAACCATCATAGAATTGAGTAATTTATTGAAGGAACATAATAATATTTCATGTATAATTACATGAAGTATAAACCCGATAAAATCAAATGCAGAGAAAATAAAACAAAAAGGAACAAAATCCTCAAAGAAATAGGCAAACCGGATGAAATGGAAAAGACAACGAAAATAATGGAACAATTTGAAGAAAATGAGAAAAAAAAAGTGACATGAACCCAGCAGTCGGATAACTCCCATAGTCTTAAGGGGGTACGTATATTATAGGGGCAAGGACTACAACTGCTGCACTGGAAATTTTATGTCAGCACAGACAACAGTTGTGGAGTTACAGTCAAAAATGAGGGAAAACCAGTATTTGATCAATAAATCAATAACTACTTGCCTTGAGTTGCTGAATTTTCAGTGCAGTAGTTGTAGTCCTTGCCCCTATAATAAACATATCTTACTTGTCACCAATGCGTTGTAATTTTTGAGAAAATGCAAAAACATGCACAAAATTGGCCAGGGGTGTAGTACCCCCTTAACCGTACTTGTGGTTGATGGTAATAATGGTTTAATAACAATTGTCAAAAACAGGTACCAGTGTGTAATATGCCTATCCTGCCTGAAACTAACCTGTCCATAATATCATATGCCTACAGCACTAATTTTTTGGGATTAGAAATTTTTTGATCAACTTCTGCCAAATGAAACATAGCTCATTCCTAATCATTCATTTAATTCTAACTGGCAACAAAAGTTAAATTTAACTACTTGCCAAAATTTATGAATTAAGGGCCCAAAACATTAATTTTAGGTGTTTTATTCACTTGTTGTGACAATCAAGTCTAAAGACTTGTACAAGTCTAATTTCAATTTATGCATTCTGATTTTTAGAAAATACATGTTTGATTCTTTATAATCAATCATTTAATTAAGGTAACACAAAGAAGTGAAAAGTAGAGTAAAATTACTCTTATGACTTGTACCAAGTCTTTGATTTTTGAGACTTTATTGTCAAAAAATTTGCCAAAATGCTTGTTTTTGGCTCTTTTTCATGAAATTAGTAAAATTTTATCTTTTATCTCCAATTAGTACAACATGAATGATTAGGATTGAACTTTGTTTCATCAGCGATGATATTTTGTAATCCCAAAAAATTAGTGCTGTATTTTTCTGGAATGGGGGTATAGTTGTCAGCGGATAACACTTCCAAGCTGTGCAAAATCCAGCTGACCTGATGAAAATTTTTTACAGGAGAAGCATTTTTTATTTGATTAAATTTATACTATTTGGGTCAATACATATTTTAATCGGAGTCAAAAGTACTTAGATTCTTGATAGAATAGATTATTTAATTATTACAATTATACAATTACATAGCAATAAACATAAGTGCAGTACAGTTTTGCTGCTTCCTGCCAGCAGCCCCTTCCAAGCGAACACAAAAAGGTTCTTAAGGCAGGTTTCCCTGGAACTATGAAAACTCATAACTTCTAAAATTGTTGGTCTAAAATATATAAATCTATAAATATTTAGAATGGAAATGAATTGATAAATCCATATGTGAGGTCAATTTTGACAAAAATGCTCAAACAAAATATTTCTTGTGTAAAAAAAAAGATAAATCTTTTAAAACTAGATATAAATATCTAGTAACGTTTTTTATTTTAATTTTTTTTTACCAACTTCATCAAAAATATTTAAAATTTGGGCCAAAATCAGGCTTATTATAATTTTTTTTAATGCAAAATTTAGCATTTTTCAACAATTTTCAAAAAAGAAAGTTGGTCAAAATTCAAAAAATATAAAATAATAAAACCGTTTCTAGATATGTATATCTAGTTTTAAAAAAAATAATAAACAATATTTACTAAAGAATTTTTTTGTTACGGTGACCGAAAAAGTGTTTATCCAAAAAACCCTTTTTTTTTAGGTTTTCTCCGAAAATTATCATTTTTGCCCAACTTTGACCTCACAGATGGATTCATTAAGTAATTTCCATTCTAAATATGTATACTTTTATATACACCAACATTTTAGAAGTTATGAGGCCCAAAAGTTTCAGTAATTCCAGGGCCACCCTTAAAACTTAAATGTCGGGTTATATAAAGATCGTGAATACGTTTTTAAACGTTATTCTAAAATAATTGGGGCAAACATTTTTTATGAATATTTTGCAGTGTTGTAGGTCTCGAGACCAGGTCTCGGTCTCGAGACCTGGTTTTGCAGTGTCTCGGTCTCGGATGTCAAGGTCTTGGTCTCGGAACTCAACATTCTCGGTCTCGGACCTCAAAAGTCTCGGTCTCGAACGTTTTTTTGGTCGAGACCTGAAGAAAAAGATATGATTTTCTATTGTTGTTCATTATTGTTATTCCTTACCCTAAATTTCAATGAATGTTGAAGAAATTGTTAAGAATAAAGATACAGAAATCATTTTATAAAGTTATAAAAAGTTATAAATGAATCATAAGTGAGCATGTTCGTATGTGAGCTTCCAATTTCAGTTCATGATTAAACATAAGTGGGCAGATGGCGGAAGCGAGGATCCCACTTAATAGTAAAACGAATATGGTGGTAGTGATTAAGGGTATCTTAGTCATTTGGCCCAATGTTTTTTGATGAAAAGCAGGAGCTTGCCGAGTTGATGAAGAATGCGTTTGCTGAGTTGAGGATTCCAGTGGCGGTAGTGTTGTTATCACTGACGGCTGATCGTTGACCGATGCCGGTGATTCTTTTAGCCTATTGCTTTGACTATTGATTTGTGGAGACCGTTTGAAGATTGCGGCTGTCCGTTAGATGTACTAGGTACCGATAAATGCTGGTACACAGTTGACACTGAGTGTATTTTTACGATCGTGGTACTTCTTTTGTGGTCTTCTTTTCTAATTCGGTTATCAGTTTTGAGTGGCTTTGGTCTTGAATCACATTGAGAATTGTCTATCTGCGTGCTACGATCGTTTTGGTTTGCTCTAATTTGTACTTCCCGTAGTTGGTTTATATTCACAAAGCGAACTATGTTGCGGACTTTCCTTTGCTGTCGCCTCACATGTAAAACCATATTAAGATTAAGCCCCGCTATGAGTCCAAAGACAGCAATAAACAGGAAGCAGTCAAGTGCAATTAAAACTGGTTGGTAATAAGCTTCTATGCACTTATAAAACGTTTCATCATTTGTGGTGTACCGTAGACCAATACCGTGTGGGATTCCAATGCTGATACACATGAGTATAATTAATATAAGTAGCATTATGGTTAGTTTTCGTGACACCTTTTTGCTTGGATTACCGCAAACCGTACACCAACGAATAATGGGTATCAATTAGCCATGTAGTAACAGTATGTAGAACTCGATGGTGTAGAAGACGCAGTATAAAGACTTGCATAAAAGATCACCCGGAAAACTATCCGTGTTTGATATGTCACTGTTGTCGCCGGTTATGACATCAATGTCAGCACTTGTTGCAATGTCGGTGGCCAATGTCGGATTGTCGTTAGCGCTCGGTATACTGTCAAGGGTGTCCGGCATATTGAAGTACTGCATGTCGTTAATTGATAACAATCCTACATCCATCGGTAAAAGAATCATGCATATCAACAAATCTCCAACCGCAATTGCCAAAATTAAGATCACGGCAGGTGGTTTTTGGACGCTCTTTCTTCCAAATACTATTAAAACAAGTAAATTGCCGATAACGCCCAACGTACACACTAACGCGTCTTGGATTATGAAAATGTTCATACTTGGCATGATACCGATTCAAGAAAAAGACGATATCCTGAAAAATAAAAATGTTAGTAAATATAAAACCAAAATATGCACTGTCACATAATCATCTGTTTTTCGTTTCCTTTTATTTTATTATTTTCAGCAAATCATAGTCACACGTGTTCCATAATACCTCGCCTGAACTCGATCTGTCATTTATATCATTTTTAGTCGTTACATGTAGTGTCAGTATTGAATTTGTAGTGTAAAATATTTGTAAACTTATAGTTTATGAATGAATAAATGAATGAATGAATGAATGAATGAATCTTTATTTCCATAATAAAAAAACAACAAAATACAAAGAAATTCAACATCAATGTTTATAACATCACTTTCTTAAAGAATAATGTTTAAGTATACGAATATGTAAAACAATACTTACACTGGTGAAAACGACAAGCAACACTTTAGATCCACGCTCAGTGTGTACAGAATGAACTACTATTTTCCCCTTATTTACTAATAGCTGAAATGTAAATATTCATCATAAGCTATGTGTTTACGTCATAATGCTTTTAATCACCCACCAATTTACGTATATAGGGACGCACCATTATTTTTTGTGAGGGCATTGATTTTTTTCTTTTCCCATTTGCAAGGGGATAAGTCGAGATAAAAAGAATATCACATAATTTACTGTTTCTGTTGTAGCGATAAAAAATAACCTTTAGAATAAAACAAATAAACAACGAGAGGTAAGCACGATATTAAAAATGTCCCCTTCGAGTTTGCGAAAAAAATAAATCACAAAAGAAAAAGAAAAAAATAGCGCGACCCAAACTCCCTTAGCCCGTGCATGGTAATCTAAGTGTTGCAAACCTTAACAAGTCGTCTTAAAAAAAACTAAGTGATACTTGCGTCATATATGAGTAGGCACTTTCAAGAGAAAAAAAACCTTGGACTCTAATAATTCAGTTTTAATTGAATGGATCTCACAAATTCGAAAATAAATTTGATCAAAAATTAAATTGTTTAAATTCATGATTACCTTTCTTCCCTTACGAGCTGGGGTATGGACGTTTGCACAGTATTTTTATGGGACATAAGAGCACATCAGACATATCAAATCAAATTACATTTTGAATACGTAGAATGTCCTTCTGAATTTCGTGATATTATACAAATTTTATGGCGCATTAACAAATCCAAATACTATTAAAACAAGTAAATTGCCGATAACGCCCAACGTACACACTAACGCGTCTTGGATTATGAAAATGTTCATACTTGGCATGATACCGATTCAAGAAAAAGACGATATCCTGAAAAATAAAAATGTTAGTAAAAATAAAGTCAAAATATACACTGTCACATTTTTTACATCTGTTTTTCGTTTCCTTTTATCAGCAAATCATAGTCACACGTGTTCCATAATACTTCGCCTGAACTCGATCTGTCATTTCTATAATTTTTAGTCGTTACATGTAGTGTCAGTATCGAATTTGTAGTGTAAAATATTTGTAAAATTATAGTTTATGAATGAATGAATGAATGAATAAATGAATGAATGAATGAATGAATGAATGAATGAATGAATCTTTATTTCCATAATAAAAACAAAAACAAAATACAAAGAAATTCAACATCAATGTTTATAATATCACTTTCTTAAAGAATACTGTTTAATTATACGAATATGTAAAATAATACTTACACTGGTGAAAACGACAAGCAACACTTTAGATCCACGCTCAGTGTGTACAGAATGAACTACTACTTTCCCCTTATTTACTAAAAACTGAAATGTAAATATTCATCATAAGCTATGTGTTTACGTCATAGTGCCTTTAATCACCCACCAATTTACGTATATAGGGACGCACCATTATTTTTGAGTGAGGGCATTGATTTTTCCCATTTGCAAGGGGGGGGGGATAAGTCGAGATAAAAAGAATATCACACAATTGACTAAATAAATAACCTATTCTGTTGTAGGGATAATAAATTCACCTTTTAGAATAAAACAAATAAACAATGAGAAGTAAACATGATATGAAAGTCCCCCTTCATGTTTGCGACAAAATAAATCACAAAATAACATGAAAAAATAGCCCGACCTAAACTCCCTCGGCCCCTGCATGGAAATCTAAATGTTGCAAACCTTAAAGGGTAGGTCTATTGCAAAAACAAGTATATCTCTATACGAAGAGAATAATTATTACATTACAAGTTGACACTCGTTGCAATTTTATGCGTATATTTTCTCCTGAAAAAAGAGAAATTGTGTGGGTAAATTTCCGGCTCGTACGTGATCTTCCCCCGTTTGATGAAGCAAAATTAATTTTCAAGGCAGCGGGCTACCGTGCTCTCATCATACAATCACAATCAGTTTGACAAGTTGGACATTAGCAACAATGAGTTGTGCTATTGTTTACCATAACAATTCTGCATAACAATATGCAGACTATTGTTCTCATTTGGGAAACAAAGCGTCACACAGTATTGTTAATATGTGTTTGCTTTTTAATATTTCATCCAACTGAAACTATAATAACTATAGTATTGCAATATAGCACAGGGAAATCAGATAAATGAGTTTGTGGACTTAACACGGTTTATATGGTAGTCTCAGATTGATCACGCTGAAACTCTAAGCTCAAATTATTTTTTGTATTTTTTAGCCCAAATACTTCTTGCCGTATGTAATATCTCAATAATGACCATTATATAAAAAAAGAAGCGTTTGTTTTTTATAAAAATATAAAAAAACCATTAAATGTGTGTTTTTTTTTCTGTGAACAACAACAGTATACGTTCTGTGCATTGAAAATGTTTATAGTCCTTTCTCGCAAAGCAGGCACAGTCATTTCATGACGTCAACTTTTTTCTTGGTCAAATCTCGTTCGAAGGAACTCATCGCTTAAGTTGGTTTTTGCGGAATATCAATTTTAAACGTCTTATTTTCTCAAAAAAGAGTAATTTTCATTGTCCTCATAATATTAGCTTGCCAATGATATGATGTTGTCCGAGCAATATAAATGACCTTTAACAATTCGTCTTAACAACAGATAAGTGATACTAGTACTTGCGTCAATATGAGTAGGCACTTTCGAGAGAGAAAGAAACCTTGGACTCTAATAATTCAGTTAAAATTAATTGAAATGATCTCACAAATTCGTACATAAATTTGATCTTACATTATTGTTTAAAATCATGATAACTTTTCTTCCCTTAAGGGCTTGGGTATGGATATTTGCACAGTATTTTTTATGGGACATGAGAGCACATCAAACCATTAAATGTGTAGTTTTTTTCCGTGAACAACACAAGTACACGTTCTGTGCATTGAGAATATTTATAGTCCTTTCTCACAAAGCAGGCACAGTCATTTCATGACGTCAACTTTTTTCTTGGTCAAATCTGTCTCGTTCGAAGGAACTCATCGCTTAAGTTGGTTTTTGCGGAATATCAATTTTAAACGTCTTATTTTCTCAAAAAAAGAGTAATTTTCATTGTCCTCGTAATACAGGGTGTCTCAATAAAAATAGGCCCTATGGAACATGGTGCATAACTTAAAATATCGGCAGTAAAATAAAAAATTTCTTAAAGATTCAAAACCCATGAAGTGTCTGCTTAACATTGGTGCAAAAATGATCCAAATCCGTTCACGCGTCACTGAGATAATTAAGTTTGTACAAATAGACACATTTTGGACCATTCCAATGGGGTAATACACAGTAACAATAATGTATAGTTTATAATAAGAGAAATAAAAGGAAACGCCAAGTGTTGTTGAATAGGAGTTGAAAATCAATCAATCAATCTCCCGAATAATGATTTTCACACTTTTCTCTTTGGGTCAAGGGTTCGGATAGCAACGTTTGCAAAGTATTTTTGTAGGACCTGAGAGCACATCAGACATATCGAATATCATTCTGAATACGAGGAATGTCCTTCTTATATCAATGTTGTTGTTGTTGTTTTTAAATTCGCGGTATAACACACATTTTATGGCAAATTACTAAAATTTGATGTTTTTTGTATTTTTAATATTTAACCATGCTCGAAGTTAACTTCACAAATCTAATGATATGTACTTATTGTATGTAGCTGGGATGAAAAGCCGACCTTCAATCGATTTTCCCCCAAAAAGACCCAATTGTTTCTGTGTTTTTTTTATTTGGGAAAAAAATCTTTATCTTAAATATGAAAGGTAAAAATGTTCAGATGATAAACGGCTTTTCGTCGTACATATCATTAAATTTATACAATTTACTTCGAGGACTGGTAAATTTCAAAAATATCAATTATTAATCATTTGCCATAAAATGGCATTATATCAGAAGAACATTCCTCGTTTTCAAAATGCATTTCGATATATCTGATGTGCTCTCAGGTCCCACAAAAAAATCGTGAAGATGTCGCTCTTTATACATTTGTCAACCAACAGTAGGGCTGAACTTTATATTGAAGTTGCAGAAATATGTGATTCAAGAAAAATAGGTTCCCTCAAATTGAAATGTCCAGCTAAAGGTATTGATGGTGATAAACAACATCAATAACAGAAACGAGGCATAGTTGCTGATCAATTATCTCCTACCTAGCAACACTGGGAGTTAAGGTTTGACACTATTTCAAACTATTGCGATTTGGTAGTTCACATCATATTGCAAACGGTTGTGAGCTTTGGAAAAAATTGCATTGATATTACAGATAGACTTTCGTAGGTCCTGTGGTTCTCGAGTTATGTTGTAAAGAGGGATGAAACAACATCAATTTTGTAAAACGTACGTAACTCATTATTAATAAGTCAAGCAAGGTTTCAAAGTATGAAGTTTTGCAAAACATCAAGGTGTTATTTTTCAATAATATATTATTGATTTAGATAATGAAAATCGATCTTTTTGGCAGCTTCGACAAACAATACTTAGTCAACCATTAACTTCATTAATTTCTTCCATTCTAAACTACAATGCAGCACATTATTGTTAATGTGTATTGTCCCATTGGAAAGGTCCAAAAATGAGTCTATTTGTAGTTTCCCAATTCCCAATTATCTCAGTGACGAGTGAACGGATTTGGATAATTTATGCACCAATCTATAGACAACACTTCATGAATTTTGTCCCCCTATCCACAGGGCCTATTTTTATTGAGACACCCTGTATTAGCTTGCCAATGATATAATGTTGTCCGAGCAATATATATGACCTTTAACAATTCGTCTTAACAACAGCTAAGTGATACTAGTACTTGCGTTAATATGAGTAGGCACTTTCGAGAGAAAAAAAACCTTGGACTCTAATAATTCATTTAAAATTAATTGAATTGATCTCACAAATTCGTACATAAATTTGATCTTACATTAAATTGTTTAAAATCATGATAACTTTTCTTCCCTTAATGGGCTGGGGTATGGACATTTGCACAGTATTTTTTATGGGACATGAGATCACATCAGACATATCAAATTACATTCTGAATACGAAGAATGTCCTTCTGAATTTGCGATATTATACAATTTATGGCGAATTATAAATAAAAAATTGATATTTTTAACATTTAACAGTCCTCGAATTATTTTTTTAAATCTAATGATATTTAGATTTTCCCCCCAAAACACGTAAACAATGAGGTATTTTGGGGAAAGTGCATCAATATCTTCAAAACGAAATTTTCAACTGATCATTGGCTTTTCCTCCCAGCTACATACACTACTTAAAAGTACATATCATTAGATTTATAAACTTTACTTCGAGGAGTGTTAAAAATGACAAATATAAACAATATCAATTTTTAATAATTTGCAATAGGATTTGTATTATATCGCCAATTTCAAAAATTCAAAAATATTTTAAAACAGAAGGACTTCCCTCGTTTTCAGAATACAATTCGATATGACTGATGTCCTCTCATGTCCCACAAAAATAATGTGTAAACGTTGTTACCAGAGCTCTTAAGAAAATCATAAAAGCTGCCTGCACGATGTGATCTGCATCCTAAGGATAATATCGACTCCTCTCAATCCTGTGGGCATATTTATATAATGAAGACCTGAGCGCAAGAAGACCGTAAGTCCACTTGGCCCCTCAACATGTATACACTAAAGTTACATATAGTTTTTTAGGGTTTTATAATGTTTAATACATGTTCAGGGCGAAACCATCATGAAAGGTTGTGAAAATTTTGTTTTGGCCCCTGAACATGTATTAAATATTACCAAACTATACGAAACTATACGCAACATTAGTGTATTCATGTTGAGGGGCCAAGTGGACTTATGGTCTTCTTGCGCTCAGGTCTTCAAATAAGACTGAATGAAAACAGAAAAGACACTGAAAAAATCACGTACGTAATTAGACCAGAAAAAAAGAAAATAACCCGTCACAGAACAGCATATGTCGACCAATACCGACCATGTGGCATCGTGGAATCATGTCATTGACTGGGAGGGGACAAAGATTCTAGAAAATGACTCAAATAAACACACAAGGGGAAACTTTTTGATAGCTCCAGGAAAAAGAAGGAAAAAGAAGGAGCCGAAGAAAGAAGAAGAAGAAGAAGAAGAAGAAGAAGAAGAAGAAGAAGAATTTGCTGAGATATGACAAAATGCGTATATTAACATTTGGGTCTTTGGGGCTTTTGACCTTTGGGCCAAGACCACCGCAAAAAATTTCTAGGGGTGATCAAAAACCTTAGCTTTTATACTTATGGGCATGCAAAGCAGTGACTGTATTTCCAGAAATAGACATTGGTATGATACTCCTGGAGCATTCTTATTCACATCATTTTACAGACAACATAAACATGCTCCAGGAGCAGATTTGATATAATTTGTTAAACTATATACTTATAATGGGCAAGTAAAGCAGTGCTGTATTTCAAAAATCATACATTGGTATGATACATCATGATCCTGGAGCATTCTCATTCATATGGTTCTGGTTCTGGTTAAATACTTCTCAGCACTTTCTACAAAGCCAGGCGAGAAGGGTAAACATAAACATACTCCAGGAGCAGATTTAATATAATTTGTTAAACTATATACTCCTGGAGCATAATTTGGGGCAAAAATCTCTCAAAAGCGTGGAGAACTCAGAGACTATCGTAAGTGTCATTAACATTAGTCTTACATGCAATACAACAGCAAAACTAAACTGCTGAAACTGCATTTACGATGTTTTATTTCATTAAAACATACTATCAACTTCACAGCTTCAAAACATGGTTTAAAGTGTGCACTTTCGTGTGTTCTTTTATAATTCTTCAAAATACAAATTGCGCCAAACATTTCACTTAGAGGCCCATTCAGTGATTTGCTAATCCGGACGATCGTGAAAGCATCGAAATTCAGATTTTGGTACTTGTAATTCAAAAAAATAAAAATACGGGTCCTAGATATTTTTATCTAGTTTTTAAAATAATTTTAAAAAATTTTTGGCCAAATAATTTTTTTTTACGTTGTTGCACGAAAAAATTTGGGCCAAAAACCTGTTTTTTGGAATTTTCTCCAAAAATGAGCATTTTGGCCCAAATTGGACCTCACAAATGAATTTATCAAGTCATTTCCATTCTAAAAATGTATACTTTTTATATTCTTTAGACTAATAATTTAGCAGTTACGAGGTCCGAAAGTTTCCATAATTCCAGGGTTCAGACCAACCTTAATTACTTTTTTCTTATTACATGTAACTATAATTAAAGACCGAATTAAAAAGACTAGTTTGCGTCTGACGTCATGACAAAGTCGCGCCGTGATTGGTTGCTAACCTGCGCAGTATGGCATTTTTGGTCTGCTTGACAGGACGTCATACGCAAACTAGTCTTTTTAATTCGGCCTTCAATTATACGGCTTTTGTGTTGTCCCAAAGCCCTTGGCAGTTTCAAAAACGAATCTGGTAAATTTTCTTCGAAATATTTCTCAGAACTTCATGACTTTACGGCAAAAAACTACAAAACTTAAATAAAAAATGAATTTGCCGTTTCAGCTGAATTGTATACGCTAAGAAAAACGAACGCACAGGCGCTTTAAGAAATAACAAATTTTAACCTAACCTTACCCTAGAGCTTTCCGATTATGCAACAAACATAAACATACTTCTTACTTAAAACTAAAGAGTTTTTTCACTTCTATACGAAATTTTGTGGACATGATTCCATAAATAACTGGACTTATTATGTGATTTAACAACGATATGTCAGCAACCAAAGTTATAAGTTGGCTTTCGTAAACTTTGGCATCCATTTCTTTATCACTATAAATTGCAAAAATGATCAGAGACGGGAGATATAGTAAAACGAATATGGTGGTAGTGATTATAAGTATCTTAGTCATTTGGCCCAATGTTTTTTGATGAAAAGCGGGTGCTTGCCGAGTTGATGACGAATTCGTTTGCTGAGTTGAGGATTCTAGTGGCGGTAGTGTTGTTATGACTGACGGCTGATTGTTTACCGACCCTAGTGATTCTGTTAGTCTATTGTTTTGACTAAATTATTTGGTTTTTGTAGAGTTCTTGAAGATTGAGGCTGTCTACTAGATGTACTAGGTACCGATAAATGCTGGTACACAGTTGAGTCTGTGTGTATTTCTGCGATCGTGGTACTTCCTTTATGGTCTTCTTTCCCAATTCGGTGATCAGTTTCGAGTGGCTGTGGTCTTGAATCACATTGAGAATTTTCTATCTGAGTGCTACGATCGTTTTGATTTACACTGACTTCTGCTTCCCGAATTTGTTGGCTTGTATTCTCAAAACGAACTACAATATTGCGGACTTGCATTTGCTGTCGCCGCACATATAAAACCATGTAAAGATTAAGCCCCGCTATGAGTCCAAAGACAGTAATAAGCAGACAGCAATCAAGTACCATTAAACCTGTTTGGTAATGGGTTTCTATGCACATATAAGACGTCTCATCAGTTGTGGTGTACCGTAGACCAATACCGTGTGGGGTCCCAAAACTGGCGCCCATGAGTACAATTAATATTAGTAGCATTATGGTTAGTTTACGTGACATCTTTTTACTTTTTTTTGCGGCAAACCGTACACCAACGATTAATGGCTATCAAGCCATGTAGTAACAGTATGTAGAACTCAATGGTGTAGAAGACGCAGTATAAAGACATGCATAAGATATCACCAAGAAAGCTACCTGGGTTTGACTTATCACTGTTGATGCCGGTTATGACATCAATATCAGCACTTGTTGCAATATCGTCAGTCGGATTGTCACTGTCAAGAGTGTCTGATATATTGTAGTGCCACATGCTGCTAATTGAAAACAATCCTAAATCCATCGGTAAAAGAATCACGCTCATCAACAGATCTCCAACCGCAATTGCCAAAATTAAGATCACGGCAGGCGGTTTTTGGACGCTCTTTCTTCCAAATACTATTAAAACAAGCAAATTGCCGATAACGCCCAACGTACCTATTACCGCATCTTGGATTATGAACGTGTCCGTACTAGGCATGGCTACGAAAAAGACGATCTCCTTTGATATTGTGAAATTACTGGAAATAAAAAGTTAATGAAAGCAAAATCAAAAAATACACAGTCACGTGTTTTTTACATTCTGTTTTTCGTTGTCACACATCTATAATTCAACAGTTTCTTTTCTTTTTGAGTAGTTACAGGTAGTGTCAGTATAGATTTATTTGTAGTGTAAAATATTTACAAATACTAATTTTAAATGTTACTTTCTAAAAGAATTAAGTTTCATTGTTTAAAATACACTAGGAGACATTATACTGTGAAAATCCGTGAAAATCACAGCTTTTTACGGATTGTTCAACCGATCCATTTTTTGTTTCCTATTCATACTTACATTGATGTAATAATGATTCCACAAAACGACAAGCAAGTTACACTTACGATTTACACTCAGTGTGCGAAAAGAATGAACTACTACTTTCCCTCATTTTCTAAAATCGTTTGCATCAGATAAGGGAGTGTTCATAAATACTTTAGTGGGGGTTGGAAAATATGGGGAGATCAAAAATATTTTGGGTCCTAAAAAGGTTGATCAAGAAAGATTCAGTTTTTCGCGCGCATGAAATCAAATGCTAAGTATTCACTTGTCATGATTGTGTACTTTCAAGCTTCAAATCAACAAAATGAGCGCACTTAACAATTTGAGTGTAACACTATGACTCCAATGAGTAATAATTCCAAACGGTAATTTTTAGTTACAGAGTTAATGACCATAGGCGTAGACCCCCCTATATTGTGATAGGGGATGGTCCATACAATCATCCCCCATGCTGATGCCTGTAAATGGGTTTCTGATCAAATTAACTCCATATTTGGCCATTTTAACCTAACAGGTGCCAATGTCTTTTTAAGCTTTGGGCGATTTCATTCCAGTTTTGTATGATTTCACCAGTTTAGCTTCACGGTTGTTTGATGTATATAGAATTGGCTTCATTATTAACTAAATACAAACTATAGATGGCGCTATTTATCCTAAATCATATAAAACAGCTGGAATAGGTGAAACAAGCAACAAGGAAATTTTATAAACACATTTTAGCAAACAATAAAAGGAGTTGTTTGTATTAAAAGCTTAAAAGAGTAATTTCCAGTAACTAAATAGCGCCACCAATTTTTTCATTAATAGATACATTTTATATCCAAAAAAGCTATAAAAATGCTATAAAAGTGAATAATTTTGTAAAAGAGGGAAAATTAAAGTTTAGAAGACTCAAAAGCATCTGTATACATTAGCATGATATCACATTATAGCTGTTCAGGCCTAAAGTTTGGTTGTACATGATGTTTTGTTTGAAACACTAATAAATGATCCCATCAAACAACCGTGGCTTCTACATCATAAAAAGAGGGGATAAAAAATCCACCCTTTTAAGGGAGGTGTAATGAGCGTGAACCTGGTTTGGATGCAGAGGAGTGTGCCTGTAACAGACACAGCCACCAGAAAAGGACCAGCTCAGATCGCGCGCCAAATAAGTTTGCAGTCCAGAAATTTCATTTTTTTCTCAGCCTTGCAAAAAATAGGCAGAGGTGGGAATCGAACCCGGGACCTCGGGTGTTGTAAAACCTACTGCGTTACCACTGAGCCAACTGACAATCAGCTATGAGAAGTTTGATAGTAATCCTTGATATTGCTGAATAGAATAAATCAATACTGATAGGTCTATTTATCTAATGTACGATGTTATTCAAATTGGCCTATAAACTAGGAATATAATGTGAAATGACTATCAATCGATCAATCAATCAAGTTGTCAAGTTATCAACAATCAATAATAAACCGACGTAGGCCTATCATGGAATATTACTAACTAGGCCTACTACCTAATATACCAAATAAATAAAATAAATAAATAAGTCAGTAAATAAATAAATAGGCATAGGCCTAAATAAATAAATAAATACATAATGCAGAATGCAGTTAGTATTTCAGTTGCAAAATTCCAAACATTCTATTCACACATTCTATTATAATTTTCTGCTATACACGCAAAGGACCTGTGCCTTTAATATGTCCGCGCCTAATCAATAATGAGTCTTTCACCATGCTCACACACCATGTTAAACTATTTTATCCCTGCAAGTATTATCTACTGACCAAGTCCTAACACCTCAATGAAATGGATGCTATAACGTACCCAATCAAGCGAACATATCAAGGTCATATCAGGGCGTTATACAAAGAATGGTCAAAGGTCATCGTTTCCAAAGAAGTATAGTAATAGATGTAGACACAAACTTTCGTGCGGGAAACATAAACACATAGTCGTCAGTCGTGGGGTTTTTATGAGATTTGATACGGCGCTGAAGTCTATTGGCTGTCCCAAAATCAGTACCAGACCCGGTTTCCAGACGGCAATGTGTGTGTTGTTACAAGGAATGCAAACTCATTTTATCAATGAGTGAACCACATAGAGGAATACGACATCTATCGTGAGCCAATCTGCATTCTGTTGCCTGCAAAAGCCGACGATCAGGTAAAAATTCTAAAAGCAGCGTGACTAGATATTTGCGTTAATTTCATGATACGTGTAAAACGCATTGAAAACGCCAAATTGCAGTCATAAAATATATAATATTAGTAAATCACCCAATCGAATGTTAACGTAGGGATGTGGAAAAGAACTGCAATAACAATAACAAACTATGTGCCCAAAGAGTTGTCTTTGGCATGTCGCTTTTTTGAAATATGACCAAAAATATCAAATTTTGGAAAAACGCCACAAAATTTAAAACAAACACGAACCTTCCAAAATAAATATATATTAGCACTCGGCGGCCCAGTCAATACCTGCCGCTGTGATTTGGGGTAACTCATTGCTTCCCCTCTCCAGATACCGGAACTTCAAGGTCGCTCATACCCCAGCCCTTAAGGGGGGATCAAAAAAATGTTGATGTCCGAGGTTCAAACTTCCCCCCTCCCCTCCCACCCCCAAGTATTTATGAACACTCCCTAAGTGATATATTGACGTCATAATGATTTTAGTAAGACCAGGATATTTGACCAATAATAAATTTGACATTATGTTCAACACAAGAAGACAAAAACAAATTATACTGATTACTAGAAATCCATTGTAGCTATTTTTAAATATAAAAATATCATCTCTGTAAGATTCTTTCGTCCATAAAATTATTATAAAAGTAGGAACCTTTTAGTGTTTACGTACAAATAATTTGTAATCTATATAGACCAAACTTCAAACACTTTAAACAATAATGCTTTTTATCTAGATTGTTTATTATTATCTTCTTGCATCCGTCACGGCCAATTGAACGCTTAAAAGCTAGTTTCAATATAAGTTCATCTGATCATCCTGATAGCATTGCCTAATTTATCTAGAAGAGAAAACAAGTTCTTAAAGGAGTATTTCGTGGTGACATTTTTATGGCATTTGTCAGTAGATATCCACGAAAAAATCTTATTCCCAAAATTTCAGTTGATTCCGATTCCAAGTTATCCATGATTATGTGTATTACACTGCTCCATTGACTTGCAATTTGTAATTGTAATTTCGTTCTGGTATACCAGAACGAAATTCAGTTTTCACGATATCTTTGCTAAACGAATTAATCTGCAAGAATTTTTTTGTACATAAACATTATGTAGCCAGAGGTTTCCAGTGATATAAAAATCTCAACTTTTGGGGGGGGAAAGGGGGGGAGACGATGCAGTGGATTACGAAATGCCCTTTTAAGCGTGGAAAACAAGATCGTTTTTAGGCTACGCTATGTTTTGACCAAATTCAAAATTATCTTTTAAATTCGCAGTGCATCTTAAAGGTAAAACGTCCAAGGATTCTTATTTAGTAAATGTTAATATTCTGAGCCAAAGGAAAACCTTTGTTAATAGTGTTTGAATTTTGTTATTACATTCAAGAACCAAATTTTTTTTTAATTCACTTCATTTTTGAAAGATTTGTGGCTTTCTTTTAAACTTTTAATACGCGTTGCTAACACATTAGAAAACTAATGTTGATGTGTTCAATGGGAATAAGTGGTTCCTGATTTCTTTTATGACTTCAAGAACTTGCTCCTTTTTTACAAGCTGGGTTGTATGCTGGTCTAAATTTGTGTTTATTTATTGTCTTGTTTAATTATACTTTGGATTAAATAAACTGTTCTTTCTGTCTATCTTTCTTTCTTTCTTTCTTTTATTTATTTATTTATTTATTTATTTATTTTTTATATATTTTTTATTTTTATTTATTTTTTTTATTTATTTTTTATTTCTGTCTTTCTTTCTTAATTTCTTAATTTCTTTCTTTCTTTTTTCCTCTTCCACAATTTTCCTTACTTTGTACCACATCGGCCTTAAAATGGCAAATTGTTACTGCAATGGGGGTTGATTTGCCGGATTTTGCGAACTTATTCCTATCTTTCGTGAACCATACCCCGAAATATTTGATTTCTATTTGAATTGAAACGTGTTGTCTGAATTCGACAGATAGTTTAAACTTTTAATCCGGAAGGCTGTTTAAACCGCCATAATGACGGATCGTGATCATCCAATTCGTGATCCGAACGTCCCAGCAAACACAAAATGTTTTCGGCATCATTCGCAAAAGGTTAGAAAAAGTTGCCAGAAAACGTTTAACTGTCGGGTTATATAAAGGGTATAAAACATTTTCATAACATTCAAAAACATTTTTGATAACTTACTGCAAACATTCTAACATATCGTTATTTAAGTGTTAACAAAATATTTGGCAAAAAATGTTTGCAGAAAATATTTTTCAATAACATTTTGAAAACATTTCAAAATATTTTTGTAGTGTGTTTTCATACAGAACGTCCAAAACGTTTTCATGACCTTTATATAACCCGACATTTAATGTTATTAGAATGTTTTACCAAAACCAAAAAGCCCAAACTATAACCTGTTTAAAACCTTTTAAGAACGTTTTGTGTTTACTGGGGTTGTAGCCTATGAAACGTTGTTATATCGACGCATGCTCATATAATTTTATTATATATATAAAACAATGTCTATACACACACCCCAACACCCCCACAACACCAACACCCCTCTCCCACACCACACACCCCAACCACCCATCCATCCACCGACACACATGCAGTTTTTAAGCATCTCAACTATTGTTCTAAATGTTCTTTTATTTATTTCAGGTCATTGGCCCGGACCAGCGCCGGATGAATTATGCATCGGATATTAAAATCTTTTAAGGGCTGGGGTATGAACGTTTGGACAAAATTTATTGTGGGACATGAGAGCACATCAGACATATCGAATTGCATTCTGAATACGAAGAAGGTCCTTCTGATATCAAATAATTTTGATTTTTTTAAATTCGCGATATAATACACATTTTATGGCAAATGATTAAAAATTGATATTTTTGATATTTGTGAGTGGACACTACGAATGAGCCGTAAATTCGGCAAATTGTATTCTGAGTTACAGTGTAAAATGTGTGTGAAGGTCGTATTCATAGTTAAATCAATTCATTGCGACAACTATCTCATCAAACACTGTTTAAACCAATCAATAATACTATTGCTAATACGCTTCTACCTATTTCTATAGAATAGTTGCTGTCTTCGTTTGCTTTGGCTAAATCCTGTTCAAGTGGTGGATAACAAAACATTGTATTTTGTCTAGGTATGTATAATCAACAATTAGCAATGAGAGGACATTCCTGAACCTCGTTGACTTGGGGGTTGATTTGAAATGACCGCCAATTATGACTGTTTGATATTTATTACCAAAAATGTGGAAAAAGAGACGCATGTAGAACCGATAAAAGATACAATTTTGTTGAAGGAACAGAGTTCAACAAATCATAAACCCGCTTCTGGATATCGTTTGAAGTCAAATGATATACCATTTTAAAGCTCATGATATACCGTAAACGTTCGCCTAATGGCGCTATGGAGTTCATGGAAATGAGAGAGCGCCATCCCTGTAAAAAGCCGACTATTATCACTGATCATTAAGGGTACGTGTAGTTAAAGGGTGAAACCTATCGACACATACAATTATGAACAAGATCGAACAAACTTGTTCATGATGATGCGGTAATCATTCACCTGATACGTTGTGGCCCAGTGAGCAGAGCATTAGACTAAAGTGCGAGGATAAAGAGAACTTGTGGAGAAGATTGATGGTTCGAATCTCATGCAGTAATTTCTGACAGATTATGATGTCTGTCAATGGTTTTTTTTTTTCTGATTTGAGGAAATTTTATTCTCTATTTTCTTGATTTTATCTTTAACATTGTTTATATAATTTTATTATTTTATCTTGTATGTGTCTTTTTTCATGTTTTTATCGTTCCATTTTAGAGTAACTCAATCCATTCAATCAAATGTTGTAATGAACCTATTTGATTTGTTATGTGTGTGAGACGAACTGTCGCGTGCGACAAGTCTTTCAATTCGCGCGAGTGTCCTTGCCTATATGCATCAGTGGTCATAAGAGGTATATCATTTAATTCGAAGGGGGGGGGGACCAAATATATGGGGGTCATAAAGTCTTGGAAAGAATAATAGGAGGGGAACATAAAATGTTTTATGACCAAAATGTAGGAAGTCACACGATGACGACAGAAAGTGTGTTATTTTATTCAAAAAGACTGATTTCAATACAATTTTGGGTTTGGGATCATAAAATTTTTGTTACCGAAATAGGGGGTGCACAATTTTATTGAGGCAGACTTTTTGTAAATTTGGGACCCCCCCCTTCCAAAAAAAATGATAGCCATCTAAGAGGATTCAAAAGATAACCTCTGCCCCAATAATCCCACGGTTGTTTGATGTGTATAGGATTGGCTTCATTATTAACTAAATGCAAACTATTGATGGCGCTATTTATCCTAAATCATATTTCTTTATTTGCAAGAGGTAGGTGATTAATACCACCATTAAAACAGCTGGAATAGGTGAAACAAGCAACAGGGAAATTTTATAAACATATTTTTATCAAACAATAAAAGGAATTATTTGTATTAAAAGCTTAAAAGAGTAATTTCCAGCAAGTAAATAGCGCCACCAATTTTGTCATTAATAGGCACATTTTATATCCGAAAAAGCTTTATAAAATGCTATAAAAGTGACTAATTTTGTAAAAGAGGGGAAATTAAAGTTGTGAATGACTCAAAAGCATCTGTATACATTAGCATGATATCGCTTTTAGTTGTTTACAAATGGTTTAAGCCTAAAATTTGGTTGTACATTATGTTTTGTTTGAAAATCTAATAAATGATCCCATCAAACAACCGTGATCCCTAGCTATATTTGTTTGAAACTGTTCCACGGAGGATGTATCATAATAGGCTCAGTCTTCAAATGATATCATAGGGCCTGCACTTTGGCTCGACATTTGAATTCATTTTTGGATACGCCCCTATTATAATTAGGTAATACTCGACTCACACACATTCCCTATTATGTATATACATGTACCACATGTAGTAAATCCGTCTGCTTTATCTGTATTGTGCCGTTTTTAAGCAAATAGTCAAAACAATAGCTCTTTTACAGTGTGCAATCATCCCGGGCAATAATTTGGCAATAATAGAGGATGTGCGTGAAATTATTGATTGGCTCCATACAAAGGATTTGAACCGGTGTCCTTCACCGTAATCATGGCGCAATGCAGTGCATTCAATCAAACGTTGTCGTCAACCTATTTGATCGTATAGTGCATTAAATTTGTTATGTGTGTGAGACGAGCTGTCGCGGTAGATTGCATCATTGCAATAGCTTGTAATCATGCTTTTGTTGAATGAATTTGAGTAGGCCTACTCCGCCATATTTACGGTATGCTACGTCATAATCTAGGTGATTATTTGCATTGGATGTCTTGAATACGCTGGCGAAGTTGTGTAATAATCGGACTAATGCTATAACAGTAGGTAAATACAAGTATTGAATATAGGCCTATCGCGTTGCAAAGCCCAATTCAGTGATCCCAGCGAAAGTGAAAAAAAAAATCAAATTGTTACTTTTATAAAAAAATTTAATGAAAAAAATTGGCAAAAAAACCCAAGAAAACGGCAGTATCGACGAAGTTGAAGCCCCATTCAAATAGGCCTACATGTAGCTAATTTATATACTGTCTGTAATTACAGATTCACGTAAATGCATTATTTTTGTCTTAAATAGGCCTACACGGCTTTTGGCTGAACCACTAGCAGAAGACACCAAATTGATGTTTTATGACCTTTGACATTCTTTTGTGGCGAGTGACATGGTCAGTTCAATTCACGCCAAGTGTCCTTGACAGGTTTGACTCTGCTTCAGTGGTCATGAAAGAATTCAAAAGATAACCTCTGCCCCAACAATCCCAAGCAATTGTCTGAAACTGCTTTTCGGATGATGTATCATAAGAACTCAGTCGTCAAATGATGATAGTCATATAATGACCAAAAGATTATTACTGACTACTATATCATTGAAGACTGAGTTCCGCAGTACTAAAATCTGAATTTTGATGATTTTTACGATCGTCCGGATGAAAAAATCACTGAATGGGCCGTTAGTTCCTCCTCTCCTTACCTTGGCAATATGAATCAAAGAAAAAAAAGAAGAAAAAAAAAAGACAACGAAAAGAAACAATAAAAGAAAAACAAATATGAAAAGTTCGAACAATATTTGGTTTATAAAATTAATGTGACCGTGATGAGGCTCGAACTCACCACCTTCCGATTTAAAGTTCGAAGCGCTCGTGAACAAAATTCTGATGCCTTACCAAGAGCTACCAAGTGAGCTGTGCTCCTGAGATACGAAATAAAAATAAAATAATGCACTGTATACCAGGAGGGTGAAAGTGCATAGGAACAATGCCGGAAACTACGTCACGCTATTGTTCGACCTAGGCTACATATTTTTAACGCATGCGTGTTCGTCAATACAGCTTTAGACTCCTCCACCTTCGCAACACGGTACGTGGAGTGACTGGAATCACACTGACGGCGGAGGAGAATACTAGCTGGTCAAACAGTTTAATTCTATCAAGCATATAATACCTAAACAATCATCGTCATTTGATCTATTTACTCACAGAATATATTGTATACTCAAAATATAATTTTAAAATAGTAAACCTGTTAACTTATATATTTGTGTACTAAAATATAAGGACACGTGATGTCGAAGACAAAATGGCCGCTAATCCGCCTATTGTGAGACCTAGGATACATATTTCGAAAGAGGGCAGCAGACTAGGATGCCTATCCCTTTGTCTATTATTCCTGTGTATACCTGCTTGTGTCGGTAATTGATTTGCTCATATTCCATATGGTACAGTGCAACAGAGCAAAAATGCCCATAATTTAAAAGCTATATAATTTATGAACAATATACACTACACATAAAAATACTAATACAAGGGCATTTCAACATAAGAATCCAAACAATTAAGTACCAACATGCACAGCTTTGTCCTTATATCACATTTGGGTTTTTAACAAAATGTTATCAAACCTCTACTGTGATTGGCAGCTGCACAAGGCATCTCTTTGATAGCTGATAATGGCCATCCATTCAGCAAGTGGCTACTAACTGACCTTGACAGGCTTGAATGAGCACTGTCATCTGCTACAAAGCCATCACACTCTAGGTTTGACAATGGAGTGAAAGACTATTATTATTGATTAGGCGCGGATTTTAAAAGTACAGCTCCTATGCGTGTATAGCAAAAAATTGGAATAGAATGTTTGGAGTCATGTAACTAAAATACTAAATGCATTCTGCAAAATGTGCTCTTTCTGACCAATTTATAAAGCATTTCATTAGCTTTAATTTGACACATTGTTTGACATGTTTGGAATTATGGTAAATCATTAAATAAAATATTTATTAATTAATCAATTATGTCAATTAATTAAAAATCTAATGCAAATATGCATATTTTCTCTGACAGAATTGTAGGATTTGACAAGAGCCATTTTTCTTGTAAGTTTGATTCTTATAACATACCGGTATCGTATTGCGTCCCATTATAGTTACAGAAAAAAAAATACGCGTGCAGGACACACATACGCACACCTACACACACACACACCCAAAGGATCGTACCGTTTTACAATCGTATAACATTCTTTGGCGCTAGTAGTAGTAGGCCTAGTAGTAAATTCCAATTTTCTTTGCTTTACCTCACTTGTTCTGCTCAAAATTAAAAGGGGACATATCTGACAGTAAAAGCTTACATTTTATGGAAATTATGTTTAACTATTTTAAACAGCACAAAACAGATAAAGCAAAATTACTATACATAGGAATATACATGTATGGTATGCCAGGGACTGTTTAAGAATATATCATTAGATTTATGATATTTACTTCGAGGACTGTTATATATCAAAAATGTGAAAAATATCACATTTTAATAATTTGTCATAAAATTTGTATTATATCATAAATTTCAATGAAATTTATTTGATATCAGAAAGACATTCTTCGTATTCAGAATGCAATTCGATATGTCTGATGTGCTCTCATGTCCTACAAAAATACTATCGAAACGCTCAAAACGCTCATTCCAGATCCCTTAAAGTCATAATGTACGATCTTATAATATGAATGTGGTTAATTTTTTTCAAACCTGATTTTTTAGCATATTTGTAATGTTTACAACTTGCACCTAAATGGAATCAGCCAAATTGCTTGTGTTTGTAGGTAAATAGAGCAAAGTTCGACATAAAAGTCATAATGTCCTCCCATAGAACTGCGTTTTAAACGGCCAAAATAACAAGCAGTGTTTCTTTCACTTTACCTTATTATTTCAGCTCAAAATTAACAGAAACCATTCCCGATAATTATTACTAGTATTATTTCAGCATTTTGAGTATATAATGACAAATTTAAAATTTGAAGGAAATCGTACATTAAGTCTTTAGTTTGGTTAATTTTCTTTGTCTTTTTTTTTCCTTTTCTTGTTTTATTTATTTTTCTTTGATTTATATTGCCAGGGTAAGGAGAGGAGGGAACTAAAGGAATATTCAGTAATTTTTTGATTTTTTTTCATCCCGACGATCGTAAAAATCATCAAAATTCAGATTTTGGATACTAGACTGCGGAACTTGGTCTTCAATGATAGTCAGTAATTTTTATATTTTGGACATTACTATGACTATCATTTGAGGACTGAGTTCTTATGATCCGAGGAGCAGTTTCAGACAATTGCTTGGGATTATTGGGGCAGAGGTTATCTTTTGAATTCTTTCATGACCACCGAAGCATAGTCAAACCTGTCAAGGACACTCGGCGTGAATTGAAAGACCATGTCACTCGCCACAAAAGAATGTCAAAGGTCATAAAACACCAATTTGGTCATTTGGTGTCTTCTGCTATCTAAAGGCCTTACATGGCTGATTTTGTACCTTTCGTCATTGTCATAGATGTGCTAACAAAGCTTGCTAGTGCAGTGGTTCAGCCGAAAGCCGTGTGTCTAAGGCAAAAAATAATGCATTTACGTGAGTCTGTAATACCGGTACTGACAGTATATAAATTAGCTACATGTATTTGAATGGGGCTTCAACTTCGTCAATACTGTCGTTTTCCTGTTTTGTTTTTTTGCCATTTGTTTTTCATTAAAAAAATTTATAAACGTAACAATTTGATTTTTTTTTTTCACTTTCGCTGGGATCACTGAATGGGACTTTGTAGCGCGGATTATTCAAAACTTGTTTTTACCTACTGCTATATATATAGTATTAATCCGATTATTACATAACTTTGCCAGCGTATTCAAGACATAGGTTATGTAAGGCCGTATAAAATTAATGTTTTGGTTCTCGTCCAGAGGATTTTCATAAATTGATGAGGGAGGAGGTGTTTTTTTTTTTTTTTTTTTTTCAATGTAAAATTAGCATTGTCAGTAGTTTTCGGTCCTCTCAACAGTGCTCGAGGAAACGATGAGGCCCTTTTTTTTTTTTTCAAATGTGAGATTCTGAGGATAAACCCCTAGAGTACCACAAAAGACTTGCAAGTGATGCTTGTTCTCTAATAAACTTATTTATATGTATGAAGATTTCATAAATCATTCCAAAGTCTAAAAAATTGAAAAAATCTAAAAAAAAAAAAAAAATCTGACGAATCCCAGAAATTGAGGAGGGAGGGGACGAGAACCAAAATATTAATTTTACACGGCCTAAGGGATAAACTGTACATGGTATAGAGGCCCTGCATGCTTTTATTGATTGGCTCCAAACAAAGGATTTGAAAAGTGTCCTTCACCGTAATCACGGCGCAGTAGCCTACAGTCCATTCAATCAAATGTTGTCAGTGTGCGAGACGAACGATGTATAAATCTGGAGGTCACATCATCACTAATCATGCTTATTGTAAAAAGTTTGTCCAATGCATATACTGTGTGTAGGCCTATTGTTCCCGGGTATTGTCAATGCAATCAAGCAAACAGGTATTATATTTTGAAAAGGCCGCTATAGTATATTCACATGGGTGTCTTGAATGGCCAATCATATGGGACATAATCAAATTGCAGTGACTGCTTCCTTTGTTACCACATGTCAGTCATCTTGTGATTATTGGAGCATGTAAACCTGCAAAAAACGAGCCAAAGTGCAGGCCCTATGAAATAAAATTTGACCAACTGAATAGAGGCTGTGCATATGACATATCATCCCGTAAATATGGCGGACTATACTCAAATGCATTCAACAGTTCGTCTCACACACATAACAAAATGCACTACGATCAAATAGGTTGATGACAACATTTGATTGAATGGACTGCACTGCGCCATGATTACGGGGAAGAAACCGGTTCAAATCCTTTGTTTGGAGCCAATCGATAAGCGCAAGGCCTGTATAGCTATCATTGAATACTGGCTAGGATTCTACAACACAATAAGAACATGTTATAAGGCGCTTTAGAAGGCACACAATACCCCAATGGCTTTCCATATTATATGCACTCAACAGCTATTCAGTATCGAAGCCCGGTATCGAAGTTACGTAATGTTACTATGTCAACGGGATCACGCGCTTAAGTAATGAACCACGAAACAATCAGTACACAAAAAAGGCATACCAAAATAGCGTGATCGTAATGATCACCATACAAACAGTGCTTGGTTGCGATACCATCACGGAGTTACGTAACTACTTCGTGGTCTGATAGTTATGATCAATGGTCTGATCTACTTGGGTTCGATCCTTTTAAGAACAGAAAAAATAGCTGATCATTTATAATGCATAAATGAATAAAGTAATGAAGTTACACAATTTGAAACATTGAGGCCGTTCTATTTTTCAAAGGGCATTTAACTGTTAAATGTAGTGGAATATATCACGCATTGATAGGTCGTAGGTGGAGCAAATTTTGTCAGCGGTTTTTGTTGCCGTTTGTTCGCAGTGCCTATTTATCTAAAAAAAAATAAGAAAATTAAATTTAAAAAAATCACAATATTCGTTCGTAAAATGGGGACAAAATCCAAAAACATTTCTTGACCCTTCTTCACATAAAAGTGGGGGCAGAAATCAAGATTCGAACAAGTACCATTCACCATTCAAGGCGCACCCTCTACCGACTGAGCTAACGGATCAGACAATAGAAGGGTGTAATTTTGAACTGAAAATATTTAAAAAATATGAAGAGATTACAATGTTATAAACAGATTTACCAAAATGAGTTAGGTATAAAGTATGAATCGATTTACAAATTAAGTCCAATGGCACTTTGAGAAAGAATACCTGAAGAAACCCCAAAACATTTGCTGCTCTAGCAACTAACCTAGTGACCTAAAGTATTGGGTCATGTCACGATATTTTTCTGAGGCATTATGTCCAGGTTGCTCAATTTAACATACACGTATCCTTAATGCTGTTGAGATTTTACAAGGATGGCGCTCTCACATTTCTAAGAATCCAAAAGCGCCATTAGGCGAACGTTTACGGTATATTTTCCAAACACGAAATAAAACAAAATTGAACATTTTCAATTGATCGTCGGCTTTTCATCCCAGCTACATACACTTTAATTACATATTATTACATTTAGAAAGTTTACTTCGAGGACTGTTAAATATCAAACATTTAAAAAATATAAAATTTTAGTAATTTGTCATAGATTTGCATTATATCGCGAATTAAAAAAAAATCAAAATTATTTGATATCAGAAGGACATTCCTCGTATTCAGAATTCGATTCGATATGTCTGATGTGCTCTCGTGTCCCATAAAAAAATACTGTCTAAACGTACATACCAGCTAGTGTTCGTCGCCCTGGCCTCATTGGATGGACTAAATATAAACATTAAATGCTTTGAGTTATATACTTGAAAAGTAGGCCCGCGGTAGGCCCGCGGTACTCTCATTAGTAGCTAAGGGGTGGCGTGACATCCTTCAAATAGCCACTTTCAGTTTAACAGACCCTGGGGTCTCAGTAAAAATGATGGTACTATAATGTGTGGCGGATTCGAGGGGCATTGTCAGCTATTTAGTTTAGACTCAGGTGCATTTTCAGCCATTTCTGGTTTTAGCTTTAAAATATTTTAACTATAGAGTAGCGATAGTAGTAGTAGTAGTAGATCAGCTAGTGTACCGAAAGTATGTATTATAACCCTATAAATGACGGGTTATATAAAGATCATGAATACGTTTGTAAAACGTTATTGTAAAATATTTTGTCAACAGTTAAATAACATTCTCTTACAATATTTTCAATAGGTTTTCAAAAATGTTTTTATACCCTTTATATGTGACGTGGTATATAGAAAGGAGATCATAAATGGAGAAATAGCACAAAAACAAATCTGCCTGGGTTTGTTTCAAATTTGTGATGTTAATAATGTTTAAAATATTATTGTCTGATAGTCTCAGACCAGAATATAACTGGCATCTTGTATTTTTTTCAGACATTTTTCAAGATCATTCCTACTCTCAACATTGTTAATAATATTTTTAAAGGCCAATATCTTAATTTCCAATTTTATAATACCATAACTTACGAACTCAATATCTTCGCTTAGGAGTGTCTGATTTCATTGGGGAAAACGGTGTTGTGGTGCAACATGCCTCTATATGAAGGGCTTATTTCCAAACTGTGCACAGCCACAGTGCAAAAGTCCACAACCACAAGTTTCTCATTTACAATCACAATTTATACTTTGACAAGTTTGACATTGAGTTTTACCATTAACAAGCCATTATTTATCACAACACGGCTTGTAATGTTAACAATATGCGTTATTGTTCTCATTTGGGAATCAAAGGCCTCACACAGTATTGTTACTGTGCGTCCATCCACTGCTTGCTTTGTAATGGTGCATCCAACTGAAAATATATTACCTATATCATCACAACACATAGCAATATTGCACAGGTAAATCTCTTCATATGTAAAACACTCAAAATTGATAACCTGCCCAAAAGTGTCTCTTTTTGATACACCACGTCACATATAACCCGACATTTAAATCTTTTCTGTAAAGTGTGATGTGTTTGCTGGGAATGAGTATGTTTCTGAACAATTAATCTAACCATTTTTACAGTCAAACAGTACTCATCGCACTCATATTTGTGACTGGACGCGGCGAATCAGCCGTAAAGTCGGCCCCGGTCAATTTTGTTTTATTTCGTGTTTAGAAAATATATACCATAAGCTTTAAAATGGTATATCAGTTGACTTCAAACGATATCCAAAAGCGGGGTTATGATTTGTTGAACTCTGTTCCTTCGACAAAATTGTATTTTTATCGGTTCTACATGTGTCCCTTTTCTACATTTCTGGTAATAAATATCCAACAGTCATAATTGGCGGTCATTTCAAATCATCCCCAAGTCAACGAGGTTCAGAAATATCCTCTCATTGTTCTTCTTCTTCTTGCGTATGTCAGGAAGAAACAAGATATAAAAGCCAAAACATAAATTTCATTAAATTTCAAGCCCAGTACGCATCAACCAGTCCCTGGTGGCTTCATCGACTTCAATCAGGCCGGAGATACCATTCGGTGGTCTATGGAGGTGACAGGATGAGATGATGTGGTCGGCTGTTTGTTCCTCACTACCGCACTCGCAAGCCGGGCTTTCCTTTAAGCCCCATTGGAACAGGTTGGCATTGAAGCGTCCAACTCCACTTCTCAGGCGGTTTAATTTTGTCCAAGCAGACCTGGGTAGATTGAAGCCTGGGATGGTGTCTGTTGGGTCTGTGACAAAGCGCTGGAGAGGTGAGGAAGACTGAAGCCATTGGTCTTTCCATGCCTTAGCTGTCCAGTCCTTGGCTGTCTGGTTAGGCTGTGTCGTCTTCATCAAGACTATTGCTTGCTGAGCAAACGGCTTCTTGGATACCAATCTCCTGCTTTCCCCCTCACTGTTCCTAGCTCTTGACAGGGTGTCATGAAGGAGGTGTCCTGGTTCTTCAGATCGGAGTGCTATAGCTACGGAGGCTGCTTTCCTTCTGATGTCCGGCGGAGGGATTCCTGCTAAAACTGGAAGCTGTTCGGTTGGAGTTGGTCGCAGACATCCTGACACAGTGCGCATTGCTTCATTTAGACCAGTGTCTACCTGGTGGGTGTGGTGGCTCCTGCTCCATACTGGTGCACAGTATTCTGCTGGTGCGTATACCAAGGCCAGGGTTGATGTTCTGAGGGTCTTGGCGCTTGCTCCCCAGCTGGTGCCGGCTAGGTGACGAATCAATGCGCATCTTGCTGTGACCTTGTCCCTTAGATTAACCAAGTGCTGCCGGTAGGTGAGGGCTCTGTCCAGTTTCACTCCTAGGTATGTGGGGCTGATTATACATACCTAGACAAAATACAATGCCTTGTTATCTACCACTTGAACAGGATTTAGCCAAAGCAAACAAAGACAAGAACTATTCTATAGAAATAGGTAGACGCTTATTATCCTCTTCAGCAGTAGTATTATTGATTGATTTAAACAGCGTTTGATAAGATACTTGTCGCAACGAATTGATACACCTATGAATACGACCTTCACATACATTTTACACTTTAACTCAAAATACAATTTGCCGAATTTACGGCTGATTCGCCGCGTCCACTCACATTTGTAAAAAGAACAAGAAATGTATAAACATTTTGAAATAAACCTAACTTAGTTGAATGGTAATGGATACTACCAGTGCTAGCATCAATGAAAATACACTAAGGGACCGTTTACAAACACTTGTTAGGGGGGAGGGCTGATGCAAACAATTTCATCGCGAAAATGTTTCGCCCTGCACCCCCCCTTTACAGACCTCAAAAATTCCGCCCCCCCCCCCCTTTTTGACATGGAAATTATTGGTCAACCCCATAGAAAGCATATAAACTCAATTTTGTGGTCATTTTTTCAGGGTCCCCCCTTAGAAGGGTCAAAATTTTCAGTCCCCCTTTTTTTTTGCATCAGTCCCCAACAAGTATTTGTGAACCGTACCTAAGCTGCAGCGGGAGCGAGAGCTGTTACTTATAACCAATTTCTTAACGCAACACTACACCAACCTCCCTCATCATGAAAATATAGAGCTCAAAGCCAATAAAAGTAAAAAAGTAAAAATAACTTGTACTCTCCTTTTTCCCGCTTTTCAGCGGTAGATCTGTATGAAGTGTTGAGAAACATCACACGCGATAAAAATTGTCATTTTATGCAGTCATATTATTTACGCATCATTGCTCCATCTTGTTTAACAGAATTAAACGAAATGTAGTAGAACCATCTGCACTGTATCTTTACTCGACATGCACAATCAAGGTAAGCCCGCTACCTGATTGTAATGTCTTGTTCAATATTCTGCACGTACTGAAAATGTTTTAATTTTGAAGTTATGTACATGTACTTGTAAAAGATTAACATTTAGGGCGAATTTCTCGACGGGTGGCTTAGCAATTGGCTTGTCTAGCCTCAAGGCTTAAGAGGTCGTAAGACCAGGCTTAACTGAAAACATATTTCCCGAAGCACGGCTACCATAGCCTCGAGGCTTCGTTAGCCCGTTGGCCAGGCTTGTAGGATTAGCCCCAGGCTTCAGTAAAATTGGCATTTCTCGAAATCAGTCTTCTGTAGCCGTAGTCTACGCAAGCCTGTTAGACCAGGCTTACAGCGGCTTTTATTGGCCCTGCCTCAGAGCAGGTCTTAGGTCGTAAGCCTTGGTCTATTTCAATTTACAAATTATTTAAATTGTAACGCAAAGTTTATCTGTCATATTTTTGACAGTCTTTCAATTAAGATGAGTAAGCAGTCGCGTAACTGAGGGGGGGGGGGGAAGCGGGTGAGCTCTTGCCCCCCCCCCCCATGAAAAAGGTAAATTAGACCTACTTGTGAGAGTTATTAATTAACCTCATATTTGGTCATTTTAACCTTAAAAACTCAATTTTTAAGATTAAATAAATTCCATTTATCCCACTTTTGTACCATTGGCCTATATGTCACCAGCTTTAATATCTTAAATATGGGCATTTGTACCATTTTTTTCAATCCCACCTCCCCCCATGTCAAAAAAAATATACGCCAATGTTCCGGGGACACATTCCAAGCAGATCCCATAACTCCTCAGACCCACTCCACCCCTTACAAACCCAAGCAGCATCAACGATGCCTGCCCCTCATTTATTATGTTTGCCCCCGCTTTCCCCCACCCCACCCCAAATGAAAATGTCTAGTTACGCCATCATCATCATCATCATCATCATCATCATCATCATCATCATCATCCTATATGATACCACCTGTCCCTATCCAAGCCTTAACCCTAACCGCCTAAGGGCTTTTTGGCGACGGGAAGGGAAAGAAGGAAGGAATAAAGAGAGAAAAGAAGGAAAGAAGTTGTTTGCTCTGGGTGGGATTCGAACCCGAGACCCCTCGCATGCCAGGCACTGGGTCGGCGACACTTTGCCACGGGTCTTGGGCTTCGCTGGCCAGCGAAACCGTGCCTCATCATCATCATCATCAGTCGGCTGCGGAGCAGGCGACTACAAGCTTTCTCCAACTGTTGCGATCTTGGGCAAGCGAAACAATTTTGTTTGGCTGCAGCATCCCTTCAGTATCTCCCAGGAGGTGTTGTACATACTGTATAGTACAGTGTCCGCGGCCGTCCCGGTTTCCTCTTCCCATGTGGTGGAATATAAATAATAGTATACCGTCCTGTTAGGGTTAATAGTTTAATACTCGTACTTTTCATAAGTAGGCCTATTACAATATTATTTTGGAGTGCCTATATTATACCAGGTTGGACATCAATTTAATACAATAGAAGAAGGACAAAATTGGTAAAGATATAGTAAATATTTGACACGAAACAATAATGCATGCAGTATTAAAACTGAATTTACGGATAAG
This sequence comes from Amphiura filiformis, assembly GCF_039555335.1. NCBI lineage: Eukaryota > Metazoa > Echinodermata > Ophiuroidea > Amphilepidida > Amphiuridae > Amphiura > Amphiura filiformis. The sequence goes on from NC_092646.1 coordinate 39,819,780, forward strand.
ATGCATATAATATTGCTACATCTACTTAAATAATTATATAATATTGAATGGCTTTGAGTGTGATACAAGAATATTTTTCTATCGAGTACAATATATTCTTGTATCACACGAAAATAAGCCATTCAATATTATTATTATTATTTATATCAGGCTTTTGCTATGCGGTAAATTGAAAATTTAAGCTTACCTAGCCACCGGGTTTAACCAGGTGTATTGTAATGTAAGCTTACACCTTTTGACCTTCTTGTTTTCTGCTCTTTACTCTCCAAAGACAATTTCGGAATAATTATAAAAAATATATAGGTTTATAAGTAGATGTGGATTATATTTCATAAGGTTATCATCATGCCGCGAATCAAGTTTGTGATTTTACTTGTTTTATACAGTACGAAATCTCCTGTGAGCTGTTAGCCTGAGTCCCTCGGCCCCGATCTCGAAACAATTCAAAATGGCGGAATAAAATGGCCGTTTCTCACCTGCAAGCACAACCCGATGACCGTGCGTAAGCAGTTGAAGGACTGGTGGATCAAGTCTAGTGAGCCGTTACGATGTCTGTAGTGTATTGTTGTGCTGTTGCATCATGACGCGTGTTGGTGCCGTCACCATGGTAACGCGCGACGCGTACGCGATACGCGTACAATATTCAAGAAATATTGTAGTGCATCCGGGTATTTTGAGAATATTGTACAATATACAGTTTTATTGTATCGCTCAAAAGCCTGATATAAATAATAATTATAAATATTGTACCAACAGATAACTTCATGTGAGATCTGAGAGGACTACTGTTATCAGCAGTAGATAGCACGTTGGTTGCTTTCCTTTTTAGGGGAATCACAGATTCCTATCCATTAGACTTACAGTTTTACCCTTTTTGGGATGCAAAGAAAAAATCACGAGTATAAAGCATAGACGTATCATTCATACAAGTTCGACTCATAAAAGTCAAGTGGAAATAAAATAATACATAAAAGACACAAAAACAGACACAATATTCTTGCATCAAGTTGTGTACGGTATAAGCCCAAGCATAAGACCGCGGGTCCAGCTAGTCTTTGCGCCGGGAACATTGCGATAATGAGACGGCAACCTTTTTAGTACGGTAAACCGTGAGGACCACAGCTTATGTACATCTACCTCCAACAACCTATACAATTAAGTCGCTGCTTGAAAGGGACGAGGTTGTCAAGCGTTAAGCCTGCAAGGCCACTAAGACTAGATTGAATTTGCGTTGAAGAAATCCGGCTAGAGTTAAGACTCGGGCTTCGAGTGCGGGCTAGGCTTAGTGGCCTCAAGGCCACCTTAAGACTACGGCTTAATAAGACTCCTGTCGGGAAACTCGCCCTTAATGTCTTCAGACAAATTGCAAATCAGTAACACAGTATTCCAGAAAAATACAGCTTTAATTTTTCCTGTTTTGCCAAATAAAACAAAGCGAAATCATAATCCGCTAGTTAGTTCTAACTGGCGATGAAAGTCAAATTTTAATATTTGGCCAATTTTTGGCAATAAGGGCCAAAAACATTTTAGGGCGTTTTAGTGTGCTGTGACAATCAAGCCTTAAAACTTGTACCAAGACCAAGACTAATTTCAAGTGACGTATTTTAATTTTTGGAAAACATATTTTCTAATCTTTTTCATGACCAATTATCAAAAATAACATAAAAATATTAAAATTATCAGTTGACTCTTATACTCAAGAGTTTGAATGCTTAGACTTGTGCCTAAGTCTTAGAATTTCATGACTACATTACAATTGTAAGAAAAGGAGTAATGCGTCATATATGTTAAAATGTGACAATGTATATTCACAATATTTCAACCCAATGATTTATGTTTTGGATGGTCGGGCGTACTATAATTGTGGTATTTGCTGTTAATAATGCCGGTAAATTAGAGGTATTGTTCCAGGAAATAACCTTGAAAGTTCCTTAGGATACTCAGATTGTTATGTTATAGGTCAGTGAATTCAGTGTGCTTTCTTTACGGTTGGTGATTTCATCTACCTACGTGTATTAGGACCGCTGCACAGTGTCATCGACCCTATATCTTCATGGCAGAACTCGCCATGGTAGGTTGAATCCACAGCCACGATTGGCCATTTGGTTCAGACCTTTGAAGCTCTTTGAGACGAATAATTAGTCGAGGGACATGACTAAGGCTACTCACAATAGCCCGGTAATTGATCTAACGCAATATAAAATTAGAGTTTTGGTCCGATTTTGAGTTCAAAGCGCACGGCCAATTTTCAAAGCGCATTCTAGCGACCATCATATCTGTTCAACACGTATTTTCAAGTGTATGAGACCACATCTGGTTTCTTGAGAAAAATTCATTTACGGGAGATATTCATCATTTTCTAACCCGGTGTCCGAAGATTTTCGTCTGATAGCAAAATCGTGCATAGCAATTCACGTGTATCGATCCCGTGTATTCATTTTAATGTCTCTGCAGCACCAAATAATTATTAGCCAGGCGGTGTCGGTGTGCGCTGCAGACCTTTTAGTGGATGTAGAATATTCAATGTAACATGTCTCCGTTATTCAAAATATATATTCCCATTCAAGTAATATTTCAGTTTTCACCGAATGTTTCATGACGTAAAAATTGATAATAGGCTTGATATTCTACATAACATAATTATCAATTTTACGTCATGCATCAAACATTCGTTAGAACTTAAACAGTATTGGAAATAGAATGGGAATAGATTAAACAACGAAGACATGACACATCCAATATTCTACGTCGAATACTCGGAGTCTGTATTAGTCCAAAAAAAAGCAACAGATTTTTTTACCACAATGCAAGGTCCCTAGAATGACATATTAAAAGTTTCTAAATATTGAAGTAGTGGAAATATGCCTAATTTGCATAAATCCAAGATACGAATGAGTTTCATATACCATGTAGCAGTAAGCAGTATGTATATAGACTTTTTATTAGACGTACAATGTTGTATGTTTGATGACGTAAAATCGATAATATGTTACGTATAATATCTGGTAGAAATATATTATCGATTTTACGTCATCAAACATTCGTTAGAACTTAAACATTACTGGAAATAGAATGGCAATAGATTAAATAACGTAGATATGTTACATACAATATTGTACGTCTAATACTCGGAGTCTGCATACTGCTGTAGAGTTCAGCATATTGACTTCTTGATGCACTGAACTGTGTCGTAATATATTCACATGTTATTTTCCCCTGTTCAATTCATAACTATTGATGTGAATCGGGTACGTAGGTCTGGAGCCTTGCAACACTTACCATGAGCAAGCTGAAAGTGGCTGTATAAGAAAGATTATACTGCATTGATTTCACAGTACCTATATGCTATTATACGTTTAATAACGGATAACCGGACTCACTAACAACACGCTGGTTTGGATATAAGATCGTAGTATATATCCACACATACTCGGAGATCAACGGAAAATCATGGAGACGGACTCCATGAAATTTATCGAATCGCCGTCTTCGAATCACAAATCAGATAGAAACCCGGATAGAGACTCATCTCTGATGATGTTCCAGTATTTCTTTTTGGTAGCAAGTGGTGTTCTGGCTATTGTGTCGTTTATTATTGCTTTGGTTAGTCTGAATGGAGGGAACCAATGCGTCAATGTCAATGTATCAGGAGGTAGGTTATATTATGTTCGATTCTAAACAACAATTACACGCAATATGGCTGTAATGTTTATATAGAATTCACATATCCTGCAAATTCGTGCGCACATATAGGCCAACTCCAGATGCACTAACCAAGAGACCGTTCACAAACACTTGTTAGGGGGAGAGCTGGTGCAAAAAATTTCTCTAGAACATTTTTCGGATCTCAAAAATTTCAGAAAATTCAGGAAATGTTTCAGCCCCCCCTTAGGAGGGTCAAAACTTTGAAGCCCCCCCCCCCATTTTGCATCAGCCCCCCCACACAAGTGTTTGTGAACGGTCCCCAAAATACATAAAAACATATCAAAAGTCCCCAAAATTCAAAATAGTGAGACAGTGCCTAATTTAGATAAATCACAAATGGCCGCTATGCAGGGGTGACATTTCAAATGTGGTCAAATCTTGCAAAAACCATACGTACCAATGTATTATTGCTCTCGTCATAAGGATTCAGAAAAAGTATAGTTTGACCTATAGACGAATCCAAATACACGCATTCCTACACCTGACTAGCAGCCTTTAGTTGGGGCCCCGTCGGCTACAATGCATCCAAAATGTGAAATGATTCGGCCTTGGCGGAAATTTTAAACTGCATTCCATCACCCGTTTTACACCTTCCGCGAAAACACAGGTAGACAAAAGAATGATTTAAGTTTAGAACACAATACAGTTCCAACAGTTGTGCAAATAAAAGCCGCCTTACACCTAGAGAAGGTCGAGGAGGATTAATAGAATAATACAATAAAGATAATTCCGCAGGTAATCCCGTCGCATCTATTCATAGATGTACAAATGGATGAACAAAAGGACTATGTATGCGACAGGGTTACCTCTATTGTATATATTATTCTATTAACCCTCCTCGTCTTTGCATCTTCTCCAGATGTTAGGCGGCTTTTATTTGCACAATCGGGCGCTCAAAACCCCAGGTTGGTGCTAGCGGGAAACCAAAGATGGCCGACCAAATCTAGACTGCGGAACTCAGTCCTCAATGATAGTCAGTCATTTATCTTTTGGTCGTTATATGACTATCATTTGAGGGACTGAGTTGTTATGATATATCTTCCGAGGTGCAATTTCAGACAATAGCTGGGGATTAGCGGGGTAGAGGTTATCTTTTGAATCCTTTCATGACCACTGAAGCATAGTCAAGTCTGCCAAGGACACTCGGCACAAATTGAAAGACCACACGACACACGACACCAATTTGGTGTTTGTTATGACACCAATTTGGTGTTGGTTATGCTCCTCGAAATTAGTACCTTACGGTCTATGTCTGGACCAAATCCTGACCATGACTTGGCTCGTTGGATTCGTCTATATCCGAAAAAAATTCTTGAGTTACAGGGGAAACACACACACACACACACACACACACAAAATCAAGACAAAGGACACCGATACTTCACCATGAACTTTACTTTGTTTTACTCCTTCGACTTCCAACTTCAATACTTGCTACCCTTTACTTATCTCTGAACTCTTTCTGCTGACATCTCAATAAATAAGTTGGTGTGCCCGCCATCACTGTCTATCACTGCCTGGATTCATTTATTGGTCACAGTACAACCCATTTGGCTTGAATAGGAGCTAAGTGCAACTTTCAAAATCCGACTTGAAGCCACTCAAGCGCCCATAACTCGACCAAATGATATCGTAGAGCAACAAAAGAGGTATCAAATTGCGCAGGAGAAAGCTGCGCTTTATATACATTAAATAAGTTTTTGCTATATATTTCAGTTTCCGATATATATGACCATCTATAATCGTTTTGATACTTTCTGGGTTGAGTTTATTAGCGCCGAGTGTCCTTGACAGCCTTAATTATGCTTCAGTGGGCATGAAAGAATTCAATAGATAAGCTCTGCCCCAATAATCCCAAGCTATTTTCTGAAATTGCTCCTCGGAGGATGTAGGCTATCATAAGAACTCAGTCTTCAAATGATAGTCATATAACGACCAATAGATAAATGACTGACTATCATGGAAGGCTAAGACCCTGATTCAGACACCATTGGCACGAGCTAAATACGTCGAAAACGCGGGTCAGTTTAATTTGCTCAATAGTAACATTTGTCATTTTTTCACCAGGTTCACCAAGTTCCGTATCTTCTGGGGATGATAAAATATGGATGTTTGCTATTGGTCATTCATATCTCAACATTGAATACGTGTAAGTTCAATTCCAATCAACAGTGATCAACAATGAACAAAATAAATAATACAATTCTGGGCACGAACCAGGGCCCAGGCGGTATTTATGATACAGGGTGTCCAAAAAAAAAAAAAGAGGCCCCTCATTGCACCCTCTTTTTCTCCTATTTCTGAAAAGTTGATTAAATATATTTTGGTATGTAAAGAAACCTTTAATCGTTAGCCTAATAAACCAAAACAATTATTTCAATCGGCCAACACCTTTTGAAGATATGCCCTTTTGAATAAAAGTACCCGTTTTTCACTCTGTCCAGAGTGGTTGGGATGGCTCATGCTGTGGAGTGGCCTGCACGATCACCAGACCTCACACCACTTGATTTTTTTCCTTTGTGGCAAAATCCAAGATCTTCGCAAACGTATTACTGAATGCATTCGCAAGTATTCGGCGCACAAGGATGGTACGCAATGCAATTGATGCAATGAGGACCAGGGCTGAAACCAGTATTCGCGAAGGAGGCAACCAGGTAGAGGGCAGAGCAGCACAGTAAACTCACTTCAGAACAACCAAAGACAAACCAAACAGCCTTTTAGGGCTACCTTTTATCCTAAAAAGAGAAATGACTTATGTTGTAAATAAAAAATGGAAAGTAAGAAAGTAAGAAACATAATAAAACAAAAAAGGCATAAATAACCAAGATAAAAATAAGTAATTGCTAGTAAAGCAAAAGAAGTCCCATTCGGCATCCATTTTACCCACAAATTTATGACACTATTAACAAAATCCATTGCCCATAAACCCATCGGTAAAGCCAATTCCATAAATAAAGTTATTTTATAAAGTTATCATTGAGGAATGTTTGATATTCATGCATGGTATATGTACTCCTTTTCAATCTTTGAAGTAGCCAAACCTTCTCCGTGGACAGAGTGAAAAACAGGTACATTTCTTTGAAAGAGCATATCTTCAATAGTTGTGAGCCGATTGATATAATTGTTTTGGTTTATTAAAGCTAACGACTCAAGGTTTCTTTACATACCAAAATATATTGATCAACTTTTCAGAAATAGGAGAAAAAGAGGGCGCAATGCGGTGCCTTTTTTTGGGACACCTTGTAGTTAAACTAACTCTTGCTGCTGAAACTTATAGCTTGTGGTGATTTTGACCATAGATAGACATGGTGATAGACCCTTAATTTTTGTATTGACCATGTCTAAACTAGTCAGGCAGTTGCTTGACTAACTTAAAGTTAGTCAAGCAGGTTAGTCCAGCCCGCCTGACCAACCTAACATTAGTCAAGCCCGTAGCTCAAGCTAGTCCAGCCTGCTGGACTAGCTTGCAATTTTGATAAGCTAGTCAAGCCTGCTTGACTAACGTGTAATACGGTGCTTGACTAGCTTACAATATCGATGGCTTGACTAACTTGAAGATACAAACCGGCTTGACTAGCTTTAGGTTAGTCAAGCCTGCTTGACTAGCTTTAGGTTAGTCAAGCCGGCTTGACTAGCTTTAGGTTAGTCAAGCCAATGACTTTTGTAACTTTCATTTCACAATACTAAATTGCGCAACCGCTTTGCACGTGCATGTTCAACACATAGGAAATTGCTTTGAAATGGCTACCCCATTATACGTAGTTGTCTAGTAATTAAATAATATTATCGGAATGGAAAGTTTAGGATTGACAACCTGGCACTACCATCATTGTTAACAACACTACTGTTTATATTTGTAAAAGCTTTCTGATGGTTTTAATGTAATTTAGTGATATTTTGAAACATGCGATTACAGAGTTAAAAATCTAAGGTAAGCATACTAAACATGATAAGTACTAATATTATGTTCCATGATTTGTAAGTGCCTCCGTGGTCTAGTGGTGAGAGTAGAGGGTTTGTAATCTCCAGGTCCGAGTTCAATTCCCAATGAAGGTAAGTGGTCATAAATGTGTTGTCATCATGATTACCAGGTAAGAGGATTTTCTTCAAGTAATATGTTAGTTTCAAAACGCAAAACTATGAGAATAAATCCCACCAGACAAGATAAACATCCACATTTGTCTCTTTTTTCAATTTTTTACCAGTAACGTGGTTTGCAGCACGTTAGTCAAGCAAGCTAGTCAAGCAGCTGCCAGACTAGCTTAGAACTGCTTGACTAACGTTAGGTTAGTCAAGATGGACACCATCTGGACTAACTTAAAGTTAGTCATAAACTAGTCGAGCGACTAACCTAACGTTAGTCAAGCAGGCTTGACTAACGTCCAAGCTAGTCAAGCAAGTAAGTCGAACCGGCTCGACTAACGTCAAGTTGGTCAAGCACGTTAGTCAAGCAGGCTTGACTAGCCTTACGTTAGTCAAAATGGGCACCATCTGGACTAACTTTACGTTAGTCAAGCTGACCAATTAAAGTTTTCAGTGTACGGACATTTCCGGTCCGAGATATCAGTGGCAAAAAAAGTGATAAAATTATAGCCTACTTTGGACATAATTATGATACGCCTTAGCTGTTAAAGGCTAACATTTTCTACAAATTACTGGTGTTCATACAAGCATAATATACTCCTGCATATTATTTCTTATCAGAGACGAAGTGAGTGGTGAGGTTCGAGGGTTTGACGTAGACTTCATCAACGCAGGTAAGTGTAAATACCATTCAACTCGCAAGGATATGTCATGAACTACAGCAGTCATCGCCGTACGCCAGAGTTTCTAGAATGCTGCTCAAATAAGAAAAAATTAATGCTAATTTATTACACATTCTAGGCAAGCGTGGTTACCTTTTTGAAATTGCCGAGTGGGAGGGTTTTCAATGAAATATTTTGTGTGTAAAAACTGAAGCATCATATAATGTATAAAAAATATTTGAATATTAACTGTACATCATATATGTGACCGTCCACGGCGAATGAGCCGTAAATTCCTCCCCGGTCAATTTTGTTTTTATTTCGTGTTTAAAAATAAACATCATAAACTTAAAAATGGTATATCATTTGACTTCAAACGATATCCAGAAGCGGGGTTATGGTTTGTTAAACTTTGCTCCTCCAACAAAATTATAGCTTTTTACGCTTTTACATGTGTCTCTTTTTCCACATTGTGGGCAATAAATATGAAACAGTCATAATTGGCGGTCATTTCAAATCATCCCCAAGTCAAAGAGGTTTAAGAAAGTTTTCTCATTGTTAATTGTTGATTATGCATACCTGTACAAAATACACTGCCTGGTAACCCACCACTTGAACAGGATTTAGCAATATAAGCTAACAAAGACCAGAGCTATTAAAAGTTCTATAGCCATCTAAGGTAGAAGCTTATTATCCACTTCAACAAAAGGATTATTGATTAGTTTTTGACTATCAAATTGAGACGGATGTCGGGCCAGCTTAAGTTACCGATGAATATGACCTTCGTACACATTTTACACCGTAACTCAGAATACAATTTAGGGAATTTACGGCTCATTTGTGCTGCCGGGTCACATATGACGATTCGTGATACCCAATGGTGCTAAAGTTTATGTGGTTTAGAAAGCAGAGAATTTTATTTCAATTTTATATACGCCAAAATATTTTCTGAATTGAGTGGAAATTAACACTGAATTGGTGGTGAAAATTGTATGTAATTTTTACATAGGTCCCCACTAAAAATTACTGTTTCGGCTTTATGGAAATCTAATCTCCAACATCTGGAAGAAACTTTTGGGGACCTACGTGGAAAACCTCCAATAAATTGCAAAATTCCAGACCGTGTATACACGAAAAATGGTAGACCCACATGTATATACCCGGTATAATTCTGTATGGAAGTATTCTCAACGCTGACACCACCACGTCAATGGGTTACGAATGTAACCATTCCTCTACCAAAGAAAGGTGACCTCTCTCTCATGACAAACTACCGTGGTATTTCGCTTATGTCCATTGCCGCAAAAGTGTACAACAAGATCCTTCTGAACAGGATCCGACCCCACATTGATCCTTTACTGAGAAGCAACCAGGCTGGCTTTAGATCTGGTCGCAGCTGTGCTCAGCAAATACACATTTTGAGGAGGATCATGGAAGGCTTCAAGGAGTACCAACTTCCCTTAACAGTCACTTTTGTAATTGTGGACTTCAAAAAAGCCTTCGACTCCATCAACAGGTCCGTCATGTTTTCAGTGCTGCGGCATTATGGAATACCAAAGGTTGTGGTCAATGCCATCCAGTTGCTATACAAAGACTCCAATAGTGCCGTTATGGTAGATGGCAGTATCTCAGAGCCTTTCAAGTAACAACTGGAGTGCTTCAGGGTGATGTGTTGGCACCATTCCTGTTTATTATCCTGGTAGACTACCTTCTGATGAAATCAACTTCTGGAATTGACGCTGGAATTGTTACCTACCCACGTCGGTCAAGCAGGTATCCTGCCAAGATGCTGAATGACCTGGATTTTGCTGATGATATTGCCCTGCTGGAATCTTCCATAGACCGGGCCCAGTCACAGCTTACTAGGACTGCAACTGCAGCAGCAGATCTAGGCCTTGTAATCAGCGCACCTAAGACAGAATATATGACTGCAAACTGTAACGCCCAACCAGCACTTGAAGTATGGTAGTACCATCAACCATGTCACAGACTTCAGGTATTTGGGTTCCAAGATGGGCTCTAGTGTTGGAGACCTAAAAGAAGAAAAGCACTAGCCTGGGCAGCTTTCTGGAAACTGGAACGCCTTTGGAGAAGCCCGTCCCTGCCAATCGAAACAAAAAATCAAGCTGTTTCAGACAACGTGTGTTACTGTCTTTCTGTACGGGTGCGAGTCATGGGTAATTACCAAGGACATGGAAAACAAGATCAATGCATTTGCAACATCTTGCTACAGAGTCATGTTAAACATCAAGCGTGTGGATCGGATTCCAAACGAAACTGTCTACAACCTGACCAACACCACTCCACTGGTTGCCAGAGTCAAGATTCATCAACTCAAATTTCTCAGCCATATACTGCGTCTTGAAGATGGCGAGCCTGTGAAAGAATATGCGCTTTATATTCCACCACATGGGAAGAGGAAACAGGGACGGCCGCGCACGCTGTACTTACAGTATGTCCGACACCTCCTAGGAGATACTGAAGGGATGCTGCAGCCAAACAAAATTGTTTCGCTTGCCCAAGATCGCATTAGTTGGAGAAAGCTTGTAGTCGCCTGCTCCGCAGCCGACTGATGATGATGATGATAATATAGGAGTATAGCACGTGCAGCCCAGCGAGTTCAAATCGATAATGTATTGTGCCCATTAATTGTCGGATTTCTGTATGTAGAACACGCAGTTATCAACAATTGATCGCTAATAATACACATTAATGTTTTTAAGCAAATAAAATTCCAAAATAGGGTACGTTTTCTGCCTTTGCTTGTCACGTGGTAGGCCTATGTTGAAGTTGCGATTATATGTTCAAATAAGTTTCAAAGTGGATACCAACAAGACAAGTGGCCGAGCAGACTAAGGCTCTTAAAGTATCCATGATAGTGGGGCGCCGTGAGTTCAAACCCCGCATCTGCCAAACTTAATTTTACTCTTTTTAAATTTCATATTGGGGAAATGTGGCAGGGAGAATTTATGTATGGCGTGGAGTGGTGTGGTCATGTACCAGCTACTACACTACCGGTCGCCAAGACACTTGGCTCAGTATTGCGCAGTACCAGGGAATTACCGGTGTTGTACCAGTGCATGTGGGTCCTGTGCAGTAGCATAATGGTGCTGTGTCGGTACTCGGTGTGTACCAGTCAGGTACCTTGGTTTCTTTTTTGTTCTTATAGTGTTTTCGCCAGCCCATGGGGCTGGTACCTAATTCTGAGATGGGGTTTGTGCACACTAAAGATTAGCTAAGATTATAGCCTTCTTCTATTGGTATGAATTATTTTTTTTACTTCTCGCGGTGGAAATGTTTTTGATGTCTGCTAATTCGATTTGCAAGGAAAAGAAAGTATGTTTTGCCGTTTCAACGAACGAAAACGATTGAGTATTGCCAAAGTTATGTTTGAATTAATTATGACTTAAAAAGTTATCATAGGTTAGGCCTACACATATAAACATAAACAGCAATCAGCATATCAAAAAAATGACATGGTCAAAGCGGGGGAATGATCACGAGGTCATATCAGTGGACTACTGAGCATAGCATGATGTTTGGTTGCCTGTGAGTGCATAATTGATATGTTGATAACAGATCTAATAATGTTGTAGAATCAAAATCTTCATTATATGGACCACATTGAAGTCAAAGTAATTATCTATCCTATCCTGTGTCGTTTTATGGATAAAATTGACTCAAAATGTTATTGATGATATTATTGCTATCTTTAACATCAGTTTTGTCTTTTCAACGGGAAAAAATCCGATTGAAAATAAAGTTTTTAGGGGCTAGCTATAATATTGAACAATATATCCCATATTTTGACATGCACTTATAGAAAATAAATAAATTATTGTCTTACTTTATAAATTATAAATACTGTAAAATGACACATAACTAAAGTGAGGCCAATTTCTATCTTTTTTATTTGATTCATAAAATTACATTCACCAAAATGATTGAAGACTGAGAAAACACACAATGCAGACTATTACAGAATGGAGTAGGTTAGATGCCATGTCCATAGCTTTGCAGGAGTTTCGGACTAACAATCAACACATTCAAAAAATACAGTTTAAAAGTGAAGATTGTAGTGAATGATCAGTTCTTTATCATGTGCTTGCCACTATCTACTTTATAGTAAACTATACATTGCGAAATAATATAAAATTATTTTAAAATAAAATGTGCATGTAAGTTGAGTTAACATAGCGAATTAACTAACAACTGCAGTGTATTTCTTGATTTTAATAATAAGCATGGGTAAAAAGCAGTAAAGACAAAAATACAGAACAATTTGGAGTAATGAATTAAAGAGTTGACAGGAGTTAATGGAGTTAATGTTTTTTGCTGTTTCAGTGGGCATGTTCTCACCATTGATGGTTTGGTGAACTGTCATGTAACATGGATGTAAGCGTGATCCTAAAAATGCCTTTCACGGTGACCCAAACTATTTACAAGACCTCTTCTGCATTGAGGCTGGCCTTCCCTTTTAAAGGGAATTTTTATTTATATATAACCGAGGTACACTGGTATTTGGTAGTGCAAGTGTTCTGCTGTTTCTGCAAAATGATAATTAATAAGTCTGATCCTTTAATTTCTGTGAGCAGTGTATTAATAAACATTATTCATTTCAAAAAAAGAAATTTACGGTATGATAACCCCTTGTTAATAATAATTAATAGTGATTTATTGTATTTAATTCAGAGGAATTAAATTGCCTGTCACAATCTTATATTTGCTGTAAACGTACTACACGTAATGTGATATGATCAGGCAAGATCAGTCGGAAGTCGGAAATATTGATTTTGAGATAAAAAAAAACCAAACAAAGGAGTTATTTCCTTTTGTTTCCTATTGTTTTAGAAACTATTTAACTGCTCAAATCTTTTGAACTGGTTGTTCAAATGGGGAAAAAGTTTCCTGCGAAATAATAAGAAACTATATCTGCACTACAAATACCAGTTATTGGTAGAAAATGTGGATAAAGACTATTTTCAGTAATGTTTAATAAACACGTTCGTGTTTTTATACAAACAGAAGCCAAAACATTTTATTTGCTTTGTAAGTGTTCGGCTATTAAAATCGGTCAAAAGTGTGTAGTCAACAGCGAAGAGGCGCCCATAAACTTACTTGTGTCATCCGTTTTCAACGTTTTCAAATGATTTCAGTTTTTTCTCCTTTTATACAGTGTGCAGGTATGCCAACAAGAACTGTCAGTTAGTGTTTGATATTTACGAACGTTGCTGGAACTCAGAAGCTGGCGATGTGGCAAGGGGTGGAGATGGGCTGTTTAGCAGGTATTACGACGCATGCGCAGGTACGTACTAGAGAATTTGGAAAAAGGCGGTCTGTTATATCATAACTATGGCACAGACGAATTTTACCAAACACATCCGAAGATCATGCTACACTACTCTGTTTATCTAAAATATTAGAATTTAGATACCTCATAACTTATAGTTTCCTGTCATCTGATTGGTTAAAAGTGCGATCATTGAATTAGCTATATATCCCCCTTTTCTTAAGAATTACGCAAAAACTGAACTATTCCCCGGGCAATAGTCTTTTTTTAAAAGTATTCCCCGGAAATAGTCGTTTTCACATCTCTGATTCTCGATTGAATAACATCATTGTTTACAATGCGTCATGACCAAGTGTGGCAGTACGATTGTAGAAGAGACTGATTTTGTTTAGTGAGTCGTTTGTTTGTTAGTTTCAAACATGTTAGTTTGAATTGCAAAGACCTGGACATTCTATGTTCTAGCAAAGCTCTGACAAAGTTTTCTTCTATTTTAATACCTTCAGCCTGGATGCAGACTTACGAACGTATGCGTGTGTTTCAATTCACCGACCCTTGGTCTCATGCCGATAAAGGCGCATTTTATGTAAAAAAGAATAACCCCCGTGATTTTAACTGGCAGGATCTAAGTAACCAAACTATTGGATTTACTGATGGAGTAGCGTACAATGAACATTGTATTGCACGCGATGATAGAATAAAGGTGAGTATCTTCTTTGTTTTTTTGTTAGTCTGTTTTTTTGGTTAGTCTGTTAACCTGTTGAATAGCAGCTCTTCGACATTATCAGGAAATCAATGTTTTTCTTATTAATAAATATATGTGTATCTTAAAGAAGTATTTCGTGATCCTATCATGCTCTTTTTATGACATTTTAGTAGAAATCCGCGAAAAAGGCTTATTCCCAATATATCAGTTGATTCTGATTTTCCGTTTGCGAGTTACATGATTATGTGTATTACACTGCTCCATAGGCCACTGTGTTGAATTATGTTCTGGTACATTATTGTACATTAGAACGTAATTCAAATTTGGCAATATTTTTGCAAAACGAATTAATCTGCAAGAATTTTTTTGTACACAAACATTATGTAGCCAAAGGTTTCCAGTGGTATAAAAAGTCTCAAATGCCCTTTCAAATGCACTTTTAAGGATATTTGAACAAGTAAAATATTTCACTCGCCGTTCAATATACATCTAATTGCATTTGCATTATATCGCGAATTTCAAAAAATCTAAATTAGTTGATCAGAAGGACATTCATTGTATTCAGAATGCAATTTGTCTGATGTGCTCTCGTGTCCCACAGAAAATACTGTGCCAACGTTGCTATCAATCCCTTAAGCGAGGTGAAAAAATAGGTTAGTACATTCACCTCACAAATTAAAAGAAGTCTCCGGCAATCACAACATTTGTCCTTAAATGTTAGAAAAATAATTATCAAGCACGAATCACGTTGTTTTATTTAACACAAATTCATAGTGACCATAAAAACGAATAAAAGTATCCGTCTCCCAACACGCGATATTCAAAATTCCCGCGCGCCGAAATTGTCGAGTGCAATGACGTCCCAGTATAGAGGTAGACCCTCCCTCGGGTCCGTGGAGAACGACTGGTAATGTAGATTACATAGCATTAAAAATCAACCCAATACACGGACCCTCCCAGTCTGTAGGCAATTTGACTTCCAGCTCCCACAAACTGCTGGAAGTTCACTTTTACGGATTTGGAGTCACGCAATCTTTCTATATACCACGTCCATGTTTTCACTACATTAACGTTTGTGTAAGCGACTAAACAACGATATTGTATCCGACCAATCAACGCAGCTTGGCCACGCGGGGATATTTGAAAAGGCTTCCCTAGCTAAATAATGTGCAAACATTTGCAAACCGCACGCGATAATGTACGCAATATGGACAATAGGCCTAAGTCCGAGTCGAGTGGTTGCCTTTTATTATTGCGCGTACCATGGGTCTATCAGACGCGTGCCACTTGAGCTCAATACCTCTCAGTTGTTGACAAGTGTCCCATCCGATCTTGCGTCACATCCCGCGGCATAGCTTTGTGCTACCATATTTGAATTGAAACTGGGGCGGGGCTTTCGTAATTGACATCGGAATCACCGTGCTTCGTTGAACGAATATTTGGAAGTGAGATCTCTAACAGATTGGACCAGTCTCGGAATCAGCGCTCAATGGACTTTCGCGTTCACTTATAATACGAGTATATTTCTATATTGCTGCATGGTTGACTGTGGTGGGTGTAATTAGTGGTGTCGATTTGTGGATGAAGAGGAATGGGTTTTTGGCATTGAAGAAAATAAGGGGGGGGGGGGTTGGCATTTTTTTTCATAGGGCATTACGTAATTATTTATTGTTACATTATCCAGAGATGGAACCGAACCGAGACTGGGGGCCAGTCTAGTATAGAGGCCGATCGAGTACTGATCCGTCGGAACACGCTTTTCAATACGGAATAAATGCTAACCTCATCGTGACATCATCCAAGCAGCAAAGTTCATTTCCATTAAAAATGCGTTATATATGACGGATCTGCAGTCGACTATTCTGTTAATGCAATGAAGACTGACGACAATTGAGCACAAGTAACCACTACGCCATTGCACTTAGGCAATTTCGGCGAGGGAATTTTGAATATCGCGTGTTGAGAGCCGACTGTTTTTATGGTAAATATGAGTTTGTTTTAAGTAAAACCATGTGATTCGTACTTGATAATTAATTTTCTAACATATAAGGCATAATGTTATGATTGCGGGAGAGCCCCTTTAAATCAAAGCTGGCAAAAAGGGATACCCCGGGAGGGATACCTGCCTGATGTGCCCTCAGGTCACACAAAAATACTGTGCAAAGGTAGGTGACCGAACCCTTAATAATTTGTTGAATGCCTATTTCCGAGTTTCTGAATATATAATCTTAAGTTGACTCTACCATAATGGCAAAAAGGGAAGTGAAAATAAATTACTACCGGTTGATTCGACAATAACATTCATTGATATGGTGCCAATATATTTTTTAGGGAAACAAGCTGCGGATAGAACAAATAAAAATCTACAAATCAAGAGACGCACTGATTTCAGCAGCTATCAATGAAGACGTGAGTTTACTTTTACATTTACGCACCCCTTAGGGAACAAACCAAAAGATCGATGACGTCCTATAAACGTAACTGGTTCCGTTTCTCGGCCGACCCCCTTCCGTCCCTGCCCCGGCTCCCTGCCAGAAACGTAATCTTGAAATGGTATATAACGGTTTCTAATGTTTGTTTTTGATATTA
Source organism: Amphiura filiformis (assembly GCF_039555335.1). Classification (NCBI taxonomy): domain Eukaryota; kingdom Metazoa; phylum Echinodermata; class Ophiuroidea; order Amphilepidida; family Amphiuridae; genus Amphiura; species Amphiura filiformis. The sequence continues at coordinate 39,836,812 of NC_092646.1, forward strand.
AAAAATCAACATTTTGTGGAAAAGCAAACAAATATATATTGACATATTTCATCAGAACGATGTTTTTTTTACAAACGTAATCGAGTATTTTTACCCCCTCCCCCTTAATTTTAATTATGATAAGGCAGTACGTACTTCTACATCTGTGGAGTTGTAGCTATGGACGCAGGCGTCCACTACTGCTACAGGTACGGGTTACATCATATGTTGTCCATCCGAATTATTATCTTAAGTATGGAGAAGTTATATTAACACGAATGTTTGTATTATCTATAATAGGTCGACGCGGTTTTCGATACTGTCGGCGGTCACACAGACATTACAGTAATAGATAAAGTATCAGAGGATATAACAGTCTGCATTATTGCAGGATTTTCGATGATGACATTAAAAGACAGCACGTTACCAAAATGGTGGAACCCGGCGCAGAAGAAACTAATGAAAACAAAGGAATACAGGATGATATGTGATGATTTGAAGATTCAACATGGTAAGATATTGTGGAAGATACTGTGTATACTCCGGAAATCACAACATTATGCCTTATATATGTTAGACAAACAATTATCAAGCATGAATCACATATTGACCATGAACACGCGATATTCAAAATTACCGCGCCGAAATTGTCTAGGGCAATGACGTCATGGTTATTTGTGCTCAATTGTCGTCAGCCTTCTTTGCCCGGGAAATTTGAATAGTCGCGTGGTGAGAGACGGCTGTTTTTATTTGTTTTTAAGGTCAATATGAGTTTCTTAAGTTAAGGGTGGACGAGGTATTGTTGGTCGATTTTCATTATCTAAATCAATATATTATTGAAATATAACACCTTGATGTTTTGCAAAAGTTCAATCTGCAAATCATATACTTTGAAAACTTGCTTGATTTATTTTTGTTAATGAGTTATGTACGTTTTACAAAAGAGGACCTACAAAAGTATATCTTTGATATTTCAATTTTTCTAAACGCTCGCTATGAAATGACCAATGCAATTCTTGCCAAAGCTTACTACCATTCACAAGATACTATGAACTACCAGATCGCAACAGTTTAAAATAGTTGCTGACCTTCAATTGATAATTATTTTTCTAACATAGGGCATAATGTTGTGATTGCCGGAGACTTCCTTTAATATATGAATGCCCGACATTGAAATATCACATTTTAGACGATTTTACTGATTAGTAAATTCTTTTGTATATTTACAGGACATTGGCCGGGACCAACGCCAGAAAGCTTCTGTCTCGGTTACTAGATGTATATTAGAAAAGAGCAATCGGAAATGCAAAACACTCAGCAGCTTCAACAAAATGTATAGTGATTCGTCGAACGTCCGCCCTCTATACATTCATGGCAATCCATGTGGCGGTTTCTAATCATGTGCGATTCATCAGTATGTAATAATAACGTTGAATGCAAGGTCAACCAATTACCTCATTACTTGAAATATCGAGGGTTGACAAACAGAAGGCCTTAACTCAAGTATTATTGTGCTATAGATGCAATAGGAAGTTGAATTGAGTTAAGGATTACGATTTGAAGAATCTGTGGGTATCACAGATTATTTTGGTACCACAATCTCAACATGGCCAAAAGTGAGTTAAGGCCTTCTGTTTGTCAACCCTCGATATGTTAGATCAGTTGTCTTCAGATGACGCAATTTTTGACCTCAACTCGGACTTGGAATCTATAAACCGCAGATTCAAGAAGTTACTTTTTTAAATGGTAGGTGATAACACTGCCAGACGGCGATGGAGATAACGCGATAACAATACGCAGTGCATCATGGGAAAAAGTTGGCATCCAAATTAGCCCGCGTAATACAAATGCAACACATTAACATAATAGTCATTGTGTGTTTAAATGTGAATAGAATGATATTACATGCAAATGCTTTTGCTCAAACGGAATCTTTTGTGGAGCTGTTTTCAACATTATTATTTATCACACTCGCTTGAAAGTCCGATAGTTGCTACATGTAGGACAACGATGTCGTCTCTGGAAGTCAAAAAATGGGACTGGTGAGAGTAACCGCTGCAACTGGTGAGAGCAACCGCTGGTAGCACGAAAAAGAGGCTCGTTTCAGTTATAACATCCTGGTAGGCAGCGTCTGGATTATGATAAGGATAATGAACTGAGTGCAATGCATTAGTCAAGATACGCACGCGCCGTGGAGTTATTGCATTTAGCTCGAGAGCCGATAGGCTCGAGAGCTAAATGCAATAACTCCATGGCAAGTGCGATTATCTTGACGAATGCATTTGCACGAGTACATTATCCGTCATATACTTTGAGTGTATTAAAACAATAGGCAATATTAATTGCTGCATTCATTATATAAGTTTGAATATTAGGGAAAATATCTTAATTTCAAAAACACCGTCAGGCCATTGACCAGGTAGCATTTAACTGGTCAAGAAAATCAATTACTGTATAAGTTAGCTACCAATGGTATCGATTGCGCCATACGTCATACTTTAGTAACTTAATTATTCACGCATGGTTTGTAACCAATTGACTTTATGTTGTGATCATTTAATATCGTGGTTCCAAACACAGAGAGCACTGATCCAGTTGACCTGGAAACAATCGATTTTGACGTCCCACTAGTACTAGGCATGTCCACTAAAAATTGAAGTACTTTTAAATTGATTCAGACCTAACTTATTGGCTGGGAATTGATGAAAGAAACATTTTGGCGTTTAAATAATCTTAATCGGACGTTTCATTCCAGAGATATGGCCTTTCGAGTGTCACGGTTTTATATAGGGCTGCTAGAACATGTTAAAAGTTAAAGTCCACAAAGGAATACTAACAGAAAGTGCAACTTTAAGGTACTTTTTCTTAATGTATTTATTAACTAGCGTTATCTGGAACATTATATTTGCTTATAACAACATGAAAATAAGATCATCCTGAAAATTTAATCGATTTTGTTGACATACAACAAAAAATATAAGACCTCAAAACCGATGGTTTGTTTGGTGAAACCTCAAGCATGATCATAGATGGCCGCCATGGAAAATATCTCCATAGAGGAGATGAACAATAAGTGCATTATTTCAAATGAATAGCGGTAGTCTTAAACATTGTTCAATCTTTTAAGGTCAGCACATTTTATCTTCAAAAATTATTATATTTCATCATGGCATAAGTTTGGTAACATTAATCACTACCAATTTTGAGAAATTTGCTCCAACTCAAATGTTATCTTTACTACATTGAGCAATACACTGTGTGTGCATGGAAGCCATGATGGATAGCATATGAAATGGACATGTAGTGAGAAGTGCACGGGGAAGTAAAAGATTTGAGATGGGCCGCGGTAGGCTTAAACATTCTTAAATTTCTTAACATCCTGCACATTTTGTCTTCAAAATAGTTAAATTTTATGAGTATGTAAGTTTGCTTGTCTGATTCACTCCAAATTCGGAGATAATTGCGTTTGAACACCTGATGCACGGAATGGTGTCACTTCAACCTGTTGTAGTTCTCATCTCATTAAATTTGTCATTAAAAAAGTTGATCTCTTCATGAAGGAAGGTCCTCTCTATTTACTGACCAAACAGGAAAAAGTTTGGTTAATGTTATCTGGTGGAATCAGGAATTTCTTGAAACACCCTGATATAGGCCTACATTTGGATCAAAACAAGTATGTACGCCATTTAACAGGCCTGGGATTTCTTGTATCGATCAGTTTCTCCATAGACAATACGTTGTGAGTGCACGCACACAGTAAATGAAAAATCGTTCTAGTGGAAGCTGTATTGACAGTGGTCATCCCTACTAGTACTACGGTGAATGGAGATGAGAAAAAAACCTTATATATCAATATCAACTGGACTTTATAGTTCTATAATTTGAACTTTAAAATCTACTTATATTAAAACACACGACAGTGGAATTTTACAATTTGTTCAGTATTATAAAGCATGATCATGATATTATGCGCTAGTGTGTGTTTCCCGGGCGTGTTTATGTTATTTTAGATATAGGCCTACATGTATTTCATTTGTAAAATGCTGAATATTTTGTAATGGTGTCATCTTGTATAATTATGGTCCACCTGTTTTTAGCCCTTTTTAATTAATAGAAGCTCGATTATTCTCATTTGATGTTTGATTTATTTGAGTTCATTAATCATAATTTAGGACAATGATAGTTGCAAAATAGAACACAGTTTGTAACCTATGATTTACATCGTGCGCATGAAAAAATACCATAACCTATAACTATTTTAACACCACATAATGCATATTCGTACTTTTTTGGTGGTATATATATCGAACAGACAAGATATAGTTATGTGAAAGTAGTATTTCTAGTATTTGAGCGTGCACGTGTTATCTAAAATCTATTGTTTAGCGTGCGGGTTTTAGATAATGCATTGTTTAGCGTGCAGGTTTATATAATTTGGGCTATGAAGGGTAGTTCGCGAAAATAATGCACGGAAGAAGAATATATAACGATGCATAGAAACGGGCACTACTGTCTGTTCAATTAGCTTAGATTCTTGAATTTTTAAGATATTTGAAAAAAATAAAAAATTGTGGCCAAGTCATCAAAGAAAAGTGTTAGCACAGCCTTAGACCTAACGTGATTTATACTTTTCAAATTCCCAAGTTCAATTTAAAACCCCATTTCTTTTCAATTTTGCCTCATTTTGGGCAGTTACTTGGGTCCACCGAAAGGGTTCGCGGCCTTTTATCAAAATGAGTTGGACGGTCCATTCTCAACTTAGGGCATAGACCCTATCCAATTTAGCAAAACAATCTGTCCACCAATCTGCCCTGCCATTTCAATTGTCATACCGTTCCGATTATAGGATAGGTTCTATAGGGTTCTATAGGTGATGATGGTCCACCGGTTTTTGTTACACGAAATTATATGGCGCGAGTACGTTTTATGCATAACATTATTCTGAGCATTATTTTTTCCTAAACAAGGACATTACAATTATGGATTTCGTTCTCATTTCAACTGGTTTACAATGTAAATTGAGTTTTGTTTAATACCACCATTCCTTCCCAAGAATATCAGCATTCGCTTGACATTTTCAGATACAGTAACTTTACAAGAAATGTTTTCTGTAACCTGATTGTTTTAAATACTATTTTCTTGTATAAAAGTTCTTTTGTTTCACAGTTTTTTCAGTTTGTATTCAACAAACTAAACGAAATAACAAATTGAAAATAAATGTGTAGTTTTATAATAGGCCTACACCTTCAGACCCATTCTCAGACCCATTCGCACAATAAATAAATAAATAAATAAATAAATAAATAAATAAATAAATAAATAAATAAATAAATAAATAAATAAATAAATAAATAAATAAATAAATAAATAAATAAATAAATAAATAATTTAAAAAAAATAAATACACAAGGAATGTATTTATATGAGCTGGGCCTATTTTAGAAAACCTTAGTTCCCATAAATAATAACGTAATGTTTCGACAGTAGGGTTTCAACACAAATTAGGCATACTGGCAAATATTTTGCTGGACAATACTTCCTGATGCGGATGGTCGAATAAATATCATCTCTGCGCATTGTGACATTCGTCCCCATTGCTCTAAATGGATTGATTCCAAAAAGTTTATGGTACCCGACGTTCTACGGCTTTTTATAAGAATATCGCGGGAAAAGACCAAAATTGAAAAGAAATGTGGTTTTAAATATTGAACTTTAGAATTTGAAAAGTATAAATCACGTTAGGTCTAAGGCTGTGCTAACACTTTTCTTTGATGACTTTGACCACAATTTTTATTTTTCAAATATCTTAAAATTCAAAAATCTAAGCTAATTGAACAGACAGTAGAAGTATATTCCTAGTTAATCCGCCTTGAAACAGGAAAAACTAGCAATGATAGTTGAAATTTAACAACTAAAGTAAAAATTCCATTTGAATGAACACAGCTGTATACAGCGTGACGATTGTGAGCGTGCACTGTGCAATGTACGTCGGGGTGTGCGTAACGCAGAGTGAATCCAACCATGCCAACTCACTCGTGATTGGTTAGCATTTTCTTTGTTTCAACGGGTGCGTTCATATTGCTTTATGGAATACACGCTGTACAATCGCGTACAGCTGTTGTTGGCCGCTGTGTTAATTTAAACTAAATTTTCACTATATGAAAGGCTAATGGCGTAGGCCTACGGAAGTCGCAACTCGTGTAAAAGTAACGTGCCTGAGCTAGAATATAATCCAAATTGAACTAGCAAATCTTGCACTGATGTCGCCATGTTTATGTTTTTATTTTTAATTTATTCAAAAATAAATCACAAACCCAACTGTATGAAAAACGTGTATATATTTGTGTCTGTGCCCGTGTCAGGCTTTGTATACTTTGTATAAAACATGATTGTACTATATACTTGGATATATTATTGGTAGAAGATATTCATTAGTTGAGGCTTACGGCTTACAGATGTGATGTGCCCATAGGCGTAGATCGGCGGGTTTATGCCAGGAAGATGGTCCATACAATCATCCCCCTCCAATGTTGACGGCTGCATGTGGGTTTCTGACCAAATTAACCTCATATTTGGCCATTTTAGCCCTAAAAGTGCAAAACAAAATTCGCGCTTCGCGAGAATTTATTCCCCTTCTGCACCATATTTCAACAGTTTCGCTTCAAAATGGCAACAAAATTTTCTCGCGCTTAGCGCGCATTTGTTCCACACACTTATTCTGGAGCCAAAAGGTGCTGCATTCAATATACTTCGAGATTTTTTTCTAACCTCACCCCCCCCCCACCCCCAATGTCAAAAGAAGTCTACGCCACTGGATGTGCCCGACTATTTGACTATTTATCTTGGTTTACAATATAAACCTATTTCATGAAAGATGGAAACCCCCTTTCAAGCAATCATGCAAGTGTAAAAAGACATTTTAAGGGAACCCGGTCCATATTCGCATATGGCTGGATGTGAACATTGCTTGATGTAGAAAAGTCCCCGTGAACGTAATAAGATTTTTAAAAAGTGACCCCTGTGGAATTTCCAGGTTTACAACTTTGGTATGAAAAAAGCAATGCAAGAGATTTTCTCGTGGCAGATCCGAATTGAAAAGTGGCTAGGCTTTCTAATGGGTTACATATAGTCTGTGCCTTCATCAAAAAGGTACCTGTGAGCCGGTCAATTGGGGCGTGTAACAAGTAAAGAAACATACCGTAAATGGCCCATAAAAGTAAAGAAATGTGCTCTTTGGGCCCGTATAAAGTAATGAAGGAATATTTTCTACCACCTAGAATGTCTCGTTACCATGACAAGATATTGCCCAATGAATTAATGTTGATTGGTTGTGCAGTGCTATTGTTACCAGTGGCGTAGCCAGCACTTTTTCAGAGGGTGGGCAAAAAAAAAAAAGGGGGGCAACTTTCAAGAGAGGACAAACATTGATGAATATGGTCAAGGCCTAAAAATCTTGAATACTTAGGCGGCCAGCATCCCATGGGGTTGGTGTGGGGAGGTGGAGAGACTTCTCACATGGACAGCTGCCCTCTGGCTACGCCACCTATTGTTATTTGCTGCTATTATTAGGTAAAAGTAACAAATACTTTTTATGAAGTAAACATCTACTAAAACGTAATTACCCCCCCTTATTATGAGATAACGCAAAATCTATGCATCAAAATTTAAAACTGAAGTGGCAAAAGGAAACCCAGTTTTGTTGTGCAAATTTTGACGACTCATTTGTCTTAATGATAATTTTTGCCATGGTGACCATTTAAAGCCATATTATAACATTTGCTGAGGAGGACGCCCTCACTGAATTTTTTAAAATCATTTTTTTACACGATTAAATTGTACTTTATTAAACCAATATAGCCTGCAAAAATCAAGACTCTAGGTGCTGTAGTTTTGTCAAAATCCGAGATTTTGAATAAAACGCCGGATTCAACGCTTTATTATTACGATGGAATTATTAGTCGAACGCATACACGATGTTCATAACACACAGTACGTGACGGCGTGCGGGACGGTGATATACACAAAAGGTCGTACTATAACATGACCGAAGGAGTGGTACGTATTGGCGACATGTGCGCTGGTAGTAAATTCAATTTTCTTTGCTTTGCCGTAGTTGTTCGGCTCAAAAATAAAAGGGATATATCTGACAGTAAAAGCTAACATTTTATGGCAAAGAAATGCTAATCTATTTTGTTTGAAAATGTTATAATATGGCTTTAAGTGAAAAATATGTCAATTCAAAAGTTGCACCTGAACCCATTGAAAATGTTCCTTTTGTTGCTAGAGTGCGTGGTCGTCACTGGTCACCGCGAGTCATCCTCAGAGGATGATTTAAGGAAGCCCCATCATGCACTGCAAAAGTGTTATCACTAGAGTTTCAACTGCCACTTTACTTTTCAAATCCCATTGAATTCTCTGCAAAAGATGTTGTTTTAGAATTGTGTGTGTGTCATTATTACTTGGTCGATTTCAGAACATAAGTGATGTGTGTTTAAAGGATAATTCACACCTTCTGTAGATAACATAAAATGTGAAATCGACCAGCATGTTTACAGCGTTTTTAATGCAAATATAACTGTATACATTCAAATTTAACCATGCACTTCTATGCAGCATAGCAGAGCAATGGTGTCATGTTACTCACAATGCTCACCTGCTGCACAGCTAACCAGTGGGGTGTTGGGTAGTACTTCCTCTGGGTCATCCTTGACCAGACATTTATTGGTACACTGACTTGAGTAGCTTTTTAGTGCAACCATGGCTACAAATTTTAAGCTATCCAGACAAATGAGGTATCAAAATTTGCATAATGAACCTGTGTGTTTGTTTTAGCTATTTCAGTTTTTATATTTGACACATATATTAAGTTGTGTCTCTTAATAAGGGGGGGGGGGTAATTACTTTTTGGTAGGTTTTTACAAGCTATTCTTTGTTATAAACTCATTATCGGGCGGCAGGTTAACAATTTGAGACCAGTCGTCAATGTGGTCACTGAATAGTTTAGCTCATGAATGCAACATAACATCCATTTTATAACATAAATGTTATGGAAACTCTGAAAATTAGTCCTCGGGAACGGCGGTAGCAGAATTTAGTTCGACTGCTCAGTGCCAGAAGTGGGTAAATGCAATAGCTTCCCTGGTAACATTTGGCAATGTACATACAGTATATCGTATTCATCTACACATGGCAGCTATACATGACAGCTATTGCACTAACCCACCTCTGGCACTGAGCAGTCAAATTAGGAGATTTAAAACAAATTATACATAATGTCATCACCAAAGTGAAACTTTCCCAGAGTGTGTTATTTTGAAGTAGGAAAGTGTGAGGTAAACCCAAAACTCCGCACAGTGTCATCGTCCCGATATCTTCATGGCAGAAATCACCATGGTAGGTTGAATCCACCGCCATGCATGGCCATTTTGTTCCGACCCGTTTAATAGTTTTGAGACACATAATGGGCATAAGGACATCTGACTAAGGCTACTGACAATTGCCCGGTGACTGACCTCGCTGTGTGTGTGAGTCGAGCATGATATGGTACGCCATAGGTCATAATTATGCTTTTAGACTACCCACGATTGGCCTATACACTGCGCTATATAATTCGGCACATATAAAATCAGAATTATTGTCAGTTTTTGAGTTCAAGACGCAAGCTTCTGTCTCAAGACGCAAGCTAACGACTATCATATCTGTTCAACACATATATTCAAGTGCAAGGAACCACATCTGGTTTCTTTAGACGAAATCATTTACGGGAGTTATTCATCATTTTCTACCCCGGTATCCAAAGATTTTCGTCTGAATAGCAAAATCGTGCATAGCACATTCACGTGTATCGATCCCGGGTATTGATTTTAGTATATCTGGTGTACCAAGTAATTATTAGCCAGGCGATGTCGGTGTGCTCCGTCGTTTTAGTAAACACGGATTAATAAACACATCCGACTTATTTCTTCAACTGTTTTGACTATTATATAGTTTTGAAATTTACTTTTTAACAAAAAAGCATTTGGTTGACAATTGACATCCCTTTTCAAAATATTATTTTGAATTATTTTATCTTTAAAAGAATCAATCAAAATGTGGTTTTGTTAACAAAGTACATTTCAAAAATATAATAATGTCTATACACTTCGTGTAACGGTAACATATTGGTTGTTATGGTTGTTGTTGCTACCATGGCTACTGCCCTCCCCCCTATTACTCCCCAAGTAACGATATCACATTACAGCTTAGAGGTACAATATCCTCTTCGATATTACTCCTTTTATTACCAACACTATTCAATCATTTGATTCCATTACACGAGAAATGTACATTATTGAAGACATCGTTGATATTACATATTATGTCTTTAATTGTTGAATACTTGGATTCAAACAGCCAGGACCAACTCAAACAATTTGCTGTCTACATTTTGGATCAACATAAATAATTTAAACTGCAAACAAGTCGCTGGTATCGGTTTTAGATACGAATCATTCTTCATGTTGGGGACTGTTGCATATATACACGAATCGTCATCCCTAAACCGATTTTAGTTCAGAAAGCAGAATTCAGATGGATCTCGCCCTGGTTGATGCCCTGTATTGGAAGAATAAGAAATAAAAATAATTTCTCTGATAATTACGGCAACTTAACAAGAATCATAAGACAATGTAGAAAACATTTACAAAATATTAACGAAAATGCTTCTTCCTTTTAAAGGAACACTGCGGCAATCACAACATTATGCCTTATATGTTAGAAAAATAATCACGTTGTTTTATTAAAAACAAACTCATATTGGCCTTAAAAACGAATAAAAACAGCTGTCTCTCGCCACGCAATATTCAAATTTTGCGAGCACCGAAATTGCCTGTGGCAATGACGTCCCTGTAACACAATGAAGGCTGACGACAATTGAGCACTTATAACCATGACGTCATTGACACAGGCAATTTCGGCGCGGGAATTTTGACAGCCGGCTGTTTTTATTAATTTGCTTTATGGTCATGAGTTTCTTTTAGATAAAAGCACACGATTCCTGCTTTATAATTATTTTTACATATCAGGCAAAAATGTTGTGATTGCCGGAGTGTTCCTTTAAATGAACAAGGTGATTTTTTTTTAATCACGTGAGCTGTTTCATCAATTATTTTGATTTTTTGTGTTTGTCACGATTCACTATTACAATGACCTTAAGATTATCTATTTTTTACCACCTTGTTTAGCCAAATCGGAGGTTATAAATCATATAGAGCCTGTGCCTGTAGCATACCACATAACGAATTTCTACCAACATTTGACAAGCAGTGAAGACACGAGGCGTACCGACCAGGTCAATGGGGTCAAGTCCACCTCGGCTCGAAATACTGGGACAAAATCTACCAGACGTTGTAATATGCCTCGTCATTTAGCGTGTAAAGCCCATATCCAAATTTAATTTTGGCAATTTTAGTAACAGGCCAGTATATGTTGATTTGAACACCCCCCCCCCCCCCCCTCGCGCTCGGTGACCCCGTTCCGCACCCTATAATTTATTTTATGTAACATATTGACCAGTCATATACTGCCGTATGTTGTGAAACAACCTAATGTATAGTCACCACAATAACAGATCGTACCTCAGGGTGAAGCCAACTTGTCAAATGAAAAGTTCAAGGCAGATGTAACGTAATGAAATGACGGGTATAACATTTTACCTTATTAAATTCGCAAAGGTTTTCTTACCATGTTCCTCTGTTAAGTCTTGACACACTCGATTGTATTCACTGGATGCCATAAGGTTCTCCTGGGCTTTGTTCCACCACGTTGTTAAATCACTATCCACACGTAGCATAAGACCTGGACCAGAGTTATAGCACTTGATTTCGGTCTCGATTTGGTCTAACTGGTCGGCACTGATTACATTATTTAATGCAAAAGCTACGTCTACCTGTAAATTTTTATAATAAACATGATTAGTTTTTTTTAAAGAAAATAGTACTGATATAGTTAATACAAAGCATCTGTAAATTAAAAGGTTAAAATAAACATCAAAACATACAAAGTACGTCGGACCCTTTTCGCTATATTTTAGAAACCCACACTTGTGACGGGTCACATGTTTCGAGACTCGAGAAAATGAATTGCCTGAACTCGGATTTTCCAATTTTCCATGTAGAAATAATACAGTGATTGGAGTCTTTTAGGGCGAGTTTCTCGACAGGGATGCCCTTGAGGCTACTAAGCCTAGCCCGCTCTCGAACCCCGAGTCGGATTTTGTGTCTTTTGTGTATTATTTTATTTCCACTTGACATTTTATGTGTCCTGCATGTGTGAATGATACTTCTATATTCGTTACTGACAGAAAGCCTACAGGGTGTGATTCCCCTGAGTAAAGCAAAAATGGTTTCACAATTCAAACAAATCATTCGAATGTTTGTCAAAAGTTAAACATCATTATTTAAGGATATTTTTGTTGCAAAAACATAACCATATATTATTTGACAACCATCATGCTATCTACTGCTGATATTTTCATGTTCTATTTGCGAATTTAGCATGTGTGCTTTATATCTTGTAAACAAAATAAATGTTTACTAGTTTTCTCATATCTCACACGAAGTAACATATACATCTCATCCGTAAAGTCTGTTTTAATACTGCATGCATTATTGCTTTGTATCACATATTTACTCTTTTGTTCTTCTATTGTATTAATTTGATGCCCAACCTGGTATAATATAGGCACAGCAAAATTAAATGCTTGGATAGGACAGGTGAAACCATATAGGTCTTCATGATGATGATGAAAGGTTTTGTTTCATGATCATTCAAACGTTTCAAGAACTGATAACGAAACGAATCCATTCACAAATCTCGGTCACAAATAATATATTCATTATTACCATCAACATGCCGCCAAGAAGTCGTACTCAGGCAACCAATGTGTACGACCGAATTAAACTGCTGCATATTTTGCAGCCACTGCTTCATCTTATTGAAAGCAAGACGTCCGATATTAAATCTCAGCAAAAAAGAGGAAAGCACGGGATTACGTTCATGTGGCATTTAATGCTAAGCGACCATTCAAACCAACATTCTCCAACGCACAACTGATCACAAATATAATCATTATTACCATCAACATGCCGCCAAGAAGTCGCACTCAGGAAACCATTTTGCACGACCGCATTGAACTGCTGCATATTTTGCAGCCACTGCTTCATCTTATTGAAAGCAAGACGTCAGATATTAAGAGAGTAAAGCACGGGAATAAGTTCATGTGGCATGCCCAGCGACCATCCAAACCAACACTTTCCATCGCACAACTGAAGGAACTGTGGAAAAAATTGAAGATCAAAGGCAAAAAAGATGGACGAGTTGACCATGTTAACTCTATTTCAGAAGGGCACCGGGGCGGATCTCCCAAAAAGGAGCCTTCAGCACAGACGAATTGGAGGTTCTGCTGGGGGAAATGCTTGCAACCTTATTAACCCTTCGAGACCAGACCAATTAGGCCTACAAATGAGTATGATGACGACGCATGTAACGCATCTGTCGCATCCAACTTATCAAATGCCCCCTGTAAGCCCGGTGCAAGTGTTAACGACCATGATCAATTGATTACCAAGTACGCTTGAAAATTTGCCTTCCATTTCATCCATATTTGGATAAACATCACATCAACACCAACACTCTCCATCGCACAACTGAAGGAGCTGTGGAAAAAATTGAAGATCAAAGGCTTAAAAAATGGACGAGTTGACTCAATTTCAGAAGTATACCAGACCAATAATATTGCAAATGATTATGATGACGAAATGCTTGCAACCTTCGATACCAGACCAATTGCAAATGATTATGATGCCGACGCATGTAACGCATCTGACGCATCCGGCGCATCCAACTTATCAAATGCTCCCAGTATAATAAGCCCGGTGCAAGTGTTAACAACCATGACAAATCAGTACCAAGTACTGCAAGTGCACATGAAAATGCTTTGCCCTCCATTTCATCCATATTTGGAGAAACATCACATCCAAACCAACACTCTCCATCGCGCAACTGAAGGAGCTGTGGTAAAAAAATGAAGATCAAAGGCAGAAAAAAGGTGGACGAGTTGACTCAATTTCGGAAGTACTCCAAGGGCACAGGTGGGGATCGCCCAAAAAGAAGCCTTCACCACCAGACGAGTTGGAGGTTCTTCTGGGGTAAATACTGGCAACCTTCGATATCAGAACAATTGCAAATGATTTTGATGACGACGCATGTAACGCATCTGACGCATCCAACTTATCAATTGCGCCTAGTAAGCCCGGTGCAAGTGTTAACGACCAATGACAAATCAGTACATTGACAATGACAAATCAGTACCAAGTACTGCAAGTGCACATGCAAATGCCCTCTATTTCATCTATATTTGGAGAAACATCACAAACCGTGAATAAGGCTTGGAGAAGAACAAGAACAAGAACAGGTATGCATTTATTTGTGATCAGCATGACATACAATGACATATTGTTTTCTGTCATAAATGTTATTAAGGGTGGTCTAAACCCTGGAATCTTCAGGGCCTCATAACTGCTAAATTATTGGTCTAAAGAATAAGAAAGTACATTTTTAGAATTGCAAAGACTTGATGAGTTCATCCGTGTGGTCAAATGGGCCAAAAGGCTAATTTCTGGAGAAAATCTTCTAAAACGTTTTTTGGCCCAATTTTTTTTCACCAGAAAAAATAGTGAAATGATATACATTGTACCATAGGGTAAGCTGAATCATGGATGTAGATAGTACCAAGTCAATACCTCGGCAAGCACTTCAGATTTAATCTGGGCTTCATGCTCCAGTGGCAAGTATTCATATTTATATTCATGGTGCACATGAAGTCTCCGAGTATAAACATGATAAAATAAGGAATGAAAATAGAGTGCATTTAACACGGACAAGGTCAAAGTGCTCGACTCCGACTCGAGATGGCTTCAGAGGGGCATCAAGGAAACTTATTACATAGCGGCCTGACCCGGACCTCAACCAAGACAAAGGACTCCGACCTCAACCAAGACAAAGGGCGACACGTGCTATCTGGCGTCTACAAACTGATCATCAAGTCATGGGACCGCGAGTTACCACGTGGGTCACATGACTAGGTGTTTACCGCTCTACCTCACTTTATTATGAAATTCCATGGATGTGTGATTAAAAATCAAGTAAGTCTAATATTTGTTGAGAGAACTGTTTAAGATTTCTGTTTATCATAGAGTGCATTTAATCGCTCTGATGAGTGTAAAGAAATTGAAATTCATTACATTCTATTTGATTGATCAATAAACATGCTAAAAAACTCAACGAATAATATAGCAAATTATTGAGAGAGTTAAAGTTGTTCTTTAAATGTATACTTACTGTGTCAGAGTTGACTGCTGCAACAAGATCGCTTGGAGACAAAAAGTGTCTGATTTGACTGGCGTCAAGAGGTGCACTCTGTCAGGAAAAAATAGTTTTTAAGTCACACATTATATTGAATATCCAACACTCAAAGTATCCCTAATATTCCCGAAAAATCCTCAGGGATTCAAAAGTTTTACAGCAACAGTATCAAATGCTTATTCATTGACGGTCAACATGTCCAAGTGACGAGTTCAGATGCAAAAAGCGATATATCAATTTTTCTCGATTTGAGATATAGGCAAAAATATACATTGGATATTTTAGATCATATACCTCATATATAGATTTCTATCATCTGATTGGTTGAATGTGCAGTCATTGAATTAACTATGCCCTCAAGATGAACTATAGGGACCGGTCCATGGAATTGAACTATGGACCGGTCACGTGCGTCCCGATCAAAGTGCGCAATCGCAACATCTACGTATCCATTCGGTATAATTATAAAACAAATATTGACTGCTTTATTCGGGACATGGTTAAGATTATAGGCCCGCGGTGATCTCAAAACCATGCTATGACCCGAGGCGCACATATCATGGTTTTAAGATCATCTTGGGCCTATAATCTTAAACCATGCCCCTCATAGCAGTCAATATTTGTATACTAGTTCTAAAGCTAGAAGATGATGATGCCCTTAACGTAAAAGGTTTGATGACTTATCGCGTTTTGCATTGTAGGGCCCTTAAAACATAAATGTATGATCTTACAATAGGAATTTTGGTTGATTTTTTTTTCAAACCTGACTTTTTTGGCATATTTGGAATGTTTACACAAGTCCCAACTTGCATCTTAATGGAATCGACCAAATTTCTTGTGTTTGTCAGGTAAACGGAGCAATTTTGACATAAAGTCATATTATGACTTTAAATCCACCATAGAACTCCATGTTAAATAGCCAAGAGGACCAGTGGGTTTTTTTTCAATTAATCTTGTAATAACAGTATTAAAATTTGACGGAAATTGTACATTATGTCTGTAAGTGAAGACTTGTATAGTTGAAAGTCATTAACATAAATGGATTTCAATCGTCTATGCCTAAACTTGCATGCATCTAATTTCTCTTTTTGTAATGTTGTTTACGAATTCAAACTTACCGCGATACCTGTCTGCCTTACTAGGCAGTGTTCATCGGATGAGTACCCATCTAATATACCAACTTTCTTTCCTGTCAAATCCCGCCAGTTGAAAGTGGCACCCACTCCTTTCTTAACAAAGAATGTCTCCGTCTCAGCTTTACCGTAGGGATCCGTGAATTGAAATGTACGATGTCTGTCGTATGTACCCACCCAACCTAAAGAGCATATTGTAGCGGAAACAATTTGTGTTCGTCAATCTCAGGCCACAATCATATTCGTATACCGGGATTCGTATAATATCATATAGTAAACTAATGACAGCGGTCATGGAGACCTAATAATTAGGTTTTAAGCAGACATTTTCATTTATTTCTGAAAATTTTATAAACAAACAGTTGCATCAAAGGAAGCTTTTTTATATAAGGTCCGTTTTGATACTGTTTCATTTGCACATAAGTTTTTCAAATACGAATCTACACAAGGGATTGCATACCTACGCATGCGTCATACCATCTGCCCGTAAGCCCTACACCGCCTCGCGCGGGTTCTCCTGGATACGTATCCCAGCAACGCGTCCAAAGATCACCCATAATACGGCAGTTCTTGTTGGCCGTGTTGCATACTGTTGGATAAGAAGACATCGGGACAAAATAACCACATTTGTGCAAAAGAAATTGACAGAAACTGTTATAAATTTATAAGTGTTAAAAACGTTTCCTAAGCTAATGGCCTGATGGGATATCTCCCAGGGAACTGAAAGAATGTACTCAGGAAATTGTTTCTCCTTTGTGTCCCATTTATAACTTATCATTGAGTTCTGGTATTATTCCCGGGGCCTGGTTGACAGCCAATGTTGACTTAACTTATCTTGATTTCGCAAAAGCTTTTGACAGTTCTTGTCATGACGTATTGCTTCACAAATTGCAATCTTTTGGTTTTCATTCTGACTCCCTCAATTGGTTTCAACAGGGAGGAAGCAGAGGGTTGTTATTGATGGGGTTGATTCTGACTGGCTTCCCGTTGTATCAGGGGTGCCCCAAGGATCAATATTGGAGCCTATGCTTTTTCTTTTATACATTAATGACATGCCCAGTGTTGCCCAGAATTCTTCTTTATATTGCTTTGTTTGCAGATGACTCTAACGTATGGTGTCCATTTGGAACCAGCTCCCTAGTGTTATCAGACCCACAAATTCTGTTGCTTCATTTAAGCAGGGATATGATTTAAGCAACAAGGTTTGGAGTTTTACCAGTCCAAATTTGCTCGCACCTTTGATGTCTTTGCACTTGGACCACTTCTTGTAATTGTCCATATCGCGGGCAAACTTAACTTAACCTGTATTTTTCCCTCTGATTTCTTTATTCCCTTCCCTTCTTTTGGATTTGGTGGGGCGGCCTTAATAGAGGTGCATAGTACATGTTCCTTCCAGCCATTCACTGGACCAAAAAAAGTTCATTTTATGATATTGTGTAATTGTTGATGTATCATGTGCAATAAAATATTTTTGTAAATCTGTGCCAGTGATAAAGTGTAATAAATGAATAAATAAATAAAAATAAATAAATTTATGTTATTTCCCTCACCTGCATGTACAAAATCCACAAGAAATCCTTTCAACTCTCCTGATGTTGCATCTCTGAAAATTAAATAAATTGTATGGTATACAATAATACAATTCAGTTCACAAAAATGAATAAGGTACCAGATACGTGACAGGCGCTGCTTGCATAATTAGACTAACTGTCACAATTCTTACAATTCTCTTATGTTTAATTTGAAGCATTTATTCTGTTATTGTTGAATGGAAGTATTGATTAAGTAATCCTGGCAAAATTCATCAATAATATAATTTTTTTGCAGTTTGGTTGTTGTTGTCTTTTGTACACATTTCGCCACAATGATTGTAAAAGAGACAAACAAAACTATTCATTGTGTATGTATATTACTATGTTTTGTTTTTAAATATCACAAATACATAAACATTGTCCCTTGACTGTAAAAAATTTTAAAAAAATTTGCCTTTAAAATAAGCTGTACTTACATATAAGCCTCTCTGTATTGGCCATCACCAATGGCGAATGTCCAAATCCTACTATCGGCGCTTGAATCTAAATCAAAGAAAATACAGGTATACATTATGCATTAATAATAAATACGGAATAACGCATCATGTCCTCGATCATGATCATGGACGGGTAAATGTTTCTGAAATGATTGCATTTTAAACCCTCATATTAGCTCAAAGTCATTTGGACGTGAATACGCGCGTTTTGTTTGCCGGATGAAAACCCTTAGGGGTGGTACACCCCCATTTCGGAGAATGGGGCTTAATATCCAAAGACAATCCAAGATATTAAAATAAATTGTAAACTGATTCATTTTGCCTTTTCTACATTGTCTGCACGTTCATTTGGTACATGCAGAATCGTTTGGTAATAAAATTAGCGAACTCACGCTATCACAGGAAAGTGGTGTTGAATAGTAAGACGGGTGGACGAACATTTCTTACCTGTTGATGTCTCTACATTCCCGCTTTGCGGATTTGATGATACATTGATATTGGTAACACCGCCCTTTTTCCCGGCCACACCCACACATGCTATTATCAGCGCCACCACAGCTACCAGGAGCGCTGTTACCACGAGAAATATTAATAAGTTGCCATTATTACCACCGCCCAGTCTCCTATATCTGACAGTCGAGGGTGTCAGATTGTCATTCGAATCGCTGAAATCCATTGATATCTGAAAGATATATATAGTGTATGACGTGACTTAGGTTATGTTTTTGAACTCGATGAGAGAATACTATTGCTTATCTTACATATTTTGTAAAGACGGAATCGCCGTTTTACGTTTAAATGACATGAACGTTTGGAAAAGGTCTCAAACTAATAATAAGACAAATAATAAGACAAAAAATAAAACACTGATGCGATGGTAAAAATTAAGTCGGGATATATCTGCCTCGCAATGTTTTGGTTTGGAATTTGGAATTTGACCTTAAAATTTACGATTTCATGACATCATAATGCCTATCATTCGAAATCAACAAAATATATTTCAATGATTCATTCTTTTCTCTGGAATTTTTTGAACATGTTTGTGAAATAGCTTTAACAATGGTTCGCTGGTTAATAGTAAAAAATATACATCTCCTTAAAAGCATGCAAATCTAGACAATTTCTCACCGGTTGATCAATATGCTTCCATAATACCACTATAACTAAAAGAATGTTTTTCGCTCGGACAGCGTTGACATTTTTGTAGCGGATGTTATTTATTCTGTTAATTAATGATGAAATTTGGATGAAAGCTATTTCGATGCCAGCGTATCTTTTGAGTAAAGGATGCTCATTTTGGAACAGTCTAAACTTTAGTTGAAGTGCAATATAAGCAATATTTTTGCCCTTGGTGATAGGATGTTTTTACTTCTGAACTTCCATTGGTTTACACGCTGTCATGCTTCAGCGAATTCGACTAGATTTCGATTGCTATGGTCTCTAGCCTCGCATGCCCGGGCTCGAATGTGAAGTTATCGGTGAGCAAATTCATGGCTACACTTCTAGAGCAATTCCAAGGGCTCTTTGATTTCTTCAAATATTTGTTATAATGATAGAGTGAATCCACTGACCCTCTATAATTACGGAGAAATAATCCCGTAACCATAAGCTGAAAGAACACCAACAGTGTATTAGTGATACACAGCGTCATCATCCCTATATCTTCGTGTCAGAAATTGCCATGATAGTAGGGCGAATCCACTACACCTTCAACAACGTAACCACGCATGGCGAGTTTGTTCGTGATAGGCCGATCGACTCAGGCTAAGCACACCACCGCAGGAGGGTGAAAGTGCATAGGAACAATGCCGGAAACTACGTCACGCTATTGTTCGACCTAGGCTACATATTTTTTAACGCATGCGTGTTCGTCAATACAGCTCCTCCACCTTCGCAACACGGTACGTGGAGTGTCTGGAATCACACTGACGGCAGAGGAGAATACTAGCTGGTCAGACAGTTTAATTTTATCAAGCATATAATACCTGAACAATCACCGTCATTTGATCGATTTACTACAGAATATATTGTATATTCAAAATATAATTTTAATATTGTAAACCTGTTAACTTATATATTTGTGTACTAAAGTATAAGGACACGTGAATAAAATCATATCGAAGACAAAATGGCCGCTAATCCGCCTATTGTCTAGACCTAGGATACATATTCCGAATGAGGGCAGCAGTCTAGGATGCTTATCCCTTCGTGTAGATCCCTGACCACCGGTTACCATAAAAATACACGCTTCTTCCTCATTACGAATGCAGTGTTGCCATTTATCAGCTGAAATGACTCATTTTTACGATCTGCGCATGCTCATTATCCTCTTTAACGTTGCCAACTCAAAAAAAATTCGATTTTTCGTCAGCTTTTGTTTTCATGACGCAGGTTGGGTTTTCAATACGCAGAGTAAAGCTTATCATATTCTTTCAACACATATTTTCAACTGCAAGTCTTACAAAAATATAATCATACCAAAGAATCTACACCATCATATCACTGTCTACATGCAGTCTATTTTCATTATAGGAATAAAATCAATTTATCTCAATATGCAACGGAGGAATGTGATCTTATTGTCCCTGAGTTTACTATTCTATACAGACCATTGAAAGACTCCACCTTCAACAATACAGTGACAATTGGTTTAGCCTGCTTATTTCAAAAGAAAACTCATAGCTAAATTAATTACATTGCTGGGCTATTAGAGCGATTGGTTTTTAGCCAATGATTGGTTTTAACCAATCGCTCAACGAGCGCGGAGTACAAGTATAAGCTCATTTTGTAATAGAAGCTATTCGCAGCAGCCAGCGGGCAGTTTATAAAGACACGTGCTTTGATGCTCTACAAAATAATTCTTTACCTGGCGTGGACGATGTGTGATTACAGCAAAATGTGATTTCTAATCGTCCATTGCAAAGAAATGGCATGAAATGAATACGAATACACGCCATAAAATGATGAAAATAAACATCAAACACTGATCAAATACAACATAATTCGTCGGTCGCAACACATAGTAGCGTACGGTGATTTTGGTCAATCTTATGAAATTTGGCCCAACGGTTTTATATAATCAAGTTCTTCAAGTATACCAAGTTAGAAAGCTCAACTATACTTAATTAATAAATAACGTTAATTAATTAATTGACTTATGTTAACAATCCCGTAAGAATCCAATATCTTCCGTTTCACAAACTGACGTACGATCATCATACGCCATTATGTGAAACGGCGAAAATCGGATTTGATGACATTTAGGCACATTATCCGTCAATAATGTGGCGTACGCTTCAGAAACCAGCCGAAGACCCCAAATCTTCCGTTTCACATAGTGGCGTACGTGCGACTTACGCTTCAAAAACCTGCTGAAACCTCCAAATCTTCCGTTTCACATAGTGGCGTACGTGCGACTTACGCTTCAAAAATCCGCCGAAACCACCAAATCTTCCGTTTCACATAGTGGCGTATAAGTTTAGAGCTAGATATATCATGTAAAAGTTATTCCTTTTTAACTATTTAAGTTACAGTTTATTAGTTTAATCCTTTAACTTCAATTTCAAATGTAATCGGTCCACTGAGAGATAATATTGGAGGAGTACTGACTATGTTATAAGTAGCATATCCTTCAAACGCGTTTTCTCGGAAATGTATTTTGCGTTTGTCCTGCACGTACGCCACTATGTGTTGCGACCGACGAATTGTGTGATGCGATCCAGCAAAATCAGTCGGAACTCTGAAATATTAAATTTACAAAGCTTTATTTTGCAGAAAACCCCATTGAAATTGAACAACCAGTTCCAAAGATATGAGCAATTAAAGAGTTTCCAAATCAACAGGAAACATTCCTTTGTTTAGCTATATCTCAAAATTAATATTTCCGAATTCCGACTTATTTTGCTGGATCGCATCACTATGCACTAAAATTACAAATCGGTGTCTTGTTACTTCCCACACCCATTCCCGGCAGTAATATTTTTCCGTAGTTAACATTTGATTAGGAGAAACTTATATGTATAGGTTTCCTAACCTTAACCCTAACCTAGTCCTAAACCTTAAACATCATTTTCCCAGGCGCGGAAGTACACCAAATTGGTGTCGGGTGACCTTTGACATTCTTTTGTGGCGAGTGACATGGTCTTTCAATTCACGCCGAGTGTCCTTGACAGGCTTGACTATGCTTCAGTGGTCATGAAAGAATTCAAAAGATAACCTCTGCCCCAATAATCCCAAGCTATTGTCTGAAACTGCACCTCAGAAGATGTATGGTAAGAACTCAGTCCGACAAATGATAGTCATACATTATATAACGACCAAAAGATAAGTGACTGACTATCATTGAGGACTGAGTTCCACAGTCTAACCCTAACCCATAACCCTAACCCCAATAGCCTTGTGCGGGACACCAAGTATAGTTGCTTAAACGGGCGCGGGTTCCCTATTCAAATGTTAAAACTTCAGTTATAATAATTAATATAATATACCAACCTTTTGAGAAACCATCGGATGTTAAACCAGAGCTAATTCACGGAAAACTTGATGTCTAAATATTTAGTACGTATGTTTCTTACAGCAGCATCGACCTGCGGAAGTATCATCTGCGGCTAGCTATCCACATGGTAAGTCTTTGACGTGTTACCAGTTCTTCTATGGTGTTACGCATGGCTCGCTGGACCAGGTCGACTGGATTACGTGTCTTTGTCCAAAACCACGATCAAAATGATCGCAACACAACGGGCTTTTTCATCTTTTCTGCATAATAAAAGAAAGTGATCGTCAACGGCTGCAAACTTTGATCCCTGCTTTGATCCAGTGCCCTGACACTGAATAATTTGCATGACAGAATGACCCATCTCCTCCGCAGCCAATTTGGTTTCGCTCCATCGAAATCAAGCTGGCCACGGAGGAGGCTACCCTCATTTGTGTTTGTTCATTTGTGTATGGAGAGCCTCTCTTGGAGTCCGTAATGACTTAGGCTACGCTCTCAGCTAGAGTCCGACGCTGCATTGTACTAGAAATACATTTTCTGTGAAATCGCTATAGAGCCAACCGGGAACACGTATTCATTTTATAAATATAGCATTAAATTAGTATCACCCTTGTGGCCACCGCACACCGACATCGCCCGGTTAATAATTACATTATACAACCAGAGACACAAATGAATACACGGGATCGATACACGTAAATGTGCTATGCACAATTGATATTCAGACGATAAATCTTTGGATACCGGGGTGGAAAATGATGAATATCTCCCGTAAATGATTTCGTATAAAGAAACCAGATGTGGTTCCTTGCACTTGAATATATATTTTGAACAGATATGATAGTCGTTAGTTTGCGCTTTGAGAGAGTAGCTTGCGTCTTGAGCTGAAAAAGTGACCAAAATTCAAGATTTTAAATAGCGCAGCGTAGACCCTCGTGGAGGTAGTCTCAGGCCAGACTGTATGTGGCTATCACGAACATACAGGATCGACGAGTGTCAGACCGACTGACACAAACTGGCTGTGTAGGAGACTATCGCAGAGGCAGTCTATAAGCAGATAACAATGGCGAATGTATGCTCGCTGACCGTACAGAGGTTAGTCACAGGCTAATGTCATTAGCCTTAGTCGGATGTCCTTCAGCCCACTATGCATTTAAAAACTATTAAACAGGTGGGAACACAATAGCCATGCGTGGCTGTGGATTCAACCTACCATGGCATTTTCTGCCATGAAGATATCGGGGCGATGACACTGTGCACCGTGCAGTGGAAACCCTTAATTCTTTCATTAAAAAGAAATGAAAATAAAAACAATTACGGATCCACCTGTGCACCTATAAAATGGGCACAGCAATTTGTCTCAAATATGAATGAATTTTAAGAAACATACGGGATATGATGAACCATTGACCTGACGCCATGATAGTAGGATCTATTAGTCGTTTTATATACAATGTATACCGTATTGTCATAATACCAGTATTTGTCATAATATATAATGAGTAATAATATTTAGCAACGTAAATGTGCAGTTCATATGCACAAACGAATACTGATCTTTATGACATTCAGGTTTTTGGACATCGCATACAACATGTCACGTAGGAGGTCATACGTGTTGACCTTCATCTATTGTATTTGTTCATCTGTGTATGGAGAGAAGAAACGCCATTAAACGCCATTCAAACTCCATCAGTATTAGGGCGTAGTTCATTGAACTCACCGGATTGCTATTCCAAGTACTTTGATAATACAGATAATATGTACTCATGGGTCGAGGCGATTGCATTGAAAAACATAATAAAAATATTCATAACAGTTACGTAATCAATCGATAGTGCGGACACTTTTCATTGGCAGACCACCAAAATTCGTGATCTTTTAGCGTTGGAAAAGAAACCACGTGAATAGAGTGCCCTTTCAAGGATAGGTTCTCTGTGCTTTGATCCTTGCCTCCTTGCTCTGACCCAATAGAGGCCCTGCATGATTCTATCGATTGGCTCCAAACACAGGATTTGAACCGGTGTCCTTCACCGTAATCGGTGAGGCGCAATGCAGTCCATTCAAATATTGTCACCAACCTATTTGATTGTAGTGCATTTGTTATGTGTGTGAGACGAACTGTCGCGGTAGATTGCAATCAACGCTACATCATTTCACATTTTAGGTGGGATAGACCCACAATGCTAGACAAAATAGGTTGGAATGAAAAATAGAATGTGCACCTTGTAATAGCCATATTTTCGTTATTTCTCGAGTGATGAAATGGCGCTTTCTTTAGTGTCAAGTCTAAACATTACCCTCACCCCCTATACCTCCCCCTGTCCCACCAATCAATGTTGGTACTACTGAGCGCACATGAACAAAATGTCAGGATTCAACATTGATCGGGGGAACGGGGCTCATTTGCAATACCGTACTAATTTCATTCCAACCCTTTTGTCCAGGGTTGCAGCTATGGCTGCCATTGAGGTGTAGGAATGCGTGAAATTGGATTCGTGATTCGTCTATATTCAAATTTCACGCAGTCCTACACCTCAATGGCAGCCATAGCTGCCCCCCCCCCTTAGGTCTATCCCACCTAAAATGTGAAATGATATGACCTTGGCGGGGATATTAAACTGCATTCCATCACCCGTGTTATACACAGACAAAAGAATGATGAAAGGTTACAACACAATACAATTCAACATCGATTTTTAAGCGGATGTAATCCACCCAATTGGGCAGTAACAACACCAGTTTGGTGCAGACGGGACCCAGTAATGGCCGACTAAATTATGACCATCACTTGGCTCGTTGGATTCGTCTATATCGCCCTGTTTTATTTGGTCTGGTCTTTTTTTTTTTTTTTTTTTTTTTGGCTTTGTAGCAAACCGTTCTTTGTAGCGAACCGTGGCGTAGCTATGGGTTGTTGTGCCACAAGGATACATAATGGCGCCCCTCCAAATCTTGACACAATTGCGCGTCGAACGCGCGAATATTTGCCCAAATACCCCTGTTTTGCAGATTTCATTCTACAACTGCTAACCGTCTAGGCGTATTATTTTTCAAGAGTTGTCCACTATCCATATAAATGTCATGCTAGAACAGGCACAAAATATGCTCAACCTCTTTAATGCTTCCGCCGCCATTGGCACTGTCACAACGTTTGCATACAGGTGTTTAAAAATCGCCTCTTTTTGTGGATGAGGTTAGATTTATTTTAAGAACGATATAACACATGCAAATTAACTATTGCAACTTCTCAAAGAAAGAAAGCAGGCGATATTTTTTTGGTATTCATTTTATAGTACTTTATCATGAAGATGTATTTTGAGAAACAATATTGAATTGTTAGCCAAATAACATGAATAAAGGCAAAAATATGACTTTGTGCTAAACAAAAAAAAGTTTAGTCATAAATGTGCCTTATTACCTTGTTAAAGGAAATCTGTACCATAAACTAATCAATGGCTATATAGTTGCAGTAATAATAAAAACGACAAACAGTTAAAGTCCTAAGCTTATAATACGTCCAAATAAAGGAGAAATTCTTAATTCCTTACGACGATCAGTCGTCAGTTTGCAATCCATGGTGGCTGCCATATTGATACCCGATGCATTTTTATTACGCTGTAACGGTACCCCGATTTTGAAACCAGCGAAATCCGTGCCACAAGCCTCGTACCTCGTGAACTTTGGTGACACGAAGCGAATACTACCAAAGTTCAGATTCAACATTCGTTCAAAAGAAAACGCGACAATTTTTACCCATAAAACTACAGAAGAACATAAACAAATGTATTTTAAGTAATATTTATGATCAACAATGTCTTTTGAGAACGAAAAGTGTAAAAACAGCACTAAAAACCAAAATACGCTGTGGGGTCGCGAATGCCACACAGCAACACACGCACGCCGAAGGTAGCCGAGGGTCTGTGTGAAAGGTTACACTACCGCTTGTGGCAGAAAGGATTCGCAAGCAGCTATCATGGCGGCTTCCATTAATCGCAGAAACGAAGGATTAAAAGTGCTTTTTCTTTGTTAGGAATATTCCGAAATTCATATAGACCGTCTGGTATGTTTAATTTAGGGGTATATAACTATATTAGCCATTGATTAGTTTATGGTACAGATTTCCTTTAACAAAATAAGGCCAATATTAAAAAAATAAAAAATTGTGCTTGCATTAAAAAGAGCCTTTAGATTATATATTAATCTTTAAAAATAAACCGAGTGCAATAGCTGCCTTTAAAATGATATTAATTATATTAATATGTACAAGAAACCATAACCGTTTAAAAATAAAATAATCATATGGTAACAATATCACCACAATATTACCGATATTGAAATGTTTAAGTCACTGGCATACTTGATTGTAGAGTTAGAACTTTTTTTATAACCAAATTTTCTTATGTAATTATTTACTTTGGACTATAATTATTTCGATTTCAAGTTCATCATCGTCGACTTTGTTCTAAATTGAATGAGATCATGTCATGAATGTAATAATAATTATGATAATAATACCTTTAAGAACACCTTTATCTTTTATAATACCATGAATAAATATTTATGAACCTCATATTAAAGTTATGCAAGTAATAAATTATTTAGTCATCTGTTTTGTTGTTTATTTGCCTAATCTAGAAAGCACAGATCTTTTGGTTTGCGTCCTGGTTGATGACCTGAAAAACATAAGTACATGAAACATAATTATTACTCGAAGAAAAAGAAAAAAGTACAAGTTAGTAAATAAGTAAAGTAAGTTAGTAAGTTGTAAAGTAAGCATAGGGGCCGGAAGCGGAGACGGGGGAACACGTTATAGGTTTAAGCTTAACTTTGCAAAATTGCAGTTTCCGTTTTTCTGTTCTCTACTCCACTCCGGGATTTTGTTCCGTTTTCCGTAAAACGGGAAACTTGCCATTTTAATAAGGCTACCCTCTATTAATTATGTCATACAATTTTGAAATAGTCTACATAGCAAACAAAAACAAGGTAGGGCAAAAGCAAGACAGCAAGAATGACAGAAATAATCTTAAATTACCCAAGACGCTTACCATGTTCTTCGTTTAAGTCCTGACAAATCTCGATATATTTATTGGACGTTAGAAGTCTAGCCATTGCCGGGTTCCACCAACTGAGCAAATCGTTATCCACACGAATCATTACACCCGGTCCAGAACTATAGCATTGTATTTCTGCATTAGTCTGGTCCAAGTCATCAGTTGATATGACGTTATTCAGTGCAAATGCCACGTCAACCTGTGGTATTAAGAAGTACACGGAATATACGCTATCAATTTAATTCCGAAGAATTTATAAGTTTTACTCACACATGTCATAATAACACCAACAAAAATCGGTCAAACAAATTACGGTTACTAGATTTTTCATTACGTTTCACTACCTGATCAAAAATTGAATTCCCTCCTGAGGTTAGTATCTGTCAATGAATTGACCACACCACCAGGCTGTCATTATAGCTGGAGGCAGTATATGACACACATGGATCAATAAGTTACATAAAATATCCTTGTGTGTATGGTATTTAGTTCCCAGGAAGTGAGTTTTGCCTGAGGCAGTTTGTGGTTAAATGTTGATACCTCACTACAAGAGTTATTATACCGTCGATTTGGTTGAAAAAAGAGGTGAGACATGATCAATTATGTTCAGGCAGTAAAACCTAATGTAACCTTTTTTTGGTCATAAGGACGCAGTTGGCGTCGGTTTAGGCCCAAAGAAGATATCTTATACTTCCATAATGCAGTTCTCCCATTTCAATTTTCTGCACCGATTTGCTATCTAGGGCAATTTGCACTGAAATGTACCTCAATGAACAGAGTACATCCAGATCTTGCAAAATATATTTATCTCTTGATTCTCGATCCATGTTCAGCCAGACTAATCTCAAATTGAAAACAAAGGGGGAGCTGTACAAAGTAATGGGCGTGTCATTTGATTAACCCCATGAGAACAACCTGTCGATTGGCCAAAATGAATATTTTGTCCAATTTTGAACCAATCAAGGAGGGTATTAAAGGGGCATTTCGTGATCCACAGCCTCATCCCCCCTCCCCACTTTTCTCAAAAAAAGTTGAGATTTTTATATCACTGGAAACCTCTGGCTACATAATGTTTATGTACAAAATAGTTCTTGCAGATTAATTCGTTTTGCAAAGATATCGTGAAATTCGAATTTCGTTCTGGTGCACCAGAACGAAATTACAACGCATTGTCTATGGAGCAGTGTAATACACATAATCATGCATAACTCGCAAACGCAAAATCGGAATCAACTACAATTTTGGGAATAGGCTTTTTTCGTGGATATGTACTGAAAAATGTCATAAAAAGAGGATGCTAGGATCACGAAACACTCCTTTAATAAGAACATCTGCAAATGCAATTGAACATAAATAGTTTAAAGAATGTCTCCGGCAATCACAACATGATGCCTTACACGTTAGAAAAATAATTATCAAGCACGAATCACGTGGTATTATTTAAAACAAACTCATATTGACCATCAAAACGAATAAAAACAGCCGGCTCTCAACACGCGATATTCAAAATTCCCACCGCCGATTAAAATTGTCTAGTGCAATGACGTCATGGTTATTTGTGCTAATTGTTGTCAGTCTTCATTGTATTACTGGGACGTCATTGCACTGGTCAATTTCGGCGCACGGGAATTTTGAATAACGCGTGTTGAGAGACGGCGGTGTTAATTCGTTTTTATGGTCAATATGAGTTTGTTTAAAATAAAACCACGTGATTCGTGCTTGATGGTTAATTTTCTAACATATAAGGCATAATGTTGTGATTTAAAGTTATCAACCAATCAGGTTGTTAGATGACCAAGGGTTAAACGAGGTAATGTATCATGTTGCAAATGATTCTGGCTAGGGTAAGAGATCTTCTCTGGTTTATGCCTATAATGGTGTTTTACACATGTATTTAAAGAATAATCCGATTCCCCAATTTCGAGTGATTTTCCTCAAGCGGTTTGGATCATGGAAGCAAAACGCGTAACTTTTGCTAATTCGTTTCTCACAACAAAGACAATTGCCTATAATAATAATAGTATTTAGATTAGAAGACATTTCTGGTTCGTACCACGGTGTCTTTTAAAAGCCATTTCTTGTATAGTTAACCTAACAAACATGTCTAATGCTAAAACCTTCACAAAAAGTAACGCAGACGTTATAAAAATTTATTTGTATGCCTATATATTATAGCTTCAAGACAATATCAAGCTCTTACCGTGTCATCATTAACAGCAGCGACTAGATCCGACGGTGTTTGGAAATGAAATATTTGACTTTCATCCAGGGGTACTCCCTATTGTAAAAGGAAAAATAAATTACGTGTAATATATATTTTTTTAAATACCTAAACTACAACAAACACTCCCCATATAATGGCAAAGTGCGAACAAGTAAAATGGGGACTTTTGGAGCTGCGAACAGTCAAAGGGTCTTTCTTGGCTTTCTGGTTAAAAATCGCCTGAAAATACTTTTTAGAGCTGAAATTATCAAAATCAGGGGTCTTTCGGAGCTGTATTTTGGTCAAATATAGGGGGTCTTTCGGAGCTGCGAAATCCAAAAAGGGGGGTCTTTCCGGGGGAGCATACCCGTATGGTCATTTGTGTAAGTGCCCCCCCCCCAGGGAAAGGAACACTTGTAATGTTCTTTTTAGGACTATACACTGTGAAAAATAATTGCCTGGGCGGATCCAGGTTTTTGAAAGACTTGGCGCACATGAACAAATTTGCGCCAAGCAATCGTGAAAATATGTTGTTTCCTTTTTCTTTTTGTTCCACCTTATACTTTTTTAGAGGATCCTGGATCCGTTCCTATGTGACATCTGGAAATTTAACCTCAGAATTTAATACACGAATTCAAGCCATGGTACTGCAATGAAATGCCTCACTAGTTTTTCTCAAAATGAAGTAAGTAACGCGTCATAGTAAAACTGATACCATATTAGGGTGAAAGTCTAATAATGTCTCTGCTGTTTAAGGGAAGGGGTATGAACGTTTGGGCAGTATTTATTGTGGGACAATAGAGCACATCAGACATATCGAATTGCATTCTGAATACGAAAAATGCCCTTCTGATATCAAATAATTTTGATTTTTTGAAATTCGCAATGTAATACACATTTTATGGCAAATTATTAAAAATTGATATTTCTGATATTTAACAGTACTCGAAGTAAACTTTATGAATCTGATGATTTATACTTAAAGTGTATGTAGGTGGGATGAAAAGCCGATGATCAATAGAAAATTTTGACCTTTCGTATTGAAGATATGGATTTGTTTTCCCAAAACACCAAAATCATTAGATTTATAAAACTTACTTCGAGGACTGTTATATATATATCAAAAATATGAAAAATATCAAATTTTAATAATTTGTCATAAAATTTGTATTATATCGTGAATTTCAAAAAATGAAAATTATTTGATATCAGAAAGACATTCTTCGTATTCAGAATGCAATTCGATATGTCTGATGTGCTCTCATGTCCCACAAAAAATACTGTCGAAACGCTCATTCCAGATCCCTTAAACTACTGCACATGGAATTCATTCAGATTCCAGACGTTCATGAACTTTTACTAACATTATAACTTAATTATATATAAAAACAAAATGCTAATGTTGGCGATGTCACTGAAACTTACCGTGATGCCTGTTTGCTTTGCTAGGCAATGTTCATCGGATGAGTACCCATCTAGGATACCAACTTTCTTTCCTGACAGATCTCGCCAGTTGAAACTCGCACCCGCTCCTTTCTTAACAAAGAGTGTCTCAAGCTCGGCTTTACCGTAAGGATCCGTGAATTGAAATGTACGATGTCTGTCGAATGTACCCACCCAACCTGTAACATAGACATAATTAATTTAGTCATGGATGAAATGCCGAGTTGAACTATGATGTCCATATATTAGCACCAAACCATTATTAACTTCAACAAACTCTTTTCTTTACAGCATGGCATCTTGTAATTTTGAAAACGATGGATATTACTAACCCATCATGTATCAAGATGATTGGTTATCTTCAAAGCTGGTTTTTGTTGAGAAATTCTGCTTCTTCCACCATTTGTCCACATGCAACATTGGATCCTCTTACCGCAATAAAAACCATCTACACGTGCGTTGTTCTTATACTGCGCCAAAAGAGTATCCTTACACTTGGAAAAATAATCACAATTTCAAAACTGAACTGCAATTGGGCAAATTTGTTTTTGCAAAAGATGCACTATCTAATCCTGCACATTATGCCACCACATTGAATTCAATGTGACTTCAAGATGTAAAGTTACAGGCAATTGAATAGACGAAGGTCCAGTTTTAAAAGTGACAAACTGGCCTATACGACAGTTGCGAAGTAAATCTAGCAAGACCAAAATTAGAAGCTTTTTACAAATTCATGCCAAATATAAGGGGCCCCGCCGTAACGGGCGCCCCCAAAAGACCTACGCCAAAACATATAGGCTTATATCTGAGACAAACAAAATACCTGGGCATCCGTCATACCAAAATCCCATCAGCCCATCACCACCTCGAGCGGCTTCTCCGGCTTGGTTATCCCAGCAACGCGTCCAAAGATCACCCATGATGCGACAATTCTTATCAGCAACCTTGCAAACTACAAAAAAAGGGAAAGAAAGAAAGATATTTCATAAATAACTAATTATATCACTGCAAAAACTGCAGAACACATCGGATGCAACACAAAACATTTTGAATTTTTAAAATGTTATTTTTGAAACTTGTCGTCTGCAGTCGACACCCGCGTGAAGTTAAATAAGTTCTGCATGTGTTTTGTGTTGCGTCCGATGAATGCTATATAGTTACTAAACTAACTAAAGGATTAGGATTTAGCTATGTTTCATTGGGCAAAACAGGATAATATTTTTAATCCCAAAAAATGAGTACTGTATTTTTCTGGAATGGGGAGTAGTGTTTGAAAATTGAGGCATATTTGAAGACCTGGGCGCAAGAAGACCGTAAGTCCATTTGGCCCCTCAACATGTATACACTAAAGTTGTGTATAGTTTCGTATAGTTTGGTAATGTTTTATACATGTTCAGGGGCCAAAACAAATCTTTCACAACCTTTCATGATGTTTTCACCCTGGAACATGTATTAAAACCCTAAGAAACTATACGTGACTTTAGTGTATACATGTTGAGGGGCCAAGTGGACTTACGGTCTTCTTGCGCTCAGGTCTTCATTTATTAAACACAAGTGACAAAACGGGTAAACGGTTACCTGCATTCACAAGGTCAACAAGAAAGCCTTTTAACGTTCCTTCTGCTTCATCTCTGTAAATTGAAAAGAAAGATATTTAATAAAAAATAAACAGAAACAAGTAAATAAATAAAATTACTATACTTTTAGAATTACACCATATTTAGCATGGTTTTTTTTATCATGGTTAGTGTCCCTATTAATATTTATTTACGTATAGCCAGCAAACACAAAAATATTCTTAAAACGTTATTTCAAAACTTTTCAATAAACAAAATCGAAATGTCGGGTTATATTATCATGAATGCGTTTTTAAAACGTTATTGAAAAAATATTTTGGGCAAGCATTTTTGCAACTGGATAACATCTGTTTTGCATCATCTGTTTTCAAAAACGTTTTACGCATGTTATTAAAACGTTTTTCTGACAAGACTTGACATTTATATAGTTTCTGTAAAACGTGTGTTTGCTGGGTATGCAGTTTCTCATTGTGGTGATAATGTTCTCGATAAGGGTATACGATGTACTGTTGGTCGAAGCAGCAAAAAAATGTAGTTCACAGCATCTTGCGAATGGTAGTGAGCTTTAGCAAAATTTGCATTGCTCAATTCATAGCGAGCGTGTAGAAGTACTCAAATATCACAGATATACTTTTGTATGTCCTGTGGTTCTTGAGTTATGTTTTAAGAGGGCTGAAAACGTACATAACTCATTAACAACAATAAATTAAGCAAGTTTTCAAAGTATATGATTTGTAGAATGAACTTTTGCAAAACACCAAAGTGTTATTTTTCAATAATATATTGATTCAGAAATGAAAATCGATTTTTTTTGGCTGCTTCGACCAACAATACTTCGTATACCCGTAAGGTTTTTGTTTTTCAATCTACGCATTGATCCTACTCCCATACCAGATTCAGATGATTAAACAATACTTCATACAACAAAGAGTTGTTTTTCGCTGTTTGTATTTGAGGGATTGTTTGGTCGATCCGTCATGTAATTATTTCGTGTAAGCTAATCCTAATCCTAACCCTAACCCTAACCCTAATCATAACTCTAATCCTAAACTTTTGTTGTGGTTGTGTTTTTATTTTGATTTTGTGGTCTTTTTTTCATATGAAACAAAAAATTAAATAATTATTCTTTCATGTACTGATTATGCTATGTTATGTTATGTTATGTTATGTTATGTTATGTTTTTGTTTGTTTGTTTGTTTGTTTGTTTGATGGAATCATGAAGTCATCTATCAATACAACCATACGTCTATACTTACATGTATGCTTCTCTGTATTGGCCATCACCAATGGCAAATGTCCAGATGCGGGTATCGGAAGTTGACCCAGATCCTGAAGGAGAAAACGATTAAACATGTTAACGAGCCCCGGCGGAGGTGCCATGGTGTTGTTAACTTGGGCAAGCCGCTTTACATCACTTGCCTCTCTCTACCCATGGGTAAAATGGGGAGCTTAACAGCGGCACCCACCGTCTTGGTGGTGCATCCATATAAACAAAAGTTAACAAGAATTAAAAGATACTGAAAATATTTACAAAAGTTAACAAATACGAAAGAGTACTATAATAAAAATACTAATATTGTCCATTGCCATGATTGAGCGGCGAGCATGAAAGGCGATATATAAATGCCAACATTTATTTTAATTATTTATAATCAGTTTAGTTCAGTTACAGCCTACAGCGTGTATTAAAATTAATAAATGTACACATTCACATATCAGAAAAGCAGTTAGAAGTGCATCAGTCGCGGGCAGTTTCGCGTCTTTCAGGATTAATTATTTTTTCTGTAAGGTGTGTGCATTGATTTTGGACAAATTTCCCGACAATTTTGGTATTTTGTTGCAGAAATAACTTGTCACGTAAGAAATAAGTTAATACCTTAAACGTTCGCCTAATGTCGCTATGATGGTAGTCTGTGTTACAGACCGTGTACCTATATTATCCATAGGGAGAGAAACTACTGGGAACCACACACTCTTCTATATAGATATTTATATTTATATATTATTTATATTTTTTATATATTTTTTTAATTAATAAAAAATACTTGTTGTTGCTGTTGTTGTTGTTGTTGTTGTTGTTGTTGTTGTTGTTGTTGTTGTTGTATTTGTCAAAACAAATCAGGGTAAAAAAACGCTTTGGGGGATTTTCCCCAAAGTGAGCATTGTTGCCTAATTTTAACTTTACAGATGGATTTGTCAAGTCTTTGCCATAAAAAAATGCTTACTATATATTTTAGACCAACAATTTTGCAATTATGAGGCCAAAAAGTTTCCATAATTCCAGGGTTAAGACCAGTGAATGAAACTTATTGGCAGGCATTGTTGGAATTCGTATTTTCATTTCCAATTTTCACACAATAATGGGTCAACGATCATAACAAAAGATTGATTTGGTCCAATGGTTGCAAATAATTATACGTACTGAAAACACCACAACTCGCACTAGTGGACCAAATAGCCTCATATCAGATGGCGTAGTTAAATAACCTCCATTAAACAACAATGGCATAGCATATGACCTCAAGTTGTGGAGTATGAGTTTTATTTTTGTTCCCAATGCTCCGGCCCAATGCACTAAGGTCATTTGATCAATGTTCACATGGGGTTATGGAACTTTGACTTGATGAGTGAGCATGTTTCAGATTCTTGTGTCATTTGAGCAAACCAAATTACCAGAATAGTGCGTTATGCACGCTTGCATTTGGTATGCACTTGAATAGACTAGATATAGTTTTTGTAGCTTTTATTCAAGGGCAATATCGCGTAAAAATAACAATTTATACGTGAAAACAAATCTTATAATTCTGCATATTTTTGGGTGAAAAATAATAATGGAGTTTTGAAATTCAATACGGCTACTTTAAAATTGCTCATTGGTTGAGGACCTAAAAATATGAATCTTCCTGCGACATGATGATGATATCAGTGACGTCATATTAAGTGGCTATGCAATAATGGGGGGGGGGGGTAAAATTAATTTATTTATTTATTTATTTATTATTTTTGGAAAGTCAAAATGGGGTGAAAGCAAATTTCGGCAGGTCGAAAGGAGGGGGCAAGCGATTTTTAGCACGCAAATGGGGTTTCTTTTTTAAAAGGTATATAAAAAATTATTGTAAAATAACATCCAAGAATATTACACGATGAACTTGCAAATATATGACAAAAGAAAGAAACTGTTGACCTCCATATACATGATATAGCTTTGTCATGAAAGCATGATCGTGCTATAGCTAATTTCAATGCACACAGCAATTATTATGTTATTGAACATACACCATGTTAAAGTAAAATTATTTGACTTTATTTCGAGAAATGGTACAACGTGACACATCAAAAAGCATTCAATATATTATTATTGTTTGCACACGTCATGTTTGAAACTAGACATGTACTTTTTTAACCATATTGACTTTTATCAAGTTAGTATTCAGTTTGAAATCATTGCCACTTGATAAAGCGTTCAAATTTTACACCAGATACTTGATGGAAATTAATAATTTATTAACCCTAACCCCCTAAGGGCTTTTTGGCGACGGGAAGGGAAAGAAGGAAAGAATAAAGAGAGAAAAGAAGGAAAGAAGTTGTTTGCTCTGGGTGGGATTCGAACCCGAGACCCCTCGCTTGCCAAGCACTCGGTCGGCGACACTTTGCCACGGGTCTTGGGCTTCGCTGGCCAGCGAAACCGTGCCTATATATCACTTAGGGCGATTGCGTCATCACCCCACGTGGGATGCATGCACGAACAGCGCATATATCAAGTAGTATTTTGTAGTATTCAGGCGGGTTAGGGTTAAGGGATGTGGTATGAACGTTTGGACAGTATTTATTGTGGGACATTAGAGCACATCAGACTTATCGAATTGCATTCTGAATACGAAGAATGTCCTTCTGATATCAAATAATTTTGATTTTTTGAAATTTGCAATGTATAAATACACATTTTATGGCAAATGATTAAAAATTGATATCTTTGATATTTAACAGTACTCGAAAGAACAGCCGACGATCAATTGAAAATTTTGACCTTTCGTATTGAAGATATCGATTTTTTTCCCAAAACACCCAAAAAAATTAGGTCTTACCGTCTTTTTGGGAAAAAATCTTCAATATGAAATGTCAAAATTTTCGATTGATCGTCGGCTTTTCCTCCCAGCTATTAGATCATTAAATTTATAAAATTTACTTTGAGGGCTGTTAGGCCTATGTATCAAAAATGTGAAAAATATCAAATTTTAATAATTGTGTGTAGTAGCTTACCTGAATCACCACTACCTGTACCTGCACCACCAGAACCTGTCTGAGCTCCTGTAGTTCCTCCTTCAGAATCAGTAGACCCACCATTGATATAATTATAAGTATCTCCTCCTCCCTTCTGTCCAAGCCCAACACATGCAATAACCAGTGCAACCACGGCTACCAGTAGTGCAATGACCACCAGCATCAGGCCAACTTTGTCTGTGCTACGATCCATCTTGGTCGCGAGGTTCTCTTTGGACTCGGCTATTTCCAGCTACGAAATCCTATATAAATATCTAGATATTCAAAAATTAAAACAAAATTTAAAGATTTGCAATCCATTGTTCTCTCCATTTTCATGATTTTGGCGGGGGAAATCGCGGATTTTTTGCGGGTTTTTTTTTTTTTTTTTTTTTGAAAATCGGGGTGCGTTTTTAGGTCTCCAAAATCGCGTATTCGTAGCAGCCCTACAGATTTTTCCAAAAATCCTTGATACTTGGACCACCATTGTTAGCAATCTTAGTGCTCTATCTATATACGCATTTGCATAATTTTGCTGAAGCTGTTTCATCTTCTTTTCGTATTGATTCCATAAGGTCAAATAAAAAATAAGCATGTTTCACGTCCCTCCCGCTTCCATTTTTGATGTTCCTTCAATTATATTTCTATTTTTTGAAATTCAGTTAACATGACTCAAAAAGGAAGTTGAAACGCTTTCTAGAGCCTTGCTGATAAACAAGAAACACTTTTGGAAGGTTCTGTGATCATTAAAGGGGGCCTACCTCTCAGAACAACACAATTATTAAAAGGGCATCCTTTTTCGATACGTTAAAATAGCTCAATGGGTATTTACACCGATTTTGCGATAAAACATAGAAAATAAAAAGCCCCCCTTCCTTCAGTTTCTTCTTTCTTTTTTTTTACTTGGCCTAACTCATCTTGACCTTCATTATCACCATTGTTATTTTTCATATAATTTCTATGGACTCTACTTCTTGATTGGATTGTCATTTTTGAATCCCACCATTGTTTGTTAGCCCTTTTACATTCTCCAGTATCAATTGTTCGATTTGCTGCTAAAAGAATTTTAGACTCCAATGAATTCCAAATAGTATTACGGTCCTCAAAAGAAGTTGCATCCCAATCAATAAATTGGTTTTCAATTTCATTTTGATCATTTTGTCAAGTCCTGATATTTTGTGATATCCCAAACAATGGGACCCCTATTGTTTTTTGTGTTGGTTTTGCCAAAGCTGGCGTTTTTTAAGTTGAGTAACAAGACATTATGGTCACTTCCAAGGTGAAATTCACGATCTTCAGCAACAATCATTTCATGAATAAAATTTACAACGTTGTAAAAGAGCCATAAGTAAATAATCAATTGTCAGTTAAAATGGATCGCATCCAAGTTATTTTTCTTCCCCGATATATTAACGTCTACAATATATAAGTAGGCCTATATCAGAGGCATCTAGATAGTCGAGCAAACGTTCACTATGTGGATCATGATGATCATAATTTTTAAAATTTCAGAAACTAATTGTTTATACATTTCCTACACTACACTATGTAGGCCTAGTAGGCCCTATAGTATCAGTTGCCAAATTTATGAACAGTCTAAATTTGAGCAGAGTTTTTGATGCTATATTACCCGTCGTGATCGCATACGGCTGTGTTATAATAATAATAATAATAATAATAATCAGACTTGGGACCCGTCATGAGTACGGGTACGGGTACAGGTCCGAGCCATGAGTACAGGTACGGGTACGGGTCCCAGACTATGGGTACAGGTACAGGTACGGGTCCCAGGCCATGGGTACAGGTACAGGTACGGGTCCGAAGCCATGAGTACAGGTACAGGTACAGGTCCGAACCCAAAATAGGGTGCAGGTACAGGTACGGGTCCGGAGCCATGAGTACAGGTACAGGTACAGGTACGGAAATTGGGACTCGAGTACGGGTACAGGTACGGGTCCCAGTATGGGTACAGGTACAGGCCTGGCCATGGGTACAGGTACAGATATTGGGACTAGAAACATTGTATGAGTCCCATTATGGGTACATGGGTATAAACAAAGCTATTGTTATTGATTATTGACATTAATTTATTGGCTATTATACCTTGCTGTAAATACACTCTTTGATGTCATTTATACCACAACAAATGAATTAAACTACATTTCACACCAACAGAATTAGCCCTAGAACTCTGGCCATAGTATCCGTTTTTACTTCCACTAGGGCCAGAGGCACTTACATTGAAAAAATTGTTGGAGATGGTTGAACGCAACAGAACAAATAAATGATGAAAATTTACCTTTTCATTGTGTTCGTGGGTCACCACAAGAGCTGTAAAA
The DNA here is from genome assembly GCF_039555335.1 of Amphiura filiformis. NCBI lineage: Eukaryota > Metazoa > Echinodermata > Ophiuroidea > Amphilepidida > Amphiuridae > Amphiura > Amphiura filiformis. The sequence goes on from NC_092646.1 coordinate 39,876,721, forward strand.
TTCCATTTGAAAAAACATATTTTTCATATTTATGCACACTTTCCCTACCTATTTAAATGAACCTCAATATTGACCAACATATTGTACCCATTTGTGTTACCTTCAATTTGACGATCCCTGTTGATTTGCCGTGAAAACGCTTGCATTTACTTGGAGGGAATTATTCAGTTCTTCCGTTATTTACATCATTGGCATCATTTGACCTCTTGACCTGATGCGAAATCTTCCCTATAAATTAAAGACCGAATTGAAAAGACTAGTTTGCGTATGACGTCCTGTCAACCAGACCAAAAATGCCGTACTGCGCAGGTCAGTAACCAATCACGTCGCGCCTTTGCCCTGACGTCAGACGCAAACTAGTCTTTTTTAATTCGGTCTTCAATTATACCATCATGCAACCGCATCTGACCTCGCCACATCTCGGGGTCGTCATGTCCATTTTACTTGTGGGGTGGATAAATGACGGAGTAGTGGACTAGGAATAGTAAATTAACATGAAACGTAAAACACCTGTATAAAACGAGAATAACTCACGCATGTCCGACCGGCCGGCCGCCCGTTGGAATAAAAAATACACGCTGGATTGTCTTGGAACTCCAAATGCTTTAGTTACAAACAGAGATTGCGCTAGTAAAAAATGCATTTCAGCCCCTGCCAAAGTTCATTTTCGGACTCCCCCGTAAAGTAGAATAGTCCAAATTATCGTAACCTTTGACATTGCCAATATCACACAAATGTCGTCTATTTCATACCGTAAAGAAGTATGACCAAGTTTCTGAAGAATATTGGTAAGTTTAAAGGCCAGATATCAGGCTAACGAATATGATCTGCATATATAGAAAGATCCGATCGTTGTCCGAACGTCAAAATTTGATAAATGTCAATGGTACAATTCCAAGCACGTGAAAGTCGTTAGGTCATTTCTCAACACAATACCTGTCAGAGGATAATTTACATAGGCACAAAAGACCGTGTTCAACGTAGCGTTACTCAGCCAAACATGGCAGAGTAGGTCCCGGATGGTCGTACATGTTCCTATCTCCACAACGTTATACCTTTCCAACAAGGAAAGAGATACAAAAGGCAACTGTCTAAACAGAATTAGAGAAATTAATTTTGTCATAAGCATTAACGTTTTGAGTCATCATAAATGTTGCATTTTGTATGATTTTACTATGCACTTTCTATTCAACATTCACTGAACAAACAGTATAGTCATTCACCATGTGCAGTGATCGGTGATGTGACTTGAGTGCAAAGGCATGCACGACTATTATGGGTAGGCTTAGTCCGAATAATCAGACCCAGAACAAAATATTAATTTCTGACATGATCGTGTACTGGGGTAGGCTAGCTCGAGATACTCTAGCTAAAATACAGGTTTACATTTACTATCTTACATTATCTTGCTGTATTTCAGCTAGAGCTCATAACGACAAGCTTCCGGGTTTTTTTGGAGAACAATACTGTTACGTAAGATGAAGAAGAAACCCGCCTCGGAGCCCGCCCTACTCATTATTTCATTGTACTTATTGCAATTTGCCTCCACACATTACGTAATCAACACAAAGCTGTTGTGAGGATTAGTGAGTGGATAAGAAATTGACAGTGGAGGATACGAAGGACACGCCGATTGTTAGTTGTCAATCATGAATTGCCGCAACGTAAAATATTTTACTGCATGGCATTCCGCAAACACCAAGACAAATTATGCCGTATTTTTCCAAAGATCATCTCATATGAAGTAAGCTGAATGCGATATGTACTTTTGTAACATTCCGATCGCTTTTGATCACCTATTATCGGCGAATTTGCTTGAAAACACGTGAGTTCATGTTGTGTAAACATAATTAGCATAGACACAAATGAAATTACGATGCAATACAATGCAATTTGAATGCGCAGCAGATCTATAGAAATAACGTTGCCCGGTTTTATGCAGAATTAGACCCTGTCTGGGGTAGGCTATGGTATGAATCGTAAGTTACACGGATTTTAATTCGCCAGAAAACTAGTACTAGTAATAGCTAAAAAATAAGCCGAAGTTTTCTCAAAACGCCTAAACACTGTAGACCTGGAGGCTTGCATTAGCACTTGTTCAGTGCCTGTATGGGACCATGACAACCCTTCTTTGAAATTACAAAATTTTCAAGCGCCTCGTTGACCGCTTCGCGGCCATGCCCACCCGTCGAGGAGCTTGATTTGCCAAAATTGCATATTTTGATGATATTGTTCTCTTTGTGCGTAGAGTAGATCAGAGAAGATGAGAAAGATGTATTTTGACAGCTTCTGACTCGAGCCTCGAATGCCAAGCTATCGATGAGCACAGCAAATTCGAAGCTAGACTTCTTGAGCAATTCTAAACATACTATTATTCCCGGGCTATTATTTTGTATTATAAATAATAGTAGGCTAGTAAGCCTATAATGCAATACTTCCCTGCTATCGTAACTTGTTACATCTGTAGTATGGATACCAATTTGAAATATACGTAAATGTATATCCGTATTCTTTTTTTTTTTTTTTTTTTTTTTAGATAAGCATAAACAGGTATTTAAGTTTTGAAACTTACCAGTTACTGTGTGATTGACTTTCGTGTGCCCGTCCTGAAATGCATGAATTTACACTGCTACCATGGCTGCTATTCTCTGGTAGAATTATGAAACTACTCACGCACAACGCCAAAGAAAACCAAGACTGGGCTGGGCCAGTGGAAATAAAAGTTGCGTTTCGATCCAGTGCTTTAAAATTCATGCAGCACTGGCTCAGAGAGTCTTGGCGACTGAGATGGGTGCCGGGTGGGTGGGTCCGGAATTCGTTTCACGTATTAATTTATTTCTTTTGTACTTTTTCTCTTTATATCGATCCCTGCTTTTCTTTCTTTCCTTTCTCTCCTTTCAAGAGGGGTTTGAATTGGAGCAAACTGCCTGAACAAGGCATTCGACTCTTATAATGAGAATTTGGCTAATTTTTTACCGACCTGATTTTTTGCTCTATTGATATTGCAATGTTTTTTACTTATTTCATTTGCTCCTACTTATTTACTCCTAGTTATTTTTTATATTGTTTTGTTTCGTTTAATTTTATTTCATTTATTTTGGCCCATTTTATTTTCTAATCTAGATCTTATTCTATTTTACTATTCTATTTCGTATTCCGTAGAGCGCCCTATAGGAAGTGTCGTGTAATAAATAAATATAAATAAATAAATAAAATAAATAAATAAATAAATAAATAAATAAATAAATAAATAAATAAATAAATAAATAAATAAATAAATAAATAAATAAATAAATAAATAAATAAATAAATAAATAAATAAATAAACAAATAAAATTTATTCTAGTCTTTTTTTAATACCATGTACCATTCCAGTTTACTGATTACTCCATGTTACTTCATTTATATTTTTCACTACTTCTTTTTCGGTTACACAATTTTGTCACCGAAATGATACAGGCAACATGACATTTATTTCTCCAGGCCCTAGTGAAAAACGGCGAACTTATATTATTATGGGTATTGGCATACGGTTTACTTGTACTTTTCAGAGTTTTATATCCTTGACTAGTTTCAATGAATGAAACAAACTCTTGCGCATTTATTTTGTTTGTCCGACTGCGAAATCTAAATCGTCGTGTATTATTTGCAGTCACTGATCACTGACCGTGTGCATTCATTCTCCTACACAGCCATTTTGCTTCCACTCCCTCGAAAATCAACTGGCTGTGGAGGCGACTACCCTCCATTGTGTTTGTTCATCTGCGTATGGAGATCGATTCTTGGCTGCCTTGGGACTTGTATGCTATATGCTACTGTCTGTTCAATTAGCTTAGATTCTTGTATTTCCAAGATATTTGAAAAAAATGTGGTCAAAGTCATCAAAGAAAAGTGTTAGCCAGCCTTAGACCCAACGTGATTTATACTTTTCAAATTCCAAAGTTCAATTGAAAACCCCATTTCTTTTCAAGTTTGCCTCATTTTAGGCAGTTACTTCAAGGGTCCACCAAAAGGGTTCGCGACCTTTTCACAAATCGAGTGGGACGGTCCATTCTCAACTTAGGGCATATAGACCCTATTCAATTTGGCAAAAAAATCTGTCCACCAATCTGTCCTACCATTTCAATTGTTATACCGTTCCGGTTATGTGATGATAGTCCACCGGTTTTGCACGATTATAATATTAAAAGTCTGCACAAAAAGTAACACAGCCTGTTATAAATACGCCTATAGCTTCGGAACTAATAATTGTTTCCTCTATATTTCTGCATAGAAAGAAGGATGATTAATTTACGCGCATTTTGGTACAGAAGGGTTCGACAGCCGACATACAAATGTTAGTTTAAAGTTTGCCAGATTTCGACTAGACTACGTTTAAGGGAAATTCGTAATCACGTCCTATTTTAAGCAATGGATTCATCTTGACGTGGAAATAAGATTAACGGTTTGTTAATAACCTTGTATATACTAACAAAATACAAAAACGGTACAGAAGACTTATTTGATTTTAATTATTTATGAACCAACAAGTGCTCACCCGAACGAAGTCAACTACCTATGGAAAAGGCTCAATATGAAGGCTATTCTGAACATGTATCGGTTGTGTTGTACAAAAGATATGATACCCTAGCCTTTCTGAAAGGCCCGTTGGTTATTTTCCCACAAAAATATTGTATCATTAAAAATACCCAGTAGTAAAATAGCGCAGCCGCTTCGCGGCGACCGGCTCGATCTCGTCGCTTCGCGACTCGCTGTCATTCGCCGCGACCTCCCCACTTGACAAGGATCGTCGGGAGGGATAGTGAGTCGTCTTTGACAAAGACTAATGATACCCAGTAAAACTGTATTATCTGCAAGAATTAGATATTGATTAAATTATTTGAACGTAAATAAAGCAATTTAATCATTTTAAGAAACAAATTTGTAATGATTTCCACATAGATGTTGGTAACTGTTTTAATCAAAATCAGCCTTTCTTTTCAGACCATTTCCGACGTACCAAATCTGTATTCACTTAAAACAACACATCTTAAAAAACAAAAATAACATTTTAATCAAATGGCTATTATTTTGTAGCCAAGATTTAAGAGTGTAACCATGGGTGATTTCAAAATCCTGTCACATAAAATAATAGAGATGTGATGACGGTGGTAGAACTTTTTGAATGACCCTCGTATATTAAAATTATTCATAAAAATTAATTTTGAATAAATTTATTAACAATAGCAGGATGAGCGTTTTCTAATACAAATATATACGAGTTGCTACAAATATCCGAAGACTCATTCACTTTAATTAACCATAACTTCAGAACCGAAAGTCGGATTCACATCAAACAAAAGGCATTTTACAGCTAAAACTTTGACTTTGACTTCAGCCCCCCTATACTTGACACGCAATAAGGGACCGATCACAAACACTTGTAATGAGGGGGGCTGGTGTAAAAAGGGTGCCCTGAAAATTTGTACCCGCTGAAGGGGGTTTGGGAGGGGGGCTTTTCTCGTAGAACATGAGTTTACACTATTTTCTATTTGGTTCACGTACATTATTCATGGTCAAAGGGGGAGGGTGAAAATAATTTAAGGTCCAAAAGAGTACCCTGCAAAAAAAATGTGAATTTTTCTTTTCCATCAGACCCCCTTACAAATGTTTGTGAACGGTCCCTAAGTTGCCGCTAGGTAATAGGTCCTTCAGCAATTTGCAAAAGTTATAACCGTATTGCTTATTATCTCAATTATATATTACACTGCATTTTGTATTGTTGACAATCTTGTCAGATTACAATACTGATCTCCACGTCTATAGCAAGCCAAAAGGCCCATTACGTATTGCGAGAATGCGATGCTTTCAAAAGAAACGCGTTGCTAAGCCAGCCAATAATGCAACGAGTTGCTACTTGCTTTCGCCTTCTGAAAGCAACGCGTTGCTTTCGCAAACAACACGTTGTTGTCATTCTTTACGTCTTGTGGCGACAACCAATCACAGCGACTCTTACAGGATATCTCGGTCGTCTGTTAGCTAGTACCACTAAGGCGGGATGGACATAACCAACAGCTCTTCAAAGCGACGATATGATTGACTAGGCTCGGATTGGGCGCCTCTGAATTGAGTATGTAAGCAACGCGTTGTTTTGTGAAAGCAACACGTTGTTTGTGAAAGCAACACGTTGCTAAAAGCTCTATTTCTATTTGCTGGCTTAGCAACGCATTGCTTTCAAATTGCTTCGGCGAAAGCAACGCGTTGTCGCAATACGTAATGGGCCTTTTGGCTTGCTATACACGTTGACATCAATCAGCTCGGACAATACATTGTCGGTCACCACTGTCTCTACTAATACTGTCTCTACTCTATAGGCAATACATTTTAAACCAAAAGCGTCTTAAATATTTACATACAGTTGTTAACCAAAATGTTTTATATGTGGTGTCAGTTACTGAGCAAAAGTCTATTGGGGGAGGCGGTTCAATTTTGGTTTGAGTGAGGATGTGCGGCTGGAACTCCCAAAAACTACAAGACCTTTGACGAAAAACGGACATAATTTTTATAACGATGAAAAATTGGGACTTTTCCATTGATAAACCTAAATGGCCATTGATAAACCTAAATGGCTAAAAATGCACCGAGTCTAACCTCAATGGCTGTAAAAATGCACCCTGGAATCCGCCACACATCATTTTCACTAAGACCCCTCCCCCGGTCTATCATACTGGAAAGTGGTTATTTGAAAGAGGTCACGACACCCCTAACGGGAGTAACTCAAAGTACTTAAAAGCGCTTTAATGTTTATATGTGACCCCTCGGCACAACTGAGCCCGGATGTCGCCAGTGCCACTATTGAGATATGCTCCATCGAACTTAACAATAAACATTAGGAAACAAAGGATTTATTGACTGTTTTATTGATTTTTCACTACTTAAATGTCAAGTACTATAGATATGATATACATCATTTTAAAGCTAATTTCAAGCAGAATATTTTGGTTGAATATCTCAAAAATGATAATTGGCGACTTCAGGGCTCAATTGTGCCGAGGGGTCACATATTTAGTCCATCGAATCAGGCCAGGCCGACGAACATTATGAATACATTAATATCCGATGCATAATTCATCCGGCGCTGGTCCGGGCCAATGACCTGAAATGGTAAATAAAAAGAACATTTTAAACATAGTGCAGTTATTCTTTACAGCAAACATGATTCGACCTTTGGAGTACTTAAACCTGGTTAACAGGAAATTACTCCAGCAAAATCAATCGATAAAGTCTAGCCCATCCTCCACATTGAATGGTGGACTGTACTTATGCCCAAATATGACAAAATACAATGCTTTGTTATCTACAACTTGAACAGGATTTAGCCGAAGCTTTCAAAGACAAGAACTATTCTATAGAAATAGGTAGAAACTTATTATCCTCTTCAGCAATTGGATTCTTGGTTGGTTTACCGTATTTGATGAATAACTTGTCGCAACGAATTGAAATACCTATGAATACCGTCCTTCACGCATATTTTACACTGTAACTCAAAATGCAATTTGCCGAGTTTCCGGCTCATTCGTAGTGTCCACTCACACATGTTTGAGCGTGTGCGGGTTGTGTATGGAGATGTAAGTGGGTGCGTTTGCCTTACTATTACTTCCGAGGACTTACACATGATAACACACCAACACAACTAGGACCTTGTGTACCGAGGACCTAAACACGCGTCCTCGAAGTGCAAATGATCAATTCCGATGCGCCTGAAGGGCACGGTCACATCTGTGAACGTTCCTAAGAAGTCCTCGGAAATGCTTAAAATAATGTTTACCTCCAACACGTCTTCGTCGGGTCCATCTATCCAAATATTACAACGCCCCCATTTGTGTAATTACTATTGCCGTCTGCCATATCAATTGGTACGGCGCTCTTTAGCAAAGTCATAGTTCAATGAATTTACAACCGTATGACAAAACAGGCGAAAATAGTAACTTTTTGCACAATATTTACAATTTAAAGAGAATTGGTCATTTTTCAATGAAATGCAGCTAGTATATGACAATATAAGCGTGCTCTTTCATTTAATGACATAAAATCTGAAAAATATTGCAAGAATCACGTGAAGTTTTGACTTTTAAAACCTACATTTTGGTCAAAAATTGTTCTTGGATAGGTCGATCGTTTTCAACAAATTTACCACATTCGCCTTGCTATTGAATTGCGTTATCTGTTGACTGAATGAAAAAACTGTGTTTAGGGGGAAGTGTTGGCTGATTCTGATTGGATGAAGGGAACACTTGAGGTTTTGACAAAAAAACAATTACGGAGGCCTATTTTCCGCTAGTCACCAGTTGGAAGCTCACACAGCTCTTATGATGCTATGTACTCAACCGTGTTGTGTAATCAAAGACTATGTAGAGACAATTCACTGCTTGCTTGGAAGCTCTTGGACGAAATTGTGTGCTCAGGTGTATCGAGGTGGAAACTGTGCATAGATGAAAATATGACACAACATCCAATGGGGGAGTAACACAAGACATATTAACTTTGTTAATATGTCTTGTGTTACCCCCCAATTGGATGTTGTGAAATAGTTTCCCTGTTTTCAATTTTATCCATTGCTAGTGTGACACTGTTGTATCCTTTTGGATCCATCCTTTGGTTCCCCCTGGTCAGTTGGAAAAGATTCCCCCTGTTTTTATATTGTGCATAGATGGTTTATAAGAGAATTGTTTTGTACCCAAACCTTTCCATATGTGTTCCTATGAAGTCCTTCCAACTATAATAATACTTGGCAAGTCCTCGGTTTGAATACTGTATATCGTTTTGAATTAATTAAATGAATTTCCAATACAGTGTCCAAAATCTTATTCGCTTAGCTTAAAAGACCAAGAGTGTTGCCTATTTTATTTTAATTTGAATGGCCCTTAAGTAGAGGTCCTAGGAATAATGTTAAGTTGCCAAGCTTCTCGGCAATAATAGTAATGCGAAGGGTGGGGTGCTGATGTCTGAGTATGTGGGACGGGTCTGTGTGTACGCAGGTGAGAGGTTGGAGTGTTTGCAGGGCTTTTTGTGGATATATAGGAGTTTTGTGTTTTGTGAGATACAATAAAATAAGGTAATTTAAATATTTTGCATCGTGTATTTAACTGGATTTTGCTTCAGCAAGTGCAATAATCTGAAAGTGACAGTGTGTAAATATTACATGTTTTTTAATGTAATTTAATGCAAATGAAATATTTCATGTAATGTGGCCTCGTAAATTAAATCTGAATCTGAATGTAATCTAAATCTAACAACCTATTTGTTCCCGGGGCTTTTAACCGTAGGCCTATTCATGTCATTATGAGACCATTGTGGTGAAAAAATAAACAAATAAAGAACAACAATTATTGTTACCATGCTTTTTCTTGAGATCATCACAAACACGTCGGTATTCAACGGAATTCATGAGTTGCTTCAATGCTGGGTTCCACCACTGTGGGAGCAGACTATCCTTCAATACCATCATACCCATACCAGCTACTACACAGTCTCGGATGTCATCTGATGCTTGCTCCACATCCTCATTGGCTTTGTAACCTTCTTCTATGTCAAAACTAGCATCTATCTGCAGCGAAAGATCAAGGTGATTATAAAACTGGTTCCAGTTCATCGAGAGAGTGGGGTGGTACTTTTTACTTAGAGCTTAATTACTCTGTACAAAATAGAAGAGTAAAGGTATATTGAAAAAGCGGCATCACTGGGACTGGAACCCAGAGTCTCAATATCATGTGGCGTCACTTCATGGCACTAGACATGCTACACTCTAAAAGTTCGTACTATTCATTTTTTTAATAGAATCCCTACTCATTTATTTTTGATCCCGTAAGTTTTCGTTTTGATGAGGTATAGGGGTTATCCACTTTACTCATGTGTGACTTCTAACGAAAGGCGCTGGTTCCCGTAGTATTCCTCATTCAAACCAATTCAATGGCACGACCTCGGAGTTACCTGCATGACTTTGACGGGCTATTTTGAAACATTGATGGTTGCACATGCAGGTATTTCTTTTGAAAGTCCTAAACAAGGTATAGCAGTCGCTGATAGGATATGCAACACAGATAACCTCTATATTATCACTTTGAACCGACGCGACAATCTTATCAAAATGAATAGTTTCCGTTTTATTTAACAAGTAAAAATTCAATATTCTCTCTTAGAAGATTAACTACCCATACTTGATAAGTTGACAAGAATCTATTCATTCTATAATAGTAGAGAGTATCCAATATACCCAAGTGAGACAAACTACAGTAGTGTTTATCACATGTTCACACACTCCATTATGTTGCATTCAATTGAGTTTGGTGAATCGGTGAAAGTCATTTTGAAGAGAAATATGTTATATCCCCCATTTAAATACTTTCCCTTGTGAAATTTGTATTCAAAAATAAGTATAAACTACGCAAAAAAAGTTTCTTTATGGTTAGAAAATTTACCCACTATTAAAATCTAGCAACTAATTTTGTACGTTTGCTAAATAATCGCATGCGGGTGATTGTCTTGCGCATTTTGACACCTCAATCACAACCCTATGACACTCCTGAGAAAAGATATGAATATTTAAGTACCAAGAGAGCGACAAATAAAAATGGCAAAGAAGCATATTCAATGGTTTTAGAGCTGTTTCACTGATCCAAGACAACGCAACACCACCCATCATGCACACTGCAGCCAGGTGAGCTGCATTCCTAGAAGCAGAAGGAATTGAGACACCTGAGTGGCCCTCCAGAAGCCCTGATCTTAACCACTTAGAGAACCTTTGAGATCCGCTCAAGAGACGAGTCAACAGGAAGATAAGGCAGATACAACTCTGGTGGGATTGCGTCGCATCGTTATCAACGAGTGGAACGGGATTGAGCAAGGTAACATTTGACGCCTCATTAGGAGCATGAGACGCCGCGTGGCTGCTGAAAGGGAAGCCAACGGTGGACACACAAAGTACTGAAAGACTCAGTATGATGCCTGAAATGTGCTCAGCAAGTAAACAAAAATGTTATCTGCATGTTTGCTTGTTTTTGTGTGTGTGTTCTTTTATGCTGAAAACTTGAATGGGCCTTTTTGCAATTTTTATTTTTCGACTTCGTGTTAATAAACATTCATATCTTTTCTCAGGAGTATCGTAGGGTAGTGATTGAGGTGCCAAAATTCGCAGGACAATCTCCAGCATGCGATTATTTAGCAAATGTACAAAATTAGTCGTTGGAATTTAATAGTAGGTAAATTTCCTAACCATAAAGAAACGTGTTTGCGTAGTGTAGATCGTAAGGGTGTACACTAGCAAGGGAACGATTTCATCCTACAATAAGATTTACAGAATAAATCAAATAACAATCGATATTCCTATTATAATTCCCTGCCAAGTAAACTAGAGGCCAGTAGTATTTTAATACTATAATTGCCCTTAATTTAAATTTGCAACAACTACTTTCAACGACGAAAATTTAACATAAACTGAGCTCAAAAAGAAACTTATAATTTTTTACAACTTGTGAATCACAAGGTCATATCTTAAAATAGTGTCAATCAAAATGAACCAAAATTACACACAGCATTACTTTAATACTCTACTCAAAACACATGTCAGTAACCAAGCAGTTGTCCAACTGACACAACAGCAAAATGCACTGTCATGGGACAGCTTTCAGGACTTCCTCCACTTTCACAGCCCGACATTTGGCACCTAGCACAAAAAATCTGTGAGAATGCACGCAAGATCCTTGCACAGATGATAAAACGGTGCTGCTTTCTGCTTTTCATACACTTTTTTCATGAAACAGGGCTGAGCTGTGAATGTGGTCCAGGAAGCTGTTCCATGTCAGTGCATTTTGCTGTTGCGTCAGTTGGATAACTGCTTGGTTACTGACATGTGTTAAGAGTAGAGTATTGAAGTAAACCTGTGTGTAATTTTGGTTCAATTTGATGGAAAGGATTTCAAGATATGACCTTGTGAAAAATTATAAGTTTCTTTTTGAGCTTAGTTTATTTTCTTCAGTTTCTTATTTCCTCACAATTGTGTAGACATAGGCTCTCTTTGCTGTATGTTTTGTTCTTAATCCTCATTTAGTTTGCCTTAAAACACAAAGAAAAATTCCCCGGCAGCTGAAACTAATACTACATGTCATTATTTTGTGTAACATTCAAAAACAATATTTTCCTTGGAAATATAAGCAAACATACCTCTTCATTAAGAACGGCCGTTATTAATTCATCCCTGGAGGGAAATGACTTGATTTGGGTTTCAGTTAAAACATTTCCCTGAAAAGTCAAACACAACAAGAATAATGAAGCTGTGGAAATTTGTTTTGATTTCACAAACACAAATGAAATAAAAATGTAAAAACAAAGCAAACCATGAATACAAACAGCCACACCGTATGCGTGCAGCAGAAAGAAAAAACCGGAAAGGAAAACAGTTAATTTTCAAACATGTATAATTATTATCATACATGTGCCTCTCGTGTGTCCATCAAGTGTCCATTGTGTGTGTTCATCGTATGTTCATCGTGTGTCCATCGTGTGTCCATCGTATGTTCATTGTGTGCCTATCTCGTGCCCATCGTCAATCAACATTAAAGACGAGTTTTAATGTTGTTAGGGGTAGAGTTGTGGATAACTTTGACCGTGTCGAACAGTTTCAGTGCCGGGAAAACGGAAAGCTTGTATTCAGTATCGAAGTTACGTAATGTTACTATGTCAACGGGATCATGCTCTTAAGTAATGAACCGCGATCGAAACGATCACCACACAAAGTATATAGCACTCAAAGGCATACCAAAATAGCGTGATCCGGTAACCAAGAGAAATGCGTGAACACTTCGATGCTGAATTATAAGGTGCTTTGAATAAACACAACACAAAAAGAAAATCCTCCCTTATGTAACCCGTCATAAATCTAAACCTGCTTTACATGCTGCGACGATTTGATTGACGCGGTCGTGTGCCGCATCTTGTTAGCTCCAATTTAATACCACATTTGCTACCAAAAGCTCTAACTTGACAGACATTGATACCAGTATATGAAATTTGGTGCATTTTTAAATTTAAAAGGAGCCCGCAGAGCTATTGAGTTTTGGAATTAAATCAAATACTGGAACTTACTTTTTGCAACTTTGCGACGTTGCGTCTGGAACCACCAGACTTCATCAGGCAACTGACTCTTCATTGGACATTGGAGGCTCTTCCTGCCCAGTAATGTTATTTTATATTATTATTGACAGAAAGAAATGGTTCAGCAAAATAAAAAGCCTCACCTTGATCTGCGTCACTCTTGAAATACAATGTTCATTAAACGCCATTCCATTGATGAATCCAATGGTTCTGTTGGTGAGATCCATCCAGTTGAATTTCCTAGGGTTAGTTGGTTTGATGTAAAATGCACCAGGCTTTGTTTGCGTCCAAGGGTCTGAGAACTGAAAGACACGTGCTCGCTCGTATGTATGATGCCAACCTGACAGAAAGGAGTAAAAAGTGTCTTAATTAAATGCTTTTTATTATGAATTTGAGATTGTAATCTGATTTACTGGACTTATTACGAGAGGAAAATATTTCAGATCCTATCCCGGATGCATTATCCGGGATGTCGGCAAAAGCTCGTTGACCTGTGAAGCGGATGTTGTTGTGCCATAGGTCAAAGTTGAGTTAAACCTCCGAGGGTCCTCTTAATCACTGAACAATAGGTCCCTCCCAAGTTGTGACGTAGCGCGCCTCCCTTATTAAGTGCAGGCTCCTGCAGTTTCACATAAATTGCTGCCTTGATTTCTCTCTCAAGCCATCTGCTTTAGCTTGCTTTCCCGGTCTAATATTTTGACATCCATTAAGTATCATTATCGATGAGACAGGGTCAGCTGCTAATTGTCTGCCTCTTTAAAAACAACTTTCCAACCTAGGACTCGAGCCTATGGCATCAATCGTATTCGCTAAACATAATAGCTAAAGATAGTTAATGTATATCATAACAGAAAAAACAAACCGACTTGCGTTTACTTATAGTTGTGACTATAACCATTTTACTTATCGCGACATGCAAATTTTTATCATTTTCAGGTCACTTGCGCACCATAATATACTCATGTTTCATCTCTTATCTATGTGCACAAAATACCGGGAATTAAGAGAGAAATGACTCGTGTATTCCATTTTCGAGTGTTTTTAAAACAAAACCTTATTAATTTTGCCGGCTTATTTTCAACATTTCTATTACGTCATCGTAAAGGTCACGACGGTAATAATTACCGGAAGTGTTTGAATTATGTTATCATAACTTACCGACACAACCATCGTAATTTCTGCCAAATAAACCCAGTCCACCTTGAGCGGGCTGACCCGGTACTCTATTCCAGCAACGCTTGTACCAATCTTGTACCAACTGGCAGTTTTTATTCGCTATCCTGCAAACTGTGCATATAAATATATACAGCCTGTCTCAAAAAAGTTGTGCACATGAAAAGCGCCCTCTTCGGCAATTAGAAAATAATGTCGTGACATAGTGCTTACATCAACGTCAAGGGCACAGTCTTAGCTTTCAAATGTCGTTTGGTCTGTTCGCTTGTTTTAATCTCGTTTTAATCTCTTATATAATTGAAGACCGAATTAAAAAGACTAGTACGCGTATGACGTCCTGTCAAGTAGACCAAAAATGCTGTACTGCGCAGGTCAGCAATCAATCACGTTGCGCCTTTGCTCTGACGTCAGACGCAAACTAGTCTTTTTAATTCGGTCTTTAATTATAGCTAGGAATATATACCAGAAATGATTTCAAGTGGCGGTCACTCAATTCATCTCAATGCATCTATGTGGTAAGGAATGTGCTCTTCATTGTCACTGTCTATACAGACAATGAGACACTATTAAGGGGGTACTACACCCCTGCCCAATTTTGTGCCCAAAATTATAGGGCATTGGGGACAAGTAAGATATGTATATTATAGGGGCAATGACTACAACTACTGCACTGGTAATTTTATTTCAGCACAGACAACAGTTGTGGAGTTACAGTCAAAAATGAGGAAAACCAATATTTGATCAATAAATCAATAACTACTTGCTTTGAGTTGCTGAATTTTCAGTACAGTAGTTGTAGTCCTTGCCCCTATAATATACATATCTTACTTGTTACCAATGTGCTACAATTTTTGAGAAAAATGCAAAAATAGGCACAATTGGACAGGGGTGTAGTACCCCCTTAAATACAAGCTAATTTGTCCGACGTGCAACCATAGGATTTTGCCCGGTGGTTTTGAAAGACATTCATAGCTGGATTTATACTACATGTACATCGCTGAGCCAATGAGATACAACTCCGGGAAAAGCGAACTACCTTATTGGTCAATTACAATATATAAATTCAGCTTATTTTGTAACATCAGCCACTCTCAGCAGCCGACTACTGTGCATTTGATAGAGCCATGTGCTTCGCTACAGGGCGTATTTCTATTAGTTCGTTTACTACTTGTACAAAATAAATATTTACCTGTTGTGGACGATGTGCCTGGATCATATCAATTTGTAAGCGCTCTTTTTAAAAGTCACAGTTCATTGAATTTACAACCGTATGACAAAACAGGCGAAAATAGAAACATTTTGCACAAGAGTTGCAATTTAAAGAGAATTGGCAATTGCTCATTATAGTGACTCTAGTATATGGTCAATATAAGTGTGCTTTTTCATTTAATGGCATAACATTGGAAAAATATTGTAAGGAACACTTGAGGTTTTGACTTTTAAAACCTATATTTTGGTAAAAGAATTTGCTTGGATAGGTAGTTTTCAACAGATTTTCCACATTCGCCTTGTTATAACATTGAATTGCGTTATCTGTTGACCTAGTGACGAAAAGTGTTTTAGGGGAAGTATTAGCTTTCGATTGATATAAAAAAATCAGATTGGATGAATTGAACACTTGAGGTTTCGTCAAAAACCAATCAAAGAGGCCCATTTTTAAGAGAATCGTTTTTGTATAGATACCTTTCCATATGAAGGAACTGCTATTATTGTCTCGTTGTAACCCGTACAAAACTCGGGGTGTTGATCCTGGCTGCGAAAGACGATTGTGGAATGTCATGATTGTGCACTTCTTAGCTGCAAGTCCCTGTGTTGTTGTTTAATAATTTTTGGAATGTGGGGCGTATTGGTCAGCGACAACCTGTAAAGTGTGCTGAGGCTTGTGGATCAACGTCTAGGTGTTGTGCCTGTGCGTAGCGCACTATAAATCACTGTGTTTCCGACTTTCTGTTTCATTACCTCACTTACTTACCAGCATTGACCAGATCCACGTTAAATCCTCTCACTTCCCCACTCGCCTCGTCACTAAAATTTAGAAACAGAACGTCAATGATTAAATAAGCAAAAACACAAAAACAAACTTGAGCCACATTTTATGCAGCAAAATCAGACAGAATCAGTCAATTAATGATTCATGAAGGACGAACTATTGTATACCTGGTAGTGAGTAAAATTTGCCTGATTTTGTCAAAAAAATGGAAATATGCATTTAATCAACAAACATAATGAATATATTCAACGAATTTTTTCTGGAATTAGGAGTAAGATTTTAATTCCCGAAGCCCGGCGGTTTATTTAATATACGATAGGTGTGTAGTGGCGTAGCGAGGGGGGCAGTGCGGGCCACGTGCCATGGGCGCCACAATGGGGGAGGGGGCGCCGAAAGTGATATTTAATTGAACTGAACATTACAAAATATCATAACCGTTATTACTATGATATATTTGTAGTTGCATTCGGCAGCAATGTGGCCACTTGCCCTGGGCAAATGGCATTATACTTTTTAAACAATTAGGATGCTAGCGCCTATTACCCCCTTTTTTTGTTTTGTTGTTGTTGTTGGTTTTTTTGTTGTTGTTGTTTGTTTGTTTTTGTTTTGTTTTTTTGCTCTTCACTTTTTCAAACCATCGACAATCGGGGGCAACCTTTTGGAATCCTTGTCCCAGGAGCCACAAAGCCTTAGCTACGCCACTGTCATGACTGTCGGTGTGTCAACTTACGTGTATTCAAGGTTTAGACCGGAATGATGAATAGCAAACATCCAAATCTTCTCATTATTTAGTGACGTAGACGAAGAACCTAGTGTTAGAAAAAAGAAGAAACGAGTTAGTCTGAAATGCCATTTGACAGAATGCTACAGTAGTATGATATTTGTAAACCCACCAGTAAGACCACATCTATATCAGACGGCCCGTCAGTCAGAATTTTCTGACTTGTGCAGGTCTTCGAAATAGTTAAGTGGTATGTGTCATAAGAATGTTTGAATTTGTATGAATATGAAAGGGTTTCAACCGACGTCCATTTTATCTATAAGGTAAGACTGGGCGTCAGATCACCTTCTTAAATATAAAGAAGCTCATACTCTGATAAAGTAAATATCTGACTATACCGTAGAATTCCGTCTAGAAGCATATATGCCTCTAAACGAGGGTTTTTTTAACGAAAGATATGAAAGGCCAATACCCTTCTCAAAAACATTGCAATAGATTGGTCTTACAAATATACATGTTTGTACAGCCGCCTTTATCAGTAATATAGTTGTTCAAACTCCAAATAACGTTTTTGTTGAGAGTGTCTGCCTCTTGTCTCTTGTGTCCAAAAAAACCTCGTTTAGAGGCATATATATGCTTGTAGACGGAATTTTACGGTATTTCGAATTGACCCCACGTGACACATTGAAAATCAATGAATATACAATTGTTTACACACCATGTTTGAAACTAGACATGTACTAGGCCTATAATTAATTTGATCAAGTATGTGATATCAGGGTGATATACAGTTTGATATCATTGCTCTCGGCATGTTTAAAGCATTCATCATACATCTAGTCCTGGACCTGGCTACAAGCTGGCTTACAACTCATCCGCCAGAGATTTTGAAAGTTGATTTGTGTTGGTGGACCACTCACTTTTAAGAATCACACAGGTGGATTTTTCAAAGCCCTTGCGAAAACGGAAATCCAAGATGGCCGCCAACGGCCATATTGAAAATATAAAATTTCGGCCTCTAACCACTGGAGTATGTGTAATACCTCTTTTTATGGGTTTTGGCATGTGGGGAATCCATTTATGACATCATTTTAATGATTAGAGGTCAAGGTCACGTGATAAGATCAAGTTGAATATCAAATTTCAAGATGGCCGCCAGTAATTACATGAAAATCTTCATTTTCTACCATTCGGCATAGAAGAATGCATAGTACCCCTTTTTTGGGGTTTAGGTGCGGAGAAAATATATTTCTTATGTCATAATGGGTGGTCAAGGAATCCGCAAAATAACTAAAAGTTCCCTTTTGTACACATTAGTCAGAGATAGAATTAAATGTTTTGCAACCCATGTCATCTTTTATTTCCACTTTAGTACTTCTTTTCAACTTAACAAGATTATGAATGTTTTGAGCCATCCAGTAGTATGAAATACACAATATGAATCAAATTCTGGACTCACACTACCAACTATTTTTCAGTAACGTTGCGACCCGTTCACCAGCTCTTCATCAGACTGCGCAGAGACTTGACTGATGGTTTGGTCATGTGATGAACGGGTCGCAACGTTACTGAAAAAATCGTTGGTGAGTCCAGAATTTGATTCATATTATTGTCTACTCTTTTAAACCTTAATACTTCTTGTTTGGATCACAATACCAGACGCCCAGCATTAAGCAGTCCATCAAAGACCCCAGATACATACTCTACCATTTAATCGTGCGATCATATACCTACGATATTAAGCAATACATTGAAGAAATCCAATATAGTTTGATATTTATTGACGTCACAATAATATTATACCATGTGTGTCGGAAATATTTTTGATAAAATTGCTTAATTGTACATTCTGTATCTAGGGTAATTGATATTTGATCAATATGATTGATCGTGCGTGGGTCGCTTTATAAACTGTTACAGCACACAATAATAGGTCCAGATTTACAGATGTATTCAGAGCATCATTTCCAATGAAACTACTCTTTGCTTGAGGCCTGTAAATGCTGCCTAAGTGTGCATGCAGCAGTGCTCGAGTCAAGAGTAGCTGGGTTTAATATAGCACTCTGCATACATGTGGCACATTGTAACCTTTTTCTAATTCTGAGTGGTTGAGATTCCCAGACAAGAAAGTTAATTTTGGGACTTAACTCTTACTCATTTATTTTCGCAGGCAGACTCATTGACCCTTTTGTGGCAGTAGATTACACACTTAACATCTGCTACTTTGCAGGAACAGCTCCTTGACTTACACTTTCCACCACAGCTACACAGACTAAGAATTTCGGCAGGTAGTGGTTTCAGACACTTAAGGGGCATGAGTGTACCATCGTTGTTGATCCAACCAAAGTGTATGGGGTCAAGCTGACTAGTATCATCCAGCAAGGTGGCAGCATTCCGTATCACATAGAATGCCCTCTTCAAATGTCCCTGAATGACACAGGATGTTGGTGGCAGGTCCTCTAGCCTAACAATTGAATTCCTATGGACTTCAAGTCTCAAGAGGTCAAATGTAGCTGCTGTAGTTTTGCTTCTTGCACCGACCCACACAAGAACAAGGTATGCTTCTGCTTGCTGCATGTCTGCTTCTGAGGGAACAGCCGATTCTCCAAAATTGGAGAGGAACCTTACTGGACTATGTACGATTGCTGCATGCTTCGTTCCTATCTTGCTGAGTGCATCATCCCCTGTCAAGACATGGGCCTTGATGAGAACACGACACAATTCGTCTCCTAGCTTGAGATGCAGCAGATGAAGTGGGATCATGCGTCTCTTCTCTCCTGTCCCAAACTGAACCCAAAGCTCCTGCAAGCCAATGTAGCGAAGAAGAAGGATAATAGTATCTGTGTCATTAGACACAACAACGGCTCGCTCGCATCCACTTTCAACTGCCCAATGCACGTGAGGTATTATACGGCAGTCTGCCTCCTCTTGCCAGTTGTCAAGGATTGTTAGATCATTCGCAGCTGATCCATTCAGCTTCATTCTTGCAGATAACAGCTCTTCATTCACCACCATTCCACTCAGAACTATGTCCTCTAGATCTCGTTCTGCTACCTCTCTTGCTAGCATTTGTAGATTCTGTTTGTTCTGACTAGATGCACAAAACTTGTCCAGCTGCAAAGGAATAGGCACAGACTCATTAATGGCGGCCAAATCAACAGTGCTATTCTCACCAGCTCTACGAACCCGCTCTCCCTCCTTAATGCTCTGCTCTCTGTAGCTGTCAAATACGATGTGAGTCATTGCCAGTGATGGACAAACTCGGGGGGCACTCTGGAATACTTCTTGAATGACTCCACCAAAGTTTGCATGCGAAGATCGGAGATTGGGGAATTGTCGTATTTTCGACATAAAGTCAATCACAACATGTGTTGTTTGATTATTATCCCTCTTGAATTGGTAGTCTCCAGGAGTGAGATTACTTTCAAGCTCAGCAACCAATTGCGCTTTGTCAGGCTTTGTTGTGAATACCCAAAAAAATATCGGGCTAGACTGGAGGAGGTCATGTGTATATAGCTCTTCTGGAGCAAGTCCACGTAGTGTAGCAATCTCTGCCTCCCTCTGTGCGGATGCGATGTCCTTCGTAGAAACATTGGTCTTAGTTGTTTCATTGCTGGGTTTACCCTGTGAGTTGAAGGCTGGAAGATTCACCCTGGATATTTTGTCACTCAGCTTCTTGGATCTGCGTACGTAACGCTCATCACGAAAGTTCAGATATGCTGCGTCACCATTCTCCAGCGCCTTCAGCAATCTTACCTTGACGATGTCATCGACGATTTGTTTTGTAACAAAGTTGTAAAGTGGTATAGCAGGTTCCCGCACTATGAAGGGGTTTTCCCGTGCCTTTACGAAGTCTAGAAGCCTTGCCACATTTTGGTCGAAGATAAGACCCTTGCGTCCACCGATCTCATGCTGTATGGATGTTTCCAAATGATCCATGAGTCGAGCAGTGGTGAGTAACTGGAGAAGATTGCTGATTGCAAGGATCTCATGAAATAGAAGTCCAAACTCGGCCACAACAGCAGCATCTCCAGAGCTTCCAACAATCACATGTCCACCTGGTCCCTGTGAGAATCTGTTTTAGTCCCCTGCCACAGCAGTGAATACGGCACCAGCTCGATCCTTCACAACAAAATACCCCATACAGAACCGGCGGTAGAGGGTGGGGTAGGTGACCTCTAGAACCTGAATCCTCTCCAAATACCATGATGCATACCGCAGGTAGTTTATGGCATCAAACTCACGTAGGATCCCCATGGAAGGTTTAACTGTACCAACATGCAACGGCCAGTTGCCATCTCGGTCTGCAACAATCAGCTGCTTGATGAGAGAAACGATCTTGCGAAAATTCATGAAATACTTGCATAAAACTTGGTGACGCATTCCTGACGCTTCTTGATTTGCAACATATTCTTGAGCTCAATAGCTGACTTGACAATGGGAACAGATGCATGGTCATTAGATTGCCAGAACGCACTCCACATGAGCAAGTCAAGGACCTCTGAAACGATCAACATTCCTTTCAAAGACCTAACATAGTGACCACCAGATAGAACCGTAGAAACTGTTTTCGGCCCAAACACTTCACTTTCAATAAGAGCATCGGCCATACCACTGCCAATGAGGTACTTTCCTGCACATCGCAAGAGGACTTTGGCAAAGTGGAACATTCCCAACATGGGAAATAGGTCATCAAAAGTGCCTGGTTCATTCATGACTATATCAACTACAGTGTGATACACACCCTCATCAGAAACTATAGCCATCGCTTCTTGATTCAACTGCTCTCGGCATGCCTGAAAGTTGGTCAGTGCCTTACGGACTGTGGCATATTCTGTCACTGGAGATGGGATAACAGGAAGAAAACCAACTCTCATCAGTGGAACATTGGCCGTTGTGATCAGGGCATGGGTACCACCCCAAGGGGGTATCTCACCTGGGGCAGGAGGTAAAATAATCACGTTTGCGAAAACTACCGCGGTGCAGATCGATATCGAGGCTGAGATTATTCGACACTCGTCGTACCAGTCAAATCGGAATACCGTCCATCCCATTCTTACGCGTATAAGAAATGATATGGTGAGATTTCATTGGTCGAAGATGAATACGCGTAAGATGATAGGTTGTTTGGGGTTTAAATATGGGTTCTTTATATATGATTCGTCAATTTAAGCATCCCGCTAGATTCTAAGACGTATAAGATGCGATCTTACACGCATAAGATGCAATCTTACACGTGTAAGATGCAATCTTACACGCGTAAGATGCCATCTTACACGTGTAAGGTTACACGTATAATCTTACACGTTTTTTGGTCCACTTGGCCATTCATACATATGAACCCATAGATCATAGTTTATCCCTTACATAATCTGTGTTTTGAATAGCCATTGCAGCCCACCAACCCTGTTCCGTCCCACATGGCAAGGACTATTTAGCCCATCTTGCAATGAGACTGTACAGTGTAGGAAATTTTTTGTCTTTTTTCTAATCATGTTTACTATTGCATTCTAGCCATCACATGAATGTAATAAACTTTTAAGTCTTTACTGATTAGTGAGCAATTGTTTACCAAGTGGTAAGGCTGAGCATATAGGAAAAATACACTGGATATTTCACACAGCCAATATACTGACTGCCAAATGAAACCACAGATCCATTTATACTGACTGCCAAATGAACAGATCCTGATAAAACTTAGTCCCTATTCTTAAACATGATATCAGTATTAAGAAACCAGTAACATCCATGCTTTGTAGAATTCAGTACATATCTAACCAGTAATGTGTAAGGTCTTGTGTATAGATTGGATTTCATATTTTCATTTCCAATTTCACACTAAAAGATTCATTTGGTTCAATAGGTGCAAATAAATACGTACTGGAAACACCAAAACTCGCACTAGCGGACCAATTAGCCTCATATCAGATGATGTTGCTTCAATAACTTCCATTAAACAATCATGGCATAAAATTTGACCTCAAGTTGTGGGTACGAGTTGTTGTTCCCGTTGCATTCAAATGTCATTTGATGAATGTACAAATATATTGGGGTTATAGAACTATGCCTTGATAGATGAGCGTGTCGAGCCTAGTGTATATCACAATAAACTAGACGTTATGCACGCTTGCATTTGGTATGCACTTGAATAGTTTTTGTAGCTAGCTTTCATTCTAGGGCAATATCGCGTAACAAAATATTTTTTACGTGAAACAAATCGTATTTTCTGCATATTTTGGGGGTGAAAAATAATAACAATAGTAAATATCTGACTCTATTTCGAGAATTGACCCCACGTGACACATTAAAAATCAATGAATATCATCAATTGTTTACACACCATGTTTGAAACTAGACGTTTACTAGGCCTATAAATAACTTTTATGTGATATCAGGTTGATATTCAGTTTGATATCATTGCTCTGCTCACTGTATGTTTAAAGCATTCAGATTTTACTATTTTACATGCAGATAAATGTCCATTTGTTAAGGTGGTACTACACCCCTTGATAAATTTGTGACTATTTTGGCATTTTTCTCAAAAAAATAATAACACACTTGTGACAAAAGTTATGTATATTAGAGGGGCAACGAATCCAGTTACTACACTGGAATTTCAGTGACTTAAGACAAGCTGTACGTTATTTATCATATTTATGATAAGAAAAGAGGTACTGCTAGAATGTACCTCATTTCTTAACATATAATGAACCACTTGTCTTGAATCACTGAAATTTCAGTGAAGTAATTGAATTCCTTGCCCCTATAATATACATAACTTTTGTTACCAGTGTGTAGTTATTATTTGAGAAAAAAAGCAAAATTAGTCACAAAATTTATCAGGGTGTAGTACCAAATTAAGTCATTAAATTTAAGTGGTTAACATGACTTTACACATTATGACCTATATTGGAAGCACATCTCTGATTCCTTAGCCAATGCAAAGCATTTGGTAAGGTCTGTTTTTGTAAATCCGTTTAAGTTCACAATGCTCCCACAAAGGCGTAGAATTATTTTTTGTTAAAATTTGAAATAACTAAAAAGGGAAGAATAAGTCTGAGAAATGTTGCATTATATAACGTAATATTGTGGGCACATTTTGATTGTTTGCAAGAATGCGTGCGTAGCGAGTGAAAATTTTGAGTGACCAGCCCTTAATAATTTTAACCCTCTCCCCCTACTTTTGGTGCAAAAAATTATGACCCCCCTATTTTTGATATAAAAATTCTATGATCCCCCTGGTAAATTTACCGCCATTCCGAAGAAAATAACAGCCCCTTACATGAACCACTACCTGTACCTCCACCACCAGAACCTTTCTGAGCTCATGTAGTTCCTACCTTGAGAATCCGTAGACCCACCAATATAATTATTGGTAACTCCCCCCTTCTGTCCAAGCCCAACACATGCAATAACCAGTGCAACCACGGCTACCAGTAGTGCAATGACCACCAGCATGAAACTCATTTTGTCCGTGCCACGATCCATCTTGGTAGTGAGGTTCTCTTTGGATTCGGCTAAATCCATTTACAAAATCCTATTGGTCTATCTAGATATTCAAAAATTAAAACAAAATTTAAAGATTTGAAATACATTGGATTTGTTGTCTCCATTGGATCCACGTCAGGATGTGAAGTTTCAAGACATTTGGCAGAATTAGTTTTACCAGTTTATTAATCGCGAAAGCCCGAGTTAAAAATCGACTATGGACTTTGAATCTTAAACGGGACTTTGAACGGGCAAAGTCCCTAACACACACACTGTCAATCATACTTGTTTATCAATCCAATTAAACCGCAAGCAAGTACAGACGCGCTCATGCACCTACTGAGAGTTTAATGTTCCCGCCAACACGGGCGGTACCATGTAGTTATAATAACTACATGGTACGCAACTATACCACCCTTTGTGTTGGAGGTGCCCGGAGGATTTAAACCATAACGAGATAGCTACGAGATCTGGGCGACCAATCACAAGCCAGATCCATTTAGTAGGCCAGAAATCCGACAATCTCATCCATAGACAGCCGTGTTAAGCATGTAAACCGCAATCCAAAGTCAGTAATCCACTTGGGAAGCTAACAAACACAGGGAGTACGGTGACTGAAAAGATCAGATGTGAAAATCTATCAATTGTGCACAAATTACTTAGTTTTAAGCTTAAATGCAATATCCAGAGTATGCACAATGGGCAAGTGGACTGCGGAGTAGTCTAGTCGATGTGCTGCTGACCCCACGCGTCGCATTTGTAGAACTCTTTCTTGGTATAGGGACATAGGCTTAGATCCTTCTCGATATTTGCCATATTAAATGATTATGTCTTACAAAACGAATTCGAAATGTGAGGTCACAAGCGGCCAGTTATGTTAATATGAAAAATATTAAACTCTAAGCCTATAATAAATAAATACATAATAAATAAATTTTGTATTTATATAGCGCCTTTTTTCAGAGGATTCAAAGAGATGTAATTTTGCTGCCAAGGCGTATTATTAACACAATAAATCGCAACCACCGATTCATATTTTATTTATCTAAATACCGTAGAATTCCGTCTAGAAGCATATATGCCTCTAAACGAGGGTTTTTTTTAACGAAAGATATGAAAGGCCAATACCCTTCTCAAAAACATTGCAATAGATTGGTCTTACAAATATACATGTTTGTACAGCCGCCTTTATCAGTAATATAGTTGTTTCAAACTCCAAATAACGTTTTTGTTGAGAGTGTCTGCCTCTTGTCTCTTGTGTCAAAAAAACCTCGTTTAGAGGCATATATATGCTTGTAGACGGAATTTTACGGTATTTGTAAAAAATGACGTTTCTGTATCATAAACACAATTTTTCACCAGGTTCGCCGATAAGTTTAAGTGACCGCTGATGGGTTCGAATTTCAGCCATTCTAACCATGAAGCTCCCGTTCCCGAGTGGTTAGGACACATGTTCGATTCCCGGGCGGGATCACTTGTTTGATGTGATCATTAATAATTTTTCTAACCAAACGTTATATAATTTTGAAGTCTAGACCTGGACAATACCAACAGCTATCATACTAATATACACACATATTTTTAGCTATTTTTAACACAGCGTTTTCTTTCTTTCTCTTTCTCTTTCTCTTTTTCTGCCTTTTTGTGGTATATTATATTCTATAATTGTATATTATTTTGTCTGCAAATTCAGGGAGCTATTTACATATATTTTAAGTTTAATTTAGCCCAATAATATGAGTTATTCCTTTAATTTCATGATAAATTATTTTTAGAAAACTTCCTTGTTATTTGTTACTCATTTTGCTGATGTTTTAATGTCGTTATATTAGTGTCTACTCCTTGTATAGCTGCAAACAAGATTTAAGATAAATAGCGCCATCAGTTTTCAACTTCACTTAAAAATGAATGCAGTTCTACATGCCATCAAACAACCGTGGCCGTGTTATCCGATTCATTTTGATTAAAATATTTGAATAGATCGGTCTTGTCAGACTGTTATGATTTTTATTACTATAACTTTCACTTGTGACTGTGAGTTAGGTTTCTAAAATGTGTAGGGCTAGAGGTTGTTAAGATGCCTAGAAAGTATGAAACAATAAAACTGAACATGTATATCTATTGTTTTCAGGTGCGTTCCGTTTAATGTGTCCCTCACGGAGGTCAATAACAGGAAACTGGGTGGGTATTTGTCCACCTAGCCCAAAAATGACCATCCAGTAAATTATTTTTCTCACAAAAAATGAGCACCATATAATTATTATGAAACTAGTACCATGATGATATCTTGAAATAACTGTTGCTATTTGAAAGTGATGTATCTTTTCATAACATTTGCCAAGTTAATTCAGTTGCAACTTAGATACGTTACCACCAATACCTATATATAGTAGGCCTACAAGTTATATCACGGCTGTTTGATGTATATAGAATTGGCTTCATTATTAACTAAATGCAAACTATAGATGGCGCTATTTATCCTAAATCATATTTCTTTATTTGCAAGGGTTAGGTGATTAATACCGCCATTAAAACAGCTGGAATAGGTGAAGCAAGCAACAAGGAAACTTTATAAACATACTTTATCAAGAATTACGCATCGCACACTAGCACATTTAAACATGAATTTACAAATGGAAACATAACATGCATAGGCAGATATACCAGAGAAAAACTCCGGACATACCTGCCTGTGCGGGGACTTGAACCCCAGACCTCTCGCTTGTCGGGCGAGCGCTCTAACCACTGAGCTACACAGACTGTCCCTGATAAACAGGACTCAAGTCTGGTACTTATGGATATGAGCAGTCAAGGGTGAACAGTACAAACAACACATTACACACCAGTGTACGAGATCAATTAATGATGCTTACCCGCCAGCCTAATATAATCATACAAACAGAGGAAGAGGCTTACGCATCATACACTGGAACATGGAAACATTCAAACATTACAACTAGCGCACGAGATCAAATTAATGATGCTTAATCGTTATTCTTAATATATCAATATACAGGGAAAGAAGAATTACGCATCGCACACTAGCACATTTAAACATGAATTTACAAATGGAAACATAACATGCATAGGCAGATATACCAGAGAAAAACTCCGGACATACCTGCCTGTGCGGGGACTTGAACCCCAGACCTCTCGCTTGTCGGGCGAGCGCTCTAACCACTGAGCTACACAGACTGTCCCTGATAAACAGGACTCAAGTCTGGTACTTATGGATATGAGCAGTCAAGGGTGAACAGTACAAACAACACATTACACACCAGTGTACGAGATCAATTAATGATGCTTACCCGCCAGCCTAATATAATCATACAAACAGAGGAAGAGGCTTACGCATCATACACTGGAACATGGAAACATTCAAACATTACAACTAGCGCACGAGATCAAATTAATGATGCTTAATCGTTATTCTTAATATATCAATATACAGGGAAAGAAGAATTACGCATCGCACACTAGCACATTTAAACATGAATTTACAAATGGAAACATAACATGCATAGGCAGATATACCAGAGAAAAAACTCCGGACATACCTGCCTGTGCGGGGACTTGAACCCCAGACCTCTCGCTTGTCGGGCGAGCGCTCTAACCACTGAGCTACACAGACTGTCCCTGATAAACAGGACTCAAGTCTGGTACTTATGGATATGAGCAGTCAAGGGTGAACAGTACAAACAACACATTACACACCAGTGTACGAGATCAATTAATGATGCTTACCCGCCAGCCTAATATAATCATACAAACAGAGGAAGAGGCTTACGACAAGCGAGAGGTCTGGGGTTCAAGTCCCCGCACAGCAGGTATGTCCGGAGTTTTTTCTCTGGTATATCTGCCTATGCATGTTATGTTTCCATTTGTAAATTCATGTTTAAATGTGCTAGTGTGCGATGCGTAATTCTTCTTTCCCTGTATATTGATATATTAAGAATAACGATTAAGCATCATTAATTTGATCTCGTGCGCTAGTTGTAATGTTTGAATGTTTCCATGTTCCAGTGTATGATGCGTAAGCCTCTTCCTCTGTTTGTATGATTATATTAGGCTGGCGGGTAAGCATCATTAATTGATCTCGTACACTGGTGTGTAATGTGTTGTTTGTACTGTTCACCCTTGACTGCTCATATCCATAAGTACCAGACTTGAGTCCTGTTTATCAGGGACAGTATGTGTAGCTCAGTGGTTAGAGCGCTCGCCCGACAAGCAAGAGGTCTGGGGTTCAAGTCCCCGCACAGGCAGGTATGTCCGGAGTTTTTTCTCTGGTATATCTGCCTATGCATGTTATGTTTCCATTTGTAAATTCATGTTTAAATGTGCTAGTGTGCGATGCGTAATTCTTCTTTCCCCTGTATATTGATATATTAAGAAACAACACAATACAAGATGTATTTTACATGGTGTCATGATAAAGTTTTGAGTCATTATGTTGCATATGGTATGATTTTACTATGCCCTTGGTACCTATTCGTCATTCACTGCACACACACAATAACAATAGTCAGTCACGCGGTGATGCGAGGAGTTAATTTGTGTGCAATTATCGACGACTTACTTGTACTTATACACATTTTAATTCGCCAGAAAACTAAGCAATGTATGAATAGAAGCTGTATAAAATTTTTAGAGTTGCTAATAAACTCCGAGTTTTCTCAAAACGCCTAAAAATATGTATTCTGTAAGGAGGCCTGCATGGATGAAGAGAGAATGAAAGGAACCTAAAGAGCTTCACAATGGTGGATTCTAGAGCTCCCCATTTTGTGGCAGGCTGAAGTGCAAAATTGTATGATAATTTGATGATATTCCGTTGTTCTCTGTGTGCGTTAGAGCAGATGCAACCTATTTTATAATAATGTGATATTGCTTCGAGCCTCGGATGCGTAGCTATCGGTGAGCACGGGAAATTCGACGATAGACTTCTTGAGTAATTTCATACCTATTATAATAACAATAGGCTATATTGCAATACTTACTATATTAATGAATGCCAAGTTGAAATATACATTAGGTCCCACTGTCTGAGCAGAATTGATCATGTCTCACCTCCTTTTTCAACCAAATCGATGGTAATAACGCTTGCAGTGAGCTACCAACATTTAACCACAAATTGCCTCAGGTAAAACTCACTTCCTGGGAACTATACACAACACACAAGGTCATTTTATGTAACTCATTGACCCAGCTGTGTCATATACTGCCTTTAGGTATAGTGACATCTTGCTGATCTGGTCAACTCATTGACAGATACTAACCTCAGGCAGTGAAACCTAATGTATACGTAGGAATGTATATCGGGTTATTAGATAAGCATGATTTCATGATAAATCCATTTTGAAACTTACCCGTTACTGTTAGGTATGGTTGTGATTGACTTTCGAGTGGCCGTCCTCGACTGCAATGTACTGCTAGAATAATAAAACTACACACACAGGTACACTAAAGAAAACCAAGGCTGGGCCAACGGAAATAAAAGTCAAGTTTAACAGTCTCTGGCGGGTCAATAGAAATTACTGATACGTAAAATAACCTAAATGGAATCAGCCAAATTCG
Organism: Amphiura filiformis; assembly: GCF_039555335.1. NCBI lineage: Eukaryota > Metazoa > Echinodermata > Ophiuroidea > Amphilepidida > Amphiuridae > Amphiura > Amphiura filiformis. Next base: position 39,906,792 of record NC_092646.1, read on the forward strand.
TTGTGTTTGTCGGTCTAAAATTTCCGACATATTAAGTCATGAGAGGCGCACCATATGATTTCCAGAGGGGTCGAGGAGTTTTTTTGAAAAAACTTCACCCACTAGTGAGCCCGGAGGGGGGGGGGGGGCACTTGCATAACAAAGTGGTACGCATGCTCGTCTCCAAAAACGTCGAAAAAGGGTCGATTTTTGGCCTTGTGGCTGCGTCGACGTTTTTAGAAAAAGGGTGCTTTTCAGGTAAAGATTCGACGTTTATGGTATCTTATGGTAACTTCAATGGGTTTGTTTTAGAATTTACGCCATTTAGGGGTTCATTTTAGTTTCTTACGCCCAATTACGCCATATTTTAGGGGTAAGATTTTCAGAGCCTTACATTTTTGAGGTGCTGGGAGAGCCTTACATTTTTGAGGTGCTGGGACGAGTATGCATACCACATTGGTATGCGAGTGACCACCCCCCCCCCCCACCCTCCGGGCTAGTGAGACGGAGAAAAATCGTCCCCCTGATGAGTAAACAAAATCTCCCACCGAACTCTTTATAACTCTAAAGGTAAACATTAAAATTGAAAATAAAAATAAAAATCGCTACCTTCGGCGGTAAAAATTATTATCATTATTAATATTAATATTAATATTCATATTCATATTCATATTCATATTCATATTCATATTCATATTCATATTAATATTAATATTAATATTAATATTAATATTATATTAATATTATATCACTTTGGAGCATGTAAGAAATGCCGGCTCAACTGCAGTTTTCAAAAACTCATCTGTTTTAATCTGAATTTGTATTTTTGCTTTATATATATTTCATGTGGTAATGTTTGTTGTATTTTTATGGCTCCCTGATCAAATTGGATATTGCGCCTTTTAAGAAATTGTTGTAAATATGAGCCCTGGGGGCTGGGGCAGTGGCGTAGCCAGGACTTTTTCAGAGAAGGCTGAAAATGGTCAAAAATCTTAAATATTAGGGCGGCCAGCATCCTACAGGGGTGCAAGAGGGGGGCAAGACTTCTCACAGGAGGAAGCTGCCCTCTTTGGCCAGCCGAAGTGTGCTGCGGCTTGTGGATCAACGTCTAGGAGCAGGGGCGTAGCAAAAGCATCAGGGGCCCATGGACAAAGAGCAGTACGGGCCCTTTTAACCAGGGCGGGATTTACCTTATGGGGGCCCTGGGTCAGGCCAAAATTTAGAGGCCCCGAACTCGTGTGCCGAGGAAGGCCATACTGCAGTTACTGTCCGTTTTCCTATACACAATACACAGTGCTCTCACCATTGACGCGTGACCCCTACAAATGATGTACGTTGCAAGAATGGGCACTTGCCTAGCTAACATCACTGTGTGAAAAATAACCAGCCAATATGTTAGGTATTCTCCAAACTTCTAGCAAATATATTTCTCTAACATGACCTAAAATTACAGCTAGGTTAGATGTTCGGAAATAGTCGCACTTTTGTAAAATATGAGTGAGGGCAAGGCATAGCTAGCCAACTCCACGTGTTAATTGAATGGAGATTTGACCGAAAATATTGGTATCGGACTGCTCACTTCTGAAGGATGCCACAAAAAAACGGTACAAGCTACATCTTAACTATTCTCTGGCAATCATCATGATGAGTGTCTTATATAGTATGCCGAAATTGGGTACTGTAGGTGATTGACAAAGGGTCGCACTTTTCTGATAAATAAGTGACAGTGAACATGAAATATCAGCGCCCATAAACCCAAGTTAGTAGCTAGTTAGTGGAGGCCGTCACGGACTGATTATTGATTATTGAAGTGCCTTATTAATAGATACGCACGATTTAGGGCAAGAAAAACAAACCGGGACACTTTTGGAGACATCATCATCATCATCATCATCATCATCATCATCATCATCATCATCATCATCGACATCATCATCATCATCACTTTCTACATTTTTCTAAACAACATAGGGCCTACCGTTTTAATAAGATTTTTTTCTTGAAATGCATGTAACTATAATTATTGTTTAGAGCGTGATGAAATAAAACATCACGATTTTCATCACAAAACAAATATAATGCATAAGAAATCGTTTGTTTTAGAGCGTGATGATGAAATAAAACATCACGATTTTCATCCCGAAACAAAGTAATACATAAGAAATCAATTTTTCGTGAGTGATGAAATAAAACATCAAAATTGTCATCACGAAACAAAGTAATACATGAGAAATCGTTTGTTTTAAGGTTACACAAAGAGACGTATAAAAAACGTATAAAAGACGTATAAAGTTGTTCTCTAAAACAGAGTTTTCTCAGTAATCAAATATCGCAGCGAGTGAAATGTTGGTGCATTGGATGTAGCTTAACATTTTGTGTGTGTTATATACAAATTATTAGAATAAATTTGAAAATCCTTTGTTTAAAGCATTTTTACCCACCATGTTCACAAGATCAAAAACACGTTCCATGAGGTTTTTTCAAATGTGCGCTCCGTATAAATCCACACCGAGCGATTGTTTTCTTCTTTTTTCGTATTGTATTACAAATCGATCAAAGAAATAATGTTGCCATGGGGAAGAACCAAATACAGTACCGATTAAATTTTAAAAGCCCGTTTTGGGGGAAATTTTGGAGAATTTGCTTGAGAAAAAGCTGGTTTGTGAAATTATCGATATCTTGATTACGAGACGTTAATTTAGACATCTGAATACCTACATTATTTCTCAACATTCTGCCAATTGCTATTCCATTTGATTTTCACTCCAAATTGAAGCTAGTTTTGCAAAAACGAGGTTTTCCTCCATCAGTTCGTTCAAAATTTCAGCGCCGACATGCGTGTTTATTCTAAGAGCCATAATGCGGACGCGATTGTAATCATGTAATTAATGCATCCAATAATAGTTATATCATCCGCTTTGAGAGCAGTCAATTCTGTAAGCTGATCTGTGGCCAAGTGGATAGAGCGTTGGACTGGGAATCTAATATGAACTATTTTTGTGGGTTCGAGTCTCCGTGTGGCTGAATTTTCTTTCTTTTTTTCTTTTTTTTCATTTTTACTTCCTTTCTTTCCTCTTTTCTTTTTCCCTTTCTTTTTTCTTTTCTTTTTTTTTTTCATTTCTTTCTTTCTTTCTTTTTTTTTCATTTTCTTTCTCTCTCTTTCTTTCTCTTTTTCACTATTTCTTTATTCTTTCTTGCTCCTTTCTTTTTAGTTTTATTTGATTGATTCACTGAGTGCAGTGAATCGTGATTGATTGTTTTTCACTTTATATAATTCAGAAATTTGTAGGCCTGCTAAGTCTGTCTTGTTGATTTTCATCCCAAATTCGATTTACAAATAATTGCTTTTTGATATTGTTGTTGTTGCCTACCCTTACATTGTAGGCCTAATCAGGGGAATAGAAGAAGTTGATTTCATCAAAGATATCAAGGCTATAAATTCAAAATGAACACATTTTCCAGGGCGTAGCTTGACGAAGTGCCCCCAATCAATTTTAAAATTTATAAAATCCTTGTGAAAATTACCGAAAACGGCTTGTGCCACCCCCCGGCATCCGAGCTCCGGGCACGAGCTAAGCTACACCACATTTCGCCATAATGCATTTTAGAAACGCTTGCTGTTAGAATAAGAAAAATTTTAATTGTAATTATTGCACAGGTCACGGCGACCCTGTGACCCTTCCGGAAAAAGCCGAGTGGCAGGTTTTTCAAATAAATATTTTCTGTGTAAAAACTGTACCATCAGATAGGTAATGGAATATATGAATAATAACTGTACATCTATCACAAAATTTTTTGATAACAACTTGCGTCACAATTGATCTAGTATAGAAGGTAGAGAATTTATTTCAATCTTATATACGCCATTTTTTTTTTGGAATTAAGTGAAAATTAATTCTGTAAAAACTGTGATTATTTCATGTAATTTTCACATTAGACCCGACAAAAGATTACCGTTTTGTTGTTATGATAATCTAATCTTTTGATTTCGTAAAAAAAATTAGGGGTCTAATGTGGATTTAGGGTGCAAACTGGAACAATCCAATGCCTTGTCAAAAACATTTGCTTCAAAATGGAGTTCGGATGCACTTCGTAATACAACTTCCGCCACTGCGGGAAACCACATGCACAGCAGAGCACGTGGCCGATATCAAAATCGATTTTATGTATTGTGTATGTATATATAGCCCTCGTATTAATTGTCTCTATGCGCTTGAGAATTCTACAATATAAATAATGGTAGCTTGTATTATAATACACATTAATGTTTTAAGCAGATAAAATTCCAAAATATGATGTAGTAATGAAGTTGCGATTTATTAATATTATATGTTTAAATTTTCATGATGACACTATCAAGTCCTTCGTGGTCGAGCGGTCTAAGGCGCTGGTCATATGGTATATAATGTGTTATAGCGGCGCAATGCAGCGTGGGTTCGAGCCCCGCCTCTGCCTATAAATTAAATTTCCTTCTTTTTTAAATTTCATATTATGTTAGGGAAATGTGGCTGGGAGAATGTATGTATGGCGAAGAGTGGTGTGGAGCTAAGCCAAGTTTCATAGCCTTTTCATGTCTTGACCGTGGATCGATATTCTATTGTAAGTAGGCCTACGTCCCGGTATGCTTGTTCATTTTCTGCATGGCTGTTTCTGTTATGAACTTACGCCCCTCTGAAATCAAGCGCATGAAAAACTCTCGGCTAACCTTAAAGCGTGATGAAATAAAACATCACGATTTTCATCACAAAACAAAGTAATAGACCTACAAAAGAAATACATTTTTCGAGAGTGATTAAATAAAACATCACGATTTTCATCACGGAACAAAGTAATACGTAAGACATCGTTTGTTTGATTGCAATCAACCGCGACAGTTCGTCTCACACACATAACAATGCACTGCGATCAAATAGGTTGATGACAACATTTGATTGAATGGACTGCACTGCGCCATGATTACGTGCACCGGTTCAAATCCTTTGTTTGGAGCCAATCAATAATTTCACGTACAGCCTCTATGCAAATTAGAGTTTACACACGCTGCAGCTGGGGTAATCGACCGAAGTTGGTTGCCGTTAGTGATCGAATGCATGAGCTTATTTGCTTTACTGAATCGATTTACTGGATTAATTTCCTGTTAACTGGGTTTAATGCCACAAAGGTCGAATCGCCTTTGCCATGGACCATGACTGCATCATGCATGTGCACTCAAGTCAGTCATGGCCAAGTTTTGGTTTACGTATAATACCTAGAAGGGGACTATCATACATTTTTTGTTCCGATGTTACTACCGTAAACGTTCGCCTAATGGCGCTTTTGGATTCTTAGAAATGTGAGAGCGCCATCCTTGTAAAATCTCAACAGCATTAAGGATACATGTATGTTAAATTGAGCAACCTGGACATAATGCCTCAGAAAAAATATCGTGACATGACCCAATACTTTAGGTCACTATGTTAGTTGCTAGAGCAGCAAATGTTTTGGGGTTTCTTCAGGTATTCTTTCTCAAAGTGCCATTGGACTTAATTTGTAAATCGATTCATACGTTATACCTAACTCATTTTGGTAAATCTTTTTATAACATTGTAATTTCTTCATATTTTTTTAATATTCTTCAGTTCAAAATTACACCCTTCTATTGTCTGACCCGTTAGCTCAGTCGGTAGAGGGTGCGCCTTGAATGGTAGATGGTACTTGTTCGAATCTTGATTTCTGCCCCCACTTTTATGTGAAGAAGGGTAAAGAAATATTTTTGGAATTTGTCCCCATTTTACGAACGAATATTGTGAATTTTTTTAAATTTAATTTTAATTTTCTTATTTTTTTTTAGATAAATAGGCACTGCGAACAAACGGCAACAAAACCGCTGACAAAATTTGCTCCACCTGCTACCTATCAATGCGTGATATATTCCACTACATTTAACAGTTAAATGACCTTTGAAAAATAGAACGGCCTTAATGTTTCAAATTGTGTAACTACATTACTTTATTCATTTATGCATTATAAATGATCAGCTATTTTTCTTTTCTAAAAGGATCGAACCCAAGTAGATCAGACCATTGATCATATAACTATCAGACCACGAAGTAGTTACGTAACTCCGTGATGGTATCGGAACCAAGCACTGTTTGTATGGCGAGCATTACGATCACGCTATTTTAGTATGCCTTTTTTGTGTACTGATTGTTTCGATCGTGGTTCATTACTTAAAGGCTTAATGTACGATTTCCTTCAAATTTTATATTTGTCATTATATACTCAAAATGCTGAAATAATACTAGTAATAATGATCGGGAATGGTTTCTGTCCATTTTGAGCTGAAATAACGAGGTAACGTGAAAGAAACACTGCTTGTTATTTTGGCCGTTTAACACGCAGTTCTATGGGCGGACATAAAGTCATCTTTAATTATGACTTTATGTCGAACTTTGCTCTGTTTACCTACAAACACAACAAATTTGGCTGATTCTCTTTAGGTGCAAGTTGTGACATGTGTAAACATTACAAATATGCCAAAAAATCAGGTTTGAAAAAAATTAACCAAATTCATATTATAAGATCGTACATTATGACTTTAAGCGCGTGATCCCGTTGACATAGTAACATTACGTAACTTCGATACCGGGCTGAATAGTTGTTGAGTGCACATAATATGGAAAGTCATTGGGGTATTGTGTGCCTTCCAAAGCGCCTTATAACATGTTCTCATTGTGTTGTGGAATCCTAGCCAGTATTCAATGATAGCTATAGATGCTTTGCGTTTATCGATTGGCTCCAAACAAAGGATTTGAACCGGTTTCTTCAAATGATCAAATGATGATTCTTCAATCAAATGTTGTCATCAACCTATTTGATCGTAGTGCATTTTGTTATGTGTGTGGGACGAATTGTCGCGGTAGATGCAATCATGCTTTTGTTGAATGCATTTGAGTAGTCCGCCATATTTACGGGATGATACGTCATATGCACAGCCTCTATTCATTTTGTCGTTGTATGATTTTGTTCGTTCACTCATTCAAATTTTATTTATATCATTTGAAGACTGAGCCTATTATGATACATCCTCCGTGGAACAGTTCCAAACAAATATAGCTAGGGATTAATGGGGCAGAGGTTATCTTTTGAATCATCTTAGAGGGCTATCATTTTTTTCGGAAGGGGGGTCCCAAATTTACAAAAAGTCTGCGTCAATAAAATTGCGCACCCCCTATTTCGGCAACAAAAAATGTATGATCCCAAACCCCAAAATTGTATTGAAATCAGTCTTTTTGAATAAAATAACACACTTTCTGTGGTCATCATGTGACTCCATACATTTTGGTCATAAAACATTTTATGACCCCCTCCTATTATTCTTTCCAAGACTTTATGACCCCCGTATATTTGGGACCCCCCCCCCCCTTTCGAATAAAATGATATATCTCTTATGACCACTGATGCATAGGCAAGGACACTCGCGCGAATTGAAAGACTTGTCGAATTGTCGCACGCGACAGTTTGTTTCACATACATAACAAATGCCTATACAATCAAATAGGTTCATTACAACATTTGATTGAATGGATTGAGTTACTCTAAAATGAAACGATAAAAACAAAGAATCATGAAAAAGACACATACAAGATAAAATTATATAAACAATGTTAAAGATAAAATCAAGAAAATAGAGAATAAAATTTCCTCAAATCAGAAAAAAAAACATTGACAGACATCATAATCTGTCAGAAATTACTGCATGAGATTCGAACCATCAATCTTCTCCACAAGTTCTCTTTATCCTCGCACTATAGTCTAATGCTCTGCTCACTGGGCCACAACGTATCAGGTGAATGATTACCGCATTATCATGAACAAGTTTGTTCGATCTTGTGAATACCTGAGTGGAAGAAGGGCCCAACTCCATCAGAACTGTTTTTGAGATATTAAGAAAAAACTTAATATTTGGAAAAGTTTTATAGACAGAACGTTTTCATCTTCAGGGGACCTTTAATACATGAACATGCAAAAGTACATACATTCAAAATTAAATATGATGTTTCCATGGCAACGGTACAGGTCTTAATACGAGCTGGAGTTGGGCCCTTCTTCCACTAATATACTGCAAGTGCCAGTTCTGTGTTATAAATAGCTACAGAAATTAGGTAATCGCCATTAATTGCACAAGTAGAACTCATGTAATATGTTAGCAAGAAAGTTTATTGTAGCGAAAAGCAGATTTCATGGATGAACAAAATTCCTCTTTAACCATATATTTGTGGAAGAAGGGCCCAACTGGATGGAGTTGGGCCTTTCTTCCATGAAAATCATGGTTAAGTGTACGTGGAAGACTATTTAGAGAGTGGATTTTGGCTCATCTTTCACACACAAGGAAGAACAGTCTGCTGGCAATATAATGCTGGGTCTAACTCATTTTTGTAAAAAATTGGAGTTGGGCCCTTCTTCCACTCAGGTATTCAATTGTATGTGTCGATAGGTTTCACCCTTTAACTACACGTGCCCTTAATGATCAGTGATAATAGTCGGCTTTTACAGGGATGGCGCTCTCTCATTTCCATGAACGCCATAGCGCCATTAGGCGAACGTTTACGGTATGACATTTGCGCGCAAAGCACGCGAAAACAATTATTTTAGCCCCAGATCAACATGAATTTTCTATTTGAATGCGCGCGAAGCGGGGGAAATTTTACAATTTTGCCCTATTTTGGCTAAAAACATGCTGTTATTGGGGTTAAAAGAATAGGGCAATTTTAGGGCCCACAATTGGGGGCCCTGGACCCGGTCCCATCTGGCCCAATGGTAAATCCGGCCCTGCTCTCCATTATCAGCCCTTATTTAATTTTCGCTTTTGTGCTCGGGGCCCCTGAACCCTCGGGGCCCATGGACTTCGTCCACCCTGTCCCCCCGCTTGCTACGCCCCTGTCTAGGCGTTTTGCATGTGCGTAGAACACTCTAAATCACTTTTTTCTTTTCTTTTATTAAAGTTATAATGTACGATCTTATAATATGAAATTTTTTTTTAACCTGATTTTTTTGCATATTTGTAATGTTTACACATGTTCCAACTTGCACCTATATGGAATCGGCCAAATTTGTTGTCTTTGAAGGTCAACAGAACAAAGTTCGACATATTATCATATCAACGTCTAGGCGTTGTGCCTGTGCGTAGAGCACTCTAAATCACTTTTTTTTTCTTTTCTTTTATTAAAGTCATAATGTACGATCTATCTTATAATATGAAATTGGTTAATTTTTTTCAAACCTGATTTTTTTGCATATTTGTAATGTTTACACATGTCCCAACTTGCACCTAAATGGACATCAACCCTTCCCGTCAGTTATTCATTAGAGAATGAATTTGGAGAAAACCTTCTGATAATTATAAACGCTCGCTTAGCAGCAAGACCTTCCCTCTAAGCTTTTAATCCGATAAGCTGATTATCTATTTGTTTTCATAAATTTGAAGACATTCTTTGATGTATTACTGAGCTCAATCATCTGAAATTACTGGAGCGTGAGCCACCCAGGCTAGTGGCTCAGCATAGTATTTTATTTACAGAAGGTTTTCTCCAAATTCGTTTCCTAATGTAGTACTAATATTATTTAAACATTTTGAATAAAGAATAACAAAATTAAAATTTGACGGAAATCGTACATTAAGGCTTTAAATAAATAATAATGACTGAATATTTTTCAATCGTACTTGGAGACAGGGTTTACTTTAACGCACAAAACACGCGTATTTACGCGTTCAGGCACTTTTCTGACTCCTTCAAATCCATAGTCCCAAAGTCCAATGCGTACAAAATCTTGAAAACGTACGGGTTCAGATATTGCAAAATTTGAATAGAGAAACACCCGATATTGTGCATTTATTCTCGGCTTTTGGCATTTAGGACCTAATCCCGATATGTAGGGTCCCATCACATTTTGTCAGCATCAATCCATGTATGTTTTAGTGATTGCGAGTCGCTAAAATTGTATAGTGTCATTTTGAAAAATTTACTCATTAATAGTGCCAAAATGGTCCACCAAATTGCTTCAATTAGGTCTTCATTTTGCAAAAGTTTCTTACTTCTCAGGGGGCATTTTTAAATATTATTATTTTCTTCTAAAATTGCCCCCACCACCTTCTGACTGCTCTAGATCCGCCACTGATCCTAACAGTGGCGTAGATTTCTTTTTGACTCGGGGGGGGTGAAAGAATGTCTTGAAGTATAGTGAATCGAGCACCTTTTGGAGAAAGAATAAGTTTATGGTACAAAAACGTTTGCCATTTTGAAGCTAAACTGTTGAAATATGGTGCAAAAGTGGAATAAATTCGCTTGAAGCGCGCAAAAAATTGCACTTTTGGGGCTAAAATGGCCAAATATGAGGTTAATTTGGTCAGAAACCCACATACAGGCGTCAACATTGGGGGATGATTGTATGGACCATCCCCCTGGCAAAATATTGGGGGGAGATACCCCCACCCCCTCCGATCTACGCCTATGGCTCCAAAAACACACATTTTTTTAAATATGTCTTCAAAAATAATATAATAAAAATACCCCTTGGGCAATGTTTTTGACTCCTTCAGAAGAAAAATTCACAATTTAAAGGGTCAAAAAAATTTGAAAATACCCCTTCAGCAAAATGCTTAAAGAAAACCCTGCTTGGAGACATGTGCATGGTTGAAGTGGGGCATAGCCATTTATGCTCGCGAGAATCTAGGAGTAGTCCAAGAAGTACATGAAATTAATGTGCCCGAACACCTTGAAGTGTTGTGGGTAAAAGCCAGACCGGAAAGGCTAACCCGTGAAATACCTGTACTTACATTGTGCCATTATCTATTCCCCTCCAGATAATCCACATGAAAGTGAACTTATTGCGCACTTACTTAATATGGCTTATATACAGGGTGTAACAATAAAATTTGTACAATTTTGAAAATAGAATGACACAAGTATGCCGCTTTTTTTGTGGTTTGATATTTATATGTCTATCAAGACAATTTCTTTAGCCACCAGCTAAGCTTTGTTCCAATAAAATCGACGGTATAAAAGTGAAGATATGGCCAATCATGTAACCTAGTCTTAAAACCGCTTGGGCCACTTTTGTCTAAAGTGTTACAAAAGTGACTGAATAGAGTTGAACTATGGACGATGCTCTTACGATAGGTAGTTTTAAACAATGGGGTATTCGACGTGGTAGAAATGATTACATAATAGAATATCTCCTTTTTAAAGTCATAACTAAGCACTGACATAACAACCGCATTAACTAGAAATCGTGGCTGCATGCAGCTCAACAGCGTCAACCCCAAATCACGTTGGAAGAGCGTATTTTTATGGTTGTGACATTCAGTAGCACATGGAGTCAAGCAGAAACCATAAGATTGTTTATAGCTCATTTTCCAAACTCACATCTTCCATCAAGGCATACAATTACATATAACTATGAGAATTTGTTAACAGAAATGCTGGCAATAGTGGTCGCCCCAGAAGAGCTAGAAGCCCAGCTGAACTTAATTTCAAAATCTTATTGTTTTGTACTTATGGATGCAAAAACTGTTCTCAGTTTTACCAATGTTATCTCAGGGAAATTACTTTATTTATTAGATAATTTGAAAGAACTTTCATGACTTCATTTATAGATTTTAAAGAAATATCATATTATTATTAAGTTCATGTTAATTATATGAAGAAACACCACTTATAATTCTTTTGTGTCAGTTCTTTGATGTTTATGCACGATAAGCATATCTACGTGGTTCAAACTTGATATGCGCAAACATGGCAAAAGTGACCAAACACGTTTTCTGGACGTTTTAATTAATCGGACATAACCTTGTAACCCAAGCTAGTAAAGAAACCAACTAAACGACTTCTTTTAGCCAAGACATTACTGATTGCATATATCATTTGTGCCATATCTCTTTTAGTTTTTTCCTGAGAAGTCAAAGTACAATTGTATACATTTTATTGTTACACCCTGTACGCACCTCAATACCCTAAGACCGGCTTTGTACTACTCAGATCTGCTCTGGTAACGGACTCACGCAACTTGTGAATAAACCAACCAAGAAAGACGCGATTCTTGACAAAATTATCACTAATTTGAATTTGTATCACAAGGAACTTGAAATATATTCCCCAGTTGGAACAAGCGACCATTCATCGGTTTTTGGTCCCATTTGAACAGTCTTATCCAACAAAGCCAACACAGCGCATTTGCGAGTTGTAAGACCGATGAAGAATTCAAATAATTATGAGTCTCAGAGAGTTTGGACTTTGGATTGGAGAGCGTAACTGGTCTGAAGCGTATGAAAGAACAAGTGCAGTGGAGAAATGGAATGATTTTTATACATACTTTCCAATTAAAACAATGAAACTGCACAGCGCTGATAACTCGTAGATGACTATTTACATAAAACGCCTCATAGATGAGAGACAACCGGTTTTCCACTGTGAACATATAGGGCGCGAAAATGGAAACGTTTGCCATGTTTGCGAAATAAAGTTGGTCTTGAAATTGCTATGGCGAAGAAAGAGCACTATAAGACTATTATAATACCAGAGTCCAACGCCACAAAAAAAGCAAACCCAACTGAGTAGTACGGTTCAAGGAACTCAAGGTCATGGCAATTTTGAACAACTCTAAGTCAACCATTCAGCCCCTACCAGGTGTTGATGCAAATGCCTTTGAAGCCGTTGCCAACAACATCAACAACATCATTGCGTCAGTTTCTAATGACCTTGATGTGCTTGATAAGGCCAAAAAAAAATTGTTGTGTTGCCCTCCCAAGCCTAAAATCTGGTAGTACACCCGGCTGGATTTTTTTTTTTTTAGCAACTCAACCATTTGATACCTACTATTTCACAGTCACATGAGTGAAGAGAGGAATAATATTGGCTGTATTTTCTACCCAATGTTGAATATTTTATTGAAGTAAATATTAATAATAAGGCCCTTCACAATTAATTCTTAGTTTACTACTTAAAGATTTTAAAATAGGCATGAGGTAACTTAATTATTAGTTATTTATTACTTATTATTTTCTTCATTTTGAAACAAGTGGTCACAGCCAAATATCAACATGAACATCCTACATGGTACATTTTGGCACTGTAGATCATATTGCAATTATGGTTGATTTTATATATTGATAATTAATAATATGTGTTATTTGTTTGTTCAGGATTCATGATCAAAGTAAGAAAGTAGCAAATTAATGTAACAAAAATGTCATTTAACAGAGAAAATGACAGAAAATCAAATAATTAAATATTTTGCAATTTTCAATTTTCAATTTTTGATGCGGGCGGGAAATAGGAAACTCAAAATCAATTGTGAAGGACCTACACATCCATGTTGTTGGGATTCAATGAGTCAGTCCTACTATCCAATTAAAGTGCTGGCTTGGGGCACAATCTTTTTAGTGAACGTTATGGATCTGGGAATAGGCTTGGGGGTACATGTATGATAAAAATAAATCATTGGCCTAAGCTTCCTACTTATTGACCGGATCTAAACTCATGCCCTATACTACTGTTCATGACTACGAGGTTTGTGAAAAATGAAGAAAATAAAAGTTGCAAAAGCCGGTGGTCCAGACGGAATTTCTGCTAGGCTCATTACAGAGTTATCCTATGAACTAATCAAACCCCTTGCTGAAATCCTCAATCCTCAATGAATAATACATTGAAGATAGTGACCACCCCAGTGGAAGAGGGCTGTTGTAGTCCCGAGTACCCGCTACTTGGGGAAAACTGAGACCAGTTCCTCTAATTGACCACTTTGCCAAAGTTTGCAAAGGGTTCTACGGTTAAATGGTTGTTGGAGGACTTTAGAGAGATGACAGATCCCAATCAATACGGGAATCGCAAAGGTGTGTCCATCACACATTATCTGGTTAAACTTATGGATACTCTGATCATGAATTCTGACAAACCCGGCCACTTAAGCTCTGTTGTTATCCTGATTCCAGCAAAGCTTTCGATTTAGTAAACCACAATGTGCTCATAAATAAATTTATCTCCCTTGGTCATGTTGGTATTTGTCCCTCAGTAGTGACGTGGATTGTCAGTTTTCTAGATGGTAGAGAACAGTGTGTTCGGTACCGTGATCAAAACAGTGATTGAGTCAAGTTGAAAGGTGGTGTGCCACAAGGCACACCCATTGGCCCAGATGGTTTGTCACCGTAGTTAATGACGCCGCTATGGACAGTTTTATTACGACATTAAAATATGTCGATGATTGGGCGGTGCAAAACCACATGAAGCTTAACCCTTTAAAGTGTGCTTCTATAAAAGTGTCTTTCCTGAGAAACATCCCCGTTGAGCAACCACTTATGATTGCTAATGTTCCCCTTCAATTGGTGTCCATGTAAGCCTGAGACGAAAATACCAATAGGGGTCGGAAGCACGACCCAATTCACCCGTGTGCAATGAGCCAGGTCTGTTGCGGCTTTATGCGCATGCTCAGATCGAAAACAAACTTGTGTTTCAAACTACATATTAATGCAAAAACTTTTAAAGTTGCCCATGACATGGTGTATTATTTCCTTAATGCATTGCAATGGTTAAAAATCATGATGTAAGTCTCAATAATATGTTGTTTGAAACATAAATTTGTTTTCAATTCACATACACATCGTCAATCCTGTCAAGTTTGTTTTGATCCAAGCGAGGTCATTTTAAATGTCGCGCCAGTCTAATTGGACTGCTCATGCGCATTAGGTACAATTAGTTATTGAAGCGGAAAATTGGGTTGATTGATCTGAGCATGCATGTACATAAAGCCGAAACAGATCTGGCTCATTGCACACGGGTGAATTGGGTCGTGCCAGGAATAATGAACAATGGGATGGGCGACTGAAATGACGTGAACAAACCGGAAGATGAAGCCTAGGTCTAGGCAGGAAAGTTGAAAAAGAAGGAGGAAGAACGGAATTATATCCTTGAGATAATCCCGTAGGTTATCCTGTCGCACCTATTCATAGTCCTTTATTCTCAAGTAGTTACACATCTACTTGAAAGTAGCCTTTGATGTGATGTGCCTTGCCGACTACGGTTGATTAATTTTCACTCCAGAATTGAAACCATATCCAATGTTTCTATAGATAATTCCTTGAAAGTATGACACGTGTGTGTTAAGTACCTGATGTTGCTCTGCAGGGATACCGCACGTGGATACTATAAGAAAGAAATGTAGTTTTGTAAAGATTCCAAAAAATCCGCCCATTTTGGAATATATATTAATTATTTAGGAGAGTGTTTTAGGATTTTGTTAGAAACGGATGATTTTTGATCATCTATATTTTATTGTTTTAATGTATTTTCCTGTCATTTCCTGCAAACCTAATAAAGATATTTTGATAATTGAAAATAGTCTGTATCATAAATCGTAGAGGTTGAAAGCGTAACCAAGCGTGCAAAATTATTATTTGCCATGGAACTTCGGTCATATTTTATTTGAAATAAACTGGATGTTAGGATCTACATGCATGGTATGCATGGTATTGATGGTATACAGACACTGACCTTTCCCTAAAACCAGTAAGCAGCAACTTGTGTATCACACCCGTCATGGGTTCGAACCCTTTTGTTGTATTTTATTGTTAAACCTAAATAGCGTGATTGCTTTTGAATGAGCGGCAACACACATATTTTGTTTGAGGATAGCTGGATCTATCTCCTTCTTTTACATCTTCTCTGGTCGAACAATAGCGGGGCGTGGTTCCCAACATTGCCCCTTTGAACTCTCACCCTCCTGGTCGTGCTTCCGATCCATGTTGGTATTTTCGTCTCAGATCTAAAATGGGGTAAGCATATCACTGAAGTGCCAACTGATGGTCTTATACTCAGAATCGTTTCGCCACAATATGAGGACCCACAATATGACCCTTACACAGTGCAATAAATATCAGGTATCCAGAACCAAAGCAAAAAGATATGGGAACAGCTCAATACCCTCATCTACTTAATTAGTGCATCTCATCATGTTCATATTCATCTGGTGTGTTTTAACTGTGATTTTATGACAGCATTTTTATCTTGATGTATCCAATTTGTCCCGTATAATTTGACTGGTCCAATTTATGTGCAATATTTTGTTATGTTATTTATTAATTATTGTTTTATTAAATTAAATTCTTTAGTGCATCTGGTGTGTGTGTGGGGTGTGTGTATAATGGAGGGCTGGTAGTTTTGGTGTGGGTGTATGTAAGGTGGGGGTGGAGATGTAGGGGTGTGTGAGCTGTACGAGTGTGAATGTGAGATTTTGCCTCAACAAGTACAATTAATTTCTTTGAGTAATGTTACGGTGATTTTATGTATATTTTATATGGGTTTTTTTATGTCTTTTAATGTAAACAATGCAAATGTACTATTTCATGTAATTTGGCCTACGGGCCACGAATTTGAAATAAATTTAATCTGAATCTGAATCTGAAATGAATGATAATATAGGCTTATGAAAAAAATATACACATAAACGAACACACCAACAATAATTGCAATAAAACATTATATATACATAAAAGTTACGCACTTGGTTGTTATCCGCAGGCAAACAAATGTATTTACAAAACTCAAATTTTTTGCATATAGAATATAATTATTTATATTATGTACATATCATACGATCATTTAAGGATAATGACAATATAACTGATTCTTTTAAAGAACAATATTCTTCCTATACATACAAAGCAGTTTTGATAATTATTTTATATACATTTAAGTATGACAAAATATGTAAGATTGTACCTAAAAACGTTTGGGAAGAAAATTCAATATACATATAAGGTCAAAAAAGTCTTTGTTTGCCCAGACACGACCGACCCAAAAAATTAAAGAACATCAAACACTTTTTTTTGGACAATGATAGAAAAATAAAGACAATTATGCTTTTTTCCTTGAAAGTTAATATTCCTGGCAATCACAGCTTTCATTTTTGCCATTTAGCCCTCCCCAGCGATATTTTACCATCAATCAACATCAATATAGAGAACCAAGCATGACAAGTATGGTCTGAAATTCTGTACTACAGGCTTCCAGCCAGTTACCCTTGCAACAAGCATGCATTTATACTGACTCTTTATCAAGATTTTGTTGCAATAGAGATTCAACTTTATATGGTAAGGTTGAAATACATTAAAGTTTGACACAAGTACAAAATGTAAGGCTGAATGTCGTATATTTTCTCTTACCCCACTTGCTGCAACACGTGTACAGATCTAAGACAAAAAAAAGGAAATCGTCCTACCGACCCTTTCTACCCCATGTCTGGGCAAACAAACACTTTTTTGGCCTAATCGTAGGGCTATTGGTTTCAAACAGAGTGAACCGTTTAGTCCAAATTCAACAGGTCTGCCTCAAGGTGTATGACTTCGGTTTATATGTACTACCTTAAATGGTTACAAAGAACCTAAAATGGATCTGGACATGCCCAAAAGAACCATTGTTCATACGTAATACGTGATAAACACTGGGATAAACACATTTCTAAAGGTTTTAACTGACTTTCCGTGAGCTCAATAAATTCAACTGTGAAGTTTCGATGTGTGGCACAAATCAAGAACAAATCGCCAACTAAATCGCGATTCAGGGACTGGAGTTGTCATCTTTAATGTTCAGCACAAGGGCCACAACACAACATTATGATCATAGGACTTCTTCTGATGAACACGATAAAGATGTGTATCACGCATCAAACATTACTTTAAAAGGTAAGATGAATTTGTAGTGCTTAACCTGCTGAAAGGCAGTTTAAACTTATGATCATTACATACCTGAAAAGGTTTCTGCAAAGGATAGAAAGGGATCTTGGGATTCTTTCAATTTCAAGAACACTTTTCTCTAATTGAGGGTTATATGTACATTAAAACATACAGGAAGCCGATAATCATTTATTTCTTAGAATGTTCAAAGTGTATAGTAGGGTTATATCAAAATTACTTAGTAATTCATTTTTAAAGTTGTCATATGTGGCTCGGAACAAAAAGAAAAAAGGGAAGAAAGAAAAGAAATAATAAGAAAGGGAGAATGAAAGAAACATATAAGAATAAAAACGAAAAAAAATGAAGATAACAACAAAAAGAAACCCGAACAGACAGAGAGAAAGAAAAAGGAGAAAGAAACTGAGCTATTAAAAGGGGCATTCTTCGAACAAATATCTGTGATGCCAGTTTAGGACTGCTAAAATAGTCATAGCAGTATTATTTGAAAACTGCACAATCCAAGAATCGCGAAATCTAGTTATACAAATTACTATAGGTGGCTAACATTTACGAAAGTAAAAAGTTAACAATGGTTATAAAAAGGTCGTGTTGAAGCAATGCTCAAAGGCAAAAAGTAACTCCTCACTTACATAACTCGACATAAATATAAACATGCTTATGCTGTGACAATTTGGTTGATTGTCGTGTGCAGCATCTTGTTAGTTCCAATTTGGTAGCGCATTTGCGACAAACAACTCTAAATTGACAAAGATTGATATACCAGTATTTGAAATGCTTGCCCGCAACGATCCCCTGTCGACGACTATCCCAAGTGCCCGGTTTATTCAATTGTTAATTTAAAACGCATGGATTGTTAGAATGAGTTTGCTGTATATATGCGGGGAAGATGCGATATATTTTACCTAGCGGTCGTATCCAGAGGATGATTTAAGGAAGCCCCATCATGCACTGCAAAAGTGTTATCACTAGAGTTTCAACTGCCACTTTACTTTTCAAATCCCATTGAAATCTGTGCAAAAGATGTTGTTTAAGAATTGTGTGTGTGTCATTATTACTTGGTCGATTTCAGAACAAAAGTGATGTATGCATAAATGGGTTTTTATTGTAAATATATCAGTCCAAATTCAAATTTCACCATGCACGTCTATGCAGTGTGCGAGCAGTGGTGTCATGTTTACTCACACAGCTGTGCTAACCGCAAGTCAACACAGTGGCGTGATGGGTAGTGCTTAAATCATCCTCTGGGTCGTATCGGTGTATGTCATAGTCACGCTCTGTGATTCACCAAATTTCATACTGGTATCAATGTTTGTCAATTCAGAGCTTTTGTAGCAAATGTGGCATCATACAAGATGCTGCACACGATTGTATCGATCAAATCGTCAAAACATAAGCTTTTTAAGCATAAGGTTTAGATTAATGACGGGTTATATAACTCATGACTTTCTTTTACCTCCATCAGTTTTGAAGTATCGCAAATCGCTTGTATCTGGAAGTCTAGATCTAACGCAATAAATTTCACACTTCTCTTACAATAAACACTTTCACTTTATTTTCAGTTTACTTGAAATGAACAAAAAAATGCTGAAGATGATGCTGCAGGGGCCTGCCCTTATAGCAACTATAAATTAACAAAATGCATACAATAATACTCGATGGCATCGAATTAAACAAAATACGCATACATTTTCAATAATTTGAAATAAAACATAAAATATGTTGTTGCATTAGCTGCCCGGGTGTTAACCTGTAAGTCTTAGCATTGTAAGGCAAATTGCACCGAATTACTCTTAGAACAAAGCTTGAATGATAAGAACATCAGAGAGCAGCCTGGCCCAGTGGCTAAGGGGTTACTCTGGAGCAACAGGTCCCGGTTCAAGGCAACTTAAATAGACAACATATGTGACGTGTCATGTCAAAAGGAGACACTTTTGGGCAGGTTCTGAATTTTAAGGTTTTTACATATCTTAAATATAGAGATATTTTGCACCACAACTCCGTTTTCCCCAATGAAATCGGACATTCCTAAGCGAAGATATTGAGTTCGGAAATTATGGTATTATAAAATTGGAAATTGAGATATCGGCCTTTAAAAATATTATTGACAATGTTGAAAGTAGGAATTAACTTGACAAATGTCTCATAAAATACAATATGCCAGTTATATTCCGGTCTGAAACTATCAGGCGATATTTTTAACATTAATAATATCACAAATTCGCAACAAACCCAAATTGTGAAAAAATCACTCGGCCGATTTTTGTTTTTTGGTTATTTCTCCATTTACGATCCTGCCCAAAAGTGTCTCCTTTTGACATGACACGTCACATATCTGGACAAGTTTAAAATCTGGCGCTCTAATTATTGTGAACGACAGTAATTGGCCCAATACGGGCAAACAACAAGTATTGGCATTGGTCGCTGTCAATACCATCCTTTTCGTTTTTATAACACTTTCAGTGAAATATTTAGTCAATCACATGAAAAGATAACGCGGTCTAAAAGCGTTCCTTGTAAGCAGGCAATTTTAGAGCAACATCTCACCACCGCCAGGTGCACCGGGTTTATTATTCATGACGATACAAATAAGCCTGCTTTCGTTTAGAGTAAAATATATCAGAAATGTCCATATTTTCGTGTGTATCTACTGAAGCTCCTCTTCAAACTGAATGCCTGTTCAGTTTATGGTTTGTATACACCTCACTTGTAGTTCTCGTAGACTTGATTCGACTCCAAATATGTTAACATTGTGTTGTAACAATACACGTAATGCTCCTGAAAACAGACACAAAATCAAGATGACTATGGGGTGGTACCTGATTTTGGGTCAAAGGTCATTAAGGAATAACGTGTAGTCTGAGACTGAAGATAAAATGTATTTATTTGACCTCTATTGTTATGTTATATGTTTTTGTATCGTCACCTCATAATAATAAATTGTTATGCTTAATTCGATGTCCATGATGTCGGTATTGTATAATGGGGACGCCAAACATTTGCCTGCACAACTCTCTCGCTGCTTGGTGTCCACTGCAGACGAGCAAGTCCCAGTTTTTTTAATTCAAAAATTTTAGAATTGTAAATTTTCATGACCAATAAAATGAGTACAAACAAGCCTAGTATTGGTTCAGTGGTTCTTAAGATAGCTCTTTAAATTTTGAGAAAATATCGCAAACCTTGGGCTTTTTATGTTGAAGCCTATGGCCAGCACGCAGATCAATATGATCGTCCCAACTTTTTACATTTAAAATGATGTATCACTACGGAAGGTTATCTTACCTGACTTGATACCATTCCAGCTCGTGCTTTCCGTAGCTTCTTAACAGCGTGGAATACATCTACGTTGCTTTCTTGCTTCAATTTCGATAGAGCCATTAGGATTGCACAAACAAGGCCACATCGACTCACACCATCCCTTAAAAAAATTTAAAACAATTAAGTTATGCGAAAGTTACAACTTTTGTTTGGACACAGGTTCAAGATTCCATTTCGACAAAGTGACATTGACTAGTTTATTGCTGATAGGAGCTCCCGGGGAGGAGCTGCGCTCTTGTATCTCAGTCAGTGGCGTAGACGGGGAGGGAGGGGGCAAAGGGTAAAGCTGCCCCTGTTTGCCTTCCCCTCCCTTACCATGCTTACCCGCTCTTTGAAAAGGTACTGCAGGCTACGCCACTGATCACAGTTTATGTGTTTTGGGTGACATCCCGCTATCTCTAAGGTCCGCTATCTCTAAGGTTCGCTATCTCTAAGGTTCGCTATCACTAACGTGTAAAGTCTATGGATATCAGAATCCCGCTATCTCTAATAGAGAAAAGGGTTCGCTATACCTAAAAAAAGGTCCGCTACTTCTAAGGTTCGATATCACTAATTTAGAATAAGGTTCGCTAGTTCTAAGGTTCGATATCACTAATTATAAATAAGGTTCGTTATCACTAATTTAAAATAAGGTTCGCTATCACTAATAGATAGCGAACCTTAGAGATAGCGAACCTTATAGATAGCGGACCTTATTTAAAATTAGAGATAGCGAACCTTAGGGATACCGGGATTGTTAAAATTAGAGATAGCGGAACTTATTTTAAATTAGTGATAGCGAACCTTAGAGATAGCGAACCTTCAATAAATTAGTGATAGCGGACCTTATTTAAAATTAGAGATAGCGAACCTTATTTAAAATTAGTGATATCGAACCTTAGAATTACCGAACCTTTTTCAAAATTAGTGATATCGAACCTTAGGTATAGCGAACCTTTTTCGTAATTAGTGATAACGAACCTTAGAGATAGCGAACCTTAGAGATAGCGAACCTTAGAGATAGCGAACCGTAACCGTGTTTTGATTTGACGTAATTGCGTAGCGTGAATAACCAGAGCTATACAAGGAAAACCATTACCCATCTTGTATACTCACATGCAATGTACGGTGGTCGGACCATCTCCTCCACTTCGTCGCCCTGACTCTACCAACTCAGTCAATGCAAGTAACGACGACGGTGATGCCGGGAAGGTTTCACGCTCAGGCCAACCAAGGTACTGGTATTGATGTATTATACGTGAATCCTGATAGAAAAATGAAAGGTTAGTTATTTTTGTAATGATGTGGTGATGGTACATCTCAAGAGTTTAGCCAATGGGGGCAGGGGGAGCTACCCCAATAGCTAGAAAGATCACTAAGGGACCTGAAACTAAAATAGATTGAGAACTTGTAGTTGTTGAGAGTAGTTATGATAAAAATAGGGATCAGCAATTTCTCTGGTTACAGTCAAGTCAGCAAGGCCGCCTGAGCAGAAGTAGGTGGATAAGACTTGCAGAGATCAGAATAAAAATAAATCGAGAAGCAAAAACAAACAAACAAAAAACAACAACAAACAAAAAAAGAGAGGCTATAATAAGTATAGTATTGCCTTGATAGCTCTTTTGTCTCCAATATAGCAAGAAACATATTGATAGAATTTTTTAAAAAACATGATACTGTTTTACCATATGTTTTATTGAGTTAGTTTAAAGAAAGACACATCACGAGTCCATACAGTCATAGATCTACACGTGTTTACAAGTCATGTGTGCAAGACATGTCCAAGTCCGGATTGATACAGAGACATGTCTCCATCTAAGATCTATCATTTCATTTTGAGATTCCCGATGACACATGACTTGCCCACGTACATGAATTTGTTGACACTGTTTTTTATCTAAATTTCTATTACTAAACATTACTACCAGAGACTCTATGTATATCTGACGGAGGTCTGATCTGTATCGAATGCATATTTCTGTTGTTCATATTATGAGCTAGAGTACGACCCAACCTATAGGCAAAACTTTAGGCATGAGTCATGCCCATGAACATGCCAAGAACATGACCTATTTTCGCTAGCAACGGGCATGAATTTTCGTGAAATTGAAATTTTTGATGGGTTGTTCATGTTCACACATGAATATTCATGCCCTTGCATGCTTTTTTTTGTTATGCGTTTAGTCAGAGCCATGACATGTTCAGTGCATGTTCATGGGTAACTCATGGGCATGAATCGCAGTCAATGTCAAATTTTCTCTACTTCCATGCCCATTAATTCTTTATTCAATGGCGTCAATTACAATTTTAATGGGTTCAAAATTAACCACCCATGAATCCTCGATAGAGGATTTTCATGCCATATACCAAACAAAAGAATCGGAATGTCTTGCCCTGTTCATGGCATGAACATGCCATGTTCATGGCATGACTTGCATAGCAACCTGTAACGAATTTTGGGAACACCCAAGCTTGCGCAAGTAACAGCGAAGTCAATTTCTTACCTTGTTCTGTGGGTGTTTCAATTTCAGTGTCCTTACTATGGTCTCGCCGCATTCTTCAGCGCTCATCAGCTCAATATGGAATGGGCCATATTCTACTGATCCACTGTCAGGCCAGTACTGAGCACAGGACTAAAATAAGAGAAAAAGTCACTTAATAGTTAGAATAGTCGACGTGTTTACTAGTGATGTCGTTGTATTTTAATAGAAAATTCTCTGGTCCCGTAGAGTTGTTATTGACCATAAATCGTTCGTATTTTGCATTATGTCGAATCAAAGTTAGTCCTTCCCGTATCACGTTATTATAAACTTAACGATATCGTGGGCAGAGGGTGTGGACCCTAATATCACATGGGCTATTATATATTTAAGGTAATGGGTTTACAGGGAAAATCCGTTTTTGTTTTTGTTTGTCTTTTGTTTTGTTTTTGTTTTGGTTTTTGGTGGGGTTTTTGTGTGTTTTTTTTGTTGTTGTTTTTTTTATTGTATCGGTGCAAGGTCCACTTTCTCATAAAATCAACACCAAAACTAGAAATTCTAGCTACACCCCTGTAACCGTCGCATGTAAGGGAAGACCACCATTTCCACTGCAACAATTGTATACCAGTTTACATGTACTTAGCTTTTGCCTTGCTTTTTTCAGAACCCGAAGGATATTTTTTTTACATAGTGCTTTTTAGAACAAATGTCGCTACACCCAAGTAAATCTTAACATTTCTCTCAATAGAAATGTTTCTTGATCATCATGAAAACAAACAAACAAACCAAGTCAAAAACCGAGTTACTTACACTGTCTTCAAGATCCATCCGGTTGAGCATGACAATGACATCTGACCTATAGTCATATATCATCCTCCAGAAATCTAACAATGTTGTTGGTAAAGGCATCTGAGTTGCCAAAAAGCCGTCTTTCTTCCTGTATGCCTGAACACATTGAAAAAATATGAAAGAGAATATATTAGTATTTCAATGAGAATTTATCCATTTCCTAAGATTTCAAAAGAATTTTAAAGGAGGAAACAGGAAAAATGGTCTAGCCTGGGAATCGAACCTGGAACCTCAGGTTTGCGAGGCCCTCTGCTTAACCACTTGAAATTATATTTATAGGTAAATCTTATTTTGCTAGAATTATTAGTATTTTTTTCACAGCTTGAATATGTGACTAAAACTGATGTGAAAGGGTTTTATACTCTGGTAGGCTGTTATGTTCAATAGGCCACTTTAATCATGTTCATAACCCAAACTTAATCTTGAACGTTATTTCCATAATAAATCCAATTTTAGTATATGAATTGGTAGAATTTCTTCCTGTGGGGTTCCTCCTGTGTCTAATATCGGCCCATTTAACTTAAGTATAGAAATGCTGCATGAAATTTGAAGTAGATAGATAAATGATTGATAATACATACGTCCAAGAATGTAGCATTGATGTAGTTTGTTTCGCCTTGCCATTGAGTCATCAGGTACGGTCGGTACTTGTCAACTGGAATAATATACAACATTTTGCATGATATTTGTCGGTAATATCTTAATAATTGAAATAATCGAATAACATAATCATATTAAGAGGGCACACCTGTAAATACGAATCCCTAATAACTTCCGGGCAAAAATTAGTGCTTAGAAAATGGAATGGTTATTAGAAGAAAGGTAAAGGAGACGATCCTGTATAAACAGTGATCGGAGTGCCCATCTCTCTTTTATTGGCGATTGGGCCAGACTCCTCCATGTAATGTTGCTATAGGGGGATCGCTACACCTCCTCTACAGCGAGTCTGTTACCTTCCCAGCATTTAAGAATGCCAGTACCCATTTAAACACCTGGGTGGAGAGGAGTAATCGAGATAAAGTGCTTTACTCAAGGGCACAACACGATGGCGTCGCCGGGGCTCGAACCCGCAACCTTCCGATTATGAGTCAGAGCCCGTTCCGCTAGGCCACCGTGCTCCAGGAAGAAATTAGAAGAAATATACTAGAAAAAAACTCAAAAGCAAACAATTAGGCCCTGATCTAGTTCTAATTTACGCATGGATATTTGATTGTCTATTACAAAATGAGCAGTGCGTGACTTTATAAAAAAGTTGGCTAACCTTCTCAAAATGTATTCCCTTTCAGAAACACCAGTTAAAGGTATTTGGGAACTGAAGTTAGCTATGTGGCCTATATACATGATATAGGGTGATCTCGTCTGCATAATTTGGCGAAATCTCACTGGACTCCTAGGGTTTTCTCTAAAGATAGCTGTCTTTGAAAATGTAAGTATTGAAGTGCCGAAAGCTCTCAAGTCACGAAAATCACATTTGATAAGACCCTTCTGGGGAAGCACATACAGGTGTTCACCCTTAAATGTTATCAAATGCTTTCCATATACCATGTAGGCCTATAAAAACTCACAGCCGATATGCAATTTTAGTTAAAAACAATGCTAACTAGCGATAACCCTGTCGTTTAAGTATTGAATTTTTTATCAGAAGGTATTACTTGCTTTCAACATGTTATTCAGATTATGATTTATTGTTTCCAAAATATGCTTATTACTATAAATGTAATGTATATAACAAATTCCCCTCTATGATAATTACGCAATTCTGTGCGTTCTTACTTGGTATTAAGTGTTGGTATCGGTTTTTCTCCATGTTGTCTGGCATTCTGCCGCCTCTTGCATTATCTTCGTTCGGCATCACGGACATCACGTCCAATGCCTAATAGAAATGAAAGTGAAAGATAGTGACGTTAAAATGTGTATCTCATTACGCTAAATACGCCTTAATAAATCAGTGTTATTTTACCAAAGTTTTAGCTGACACCTTGGGTAATAATAACTCATTCACGCATACTATGGCCAACTGCCAACATTTTACAACTAAGTACCTCAGCCGAAGGTCATTTTCTGGAAAGCTGGACTTGCATTTGGCTGTGTGATAAAACGGTAAACTACTCATTTCAGGGCAGGGAAAGAATTTGTTTGGAAACCATATCTGTCACGAAAAAGTACTGTAGGTATGATATCGATTTTATGTAGGTGATTGTGGTGAACTAGTAGTGACTTTGTACATACAGACTGACAAGATGTCAAATCAAATGATAAAATAGCAACAATGTCAAAAATCAAACATGAATTTTATTATTATTATGATGGCTGTGCAAAATACAAAACTTCAAAAGTTCATTCTGCCATGTCTGATCCTTTACCTTTTCTCACTTCGTTTTCTCGGATTTTCATTTCCCTTCTTTTATCCTTTATTCATTCCTTTATTTTCATGTTTTTTCTTATTTATTTACTTCTGTTCTCCCTTTCCTCTCTTTGCAGTGCGGCGGGTAATTCACAGATCTTGCCTACCTTGTCTAGCTACACCACTGAACAGGCTGGGCGTCGAATATCTTTATTCAAATTTTCGATATCAATAATAAAATATTTGACAAACAATTTATGGAGAAGCTACATACAGAAAACTAAAGTCACCATGATATGCACGACCGTAGAAGTAAAAATACTTTCATCAATCTTACAAACCAAGTTAAAAGAAACTGTTGGAAACTGCTTATCCACAAAATAGCCTATGTTTCATATTTGCTTTATGACCTGAGGTCTCGATCCTAGTAGGATCTTTACCCTTTGATGAAGACCTTGCTAGGATCGAAAGCTCAGTCCATTCACTAAATTTGAATCTTACTTACCCGTAGTTGCTCTTCTATGTATGGTTTATCTGTGAATGGATTAGGCTGCTTTAAATAACTGTATCTGTCTGAGAATTGATTTGATGGGAATACGGTGTCACCACATAGGAGAGCTTCTAATAAAACCTCATATATAAACATGTATTGATCCTGCAAGACAAGATAGCAAACAAAAATCAAGATTAATGAAATTATTATGCAACATCGAATAGTATCAATTCTTACTGCGAAAGCTAAGAGCTATTTACAGCGCAGAATATAGCGTCTGGCGTGACGGCGTCATCAATGCAATATGTGACACAACAGTGACACCACGCGATGATATGCAACAATATAAAGCACACAGAGGTCGTTTGTCCAATGAGATAAACAGCTCTTTTCAGAGCTATCATTCTGTGATACACGGACAAAAGCTCCTTTTGGTTACTATAAAAGATTAAACTCTTGATCTTAATACAAAAATATTTACCTCCGCAATTGTCAGATGTTGTTACCATGAAAGTTAAAGCCATATTATAACATTTGCTGAAGAGAACGCCCTCAAAGATTTCTGTTTTTTACACGATTGTAATGTACTTGAGTCAATAAAGATACTTTGCAAAAATCAAGACTTTAGGTGCTGTAGTTTTGTCAAAATCCGAGATTTTGAATAAAACGATGGAACCGGCGTTTTATTATTACGATGGAAATATTAGTCGAACACGTATGTACAGTACGTACACGGCGTGCGGGATACACATACACACACACCCCGAGGATCCGCAGGATCGTACTGTATTACAATCGCGGGAGTAACATGCATGGGCGCTAATAGTAAATTCCAATTGTCTTTGCTTTACCTCACTTGTTCGCCTCAAAATTAAAAGGGGACATATCTGACAGTAAAAGCTAACATTTTATGGAAAATAAATACTAATCTATTTTTACAGAAATGTTATAATATGGCTTTAATATTTGTATTGAGATCAAGAGTTATAATTTTCTATCATATGGATTGTCATGATATGAACTTTAATATAACTGCTGCTGTATGTTCGTTCATGCTTCACTGTTGGAAGACTCTGAATTCGTCAAAATATTGCTTATTTCAGATACATTAGAACATGTTAATTTACATACGTGACCTGTTGACCCCAAGCACAATAGTATTACGAAGCCAGATTATTACACCGCTTTCTGTAGCACATAAAGAAGACATTCCATTGTACCCACCTGTGTCTGGACCATTTTGATTCTTCTTTGCCGCATTCTGTATACATAATCAAGTACGTTGACCTTTTTATCTATAACAGCCATATCCAACATGGCGTCTATTGCAAGGAAGGTGCCTGTCCTTCCTACACCAGCACTGAAAAAAGGACAGCAGTTATAGAAAATCGTGACTACCTTTATCATGTGCTTCGAAACTGTCATCCCGAATTGTATAATTACATAGATTACCAGAAAGAATCCTGTCCACAATATGATTAGTACTCTAATTTCTACATGTTCAAATTTGAAACAAAATGACTCCCAGCAACACTAGATAATTCCAAGTCGTGCTAGCACTTGTCTCGGAATCAGAGTCCAACAAACACAAAACGCTGTACAGAAAATAATACGTTTTATTGTCGGGTTAATATTAAAGGGTTTTTAAAGGGTTTAATAATGTTTCAAAAACATTTTTGAAAAATGATTCAAAACATTCTAACATAATGTTATATAAAAGTTGACAAAACATTTCCCAACTTTTGTTGAAATGTTGTCGTAGTGTTTTTCCGTATAAGATGTTTTAAAACGTTTTCGTGACTTTTTTATAACCCGATATTTAAATGTTATTAAAACGTTTTGAATAAAACCAAATCGTGTTTATAAACATGTCTATAACGTTATAAGAATATTTCTGTGTTTTCTGGGAGTGTGCTGGGAGTCATTCAGAGTCAAATTTGAACCTTGCATTGTATTGCTTTTCTCTTATCTGTGTGTTTGTCAGTTTCTTGCCGTGGGCTTTTGTATTTACTTTTTTTGCCTTTTTTTACCTGCAATGTACAACCGTTGGACCATCCTGCATTGCTTCTATGTGGTACTCCTTTGTCTTTTGTACAAATGATATTAACGGTGTTGGCGATTCTGGAAGACCCATATCAGGCCAGGCTGTGAAATGAAACTGCTTCACCTGACGCTGTTCACCAATGTAATCCTACGTAGAAAAAGAATCATTGAAAAATGTTACTAACAATTAGGGTTATTTTTAAATCAATTGGAACAGCAGGTTACAATAGTCAAATCTTGACAGCTTGCAGCAGTATTTCGAAAACGTGACAAAGGTAAATTATTATGTTGTTTTTGTTTGAACGTTATTAGTTATATGTGACCTGCTACTACGAAATGAGCATAAAGTCGCAAGTTGGTAGTTGCGAGACATCCAGGCTGACTGAGATGATGTTCTTTGTTTGCCGCGCACCTGTACAATTCAGTAGTATATCATTCCCCATTCACAAAGGACATACAGACATACTACTGGCTTGAACAGGTGCGTGTGAAACAAAGAACACCAACGCAGTAGCCAGGGCGTTTCGAAACTACCAACTTGCGACTTTATGCTTATTTTGCGGTGATATATCATACCCAATGTTTACTATTTCCCTTTACGATAACAGCTCTTTTTATAAGGGTGCTACTTGGAAACTATTAGCTGTGGGCAAAACGCAATTCAGTAGCACCCTTAATGTTGATACTGTACTTTTGCTACCCCGACATTATTTCTCCCGTAGCTGATTTAAAGTTATGAGCCTTAATTTATATAAAACTGACAACCGAATGTTTTTAACGCATTTTTATCCAGATAAAATTAGGCACCACATTCAATTTGGTCCTATAGAACTATCGGTGCCCGGTTAGGTACCGATGACTCTTAACATCGCTCCCTGGAGATATAATAAATTGTATCAAGCATAATAATTCAGAGTTGTATAGTGCTATTGTTTTTCATTTAAATAAAAAACGACGGTACTGTACAAATATTCAGGGTACGATAAAAAGTGTCATCGGTACCTCTTCGGGCAGCGATAGCGCTATAGGACCAAAAATAATGTTGTGCCTTACTAAAACTCAATCCATTCTTACATCTTCCATATAAAACGTTCTTTCTGTATAGTATTCGTTGACTTTCTCTTCTGTCATATTCACTAAGAGTTCCCCATAACGCTGCACACCTTTCGGCCAGTACTTCTCACACTTTTTCTGTTGATTAAAATTTTAATATATAAACAGAAGCATTTTACACGTTTACCTTTCCAGAAAAAAGAGCAAGGTTATTCCTTGCTTAACAAAGTTTGTTTTATTATTATAATCAATTACTGCTTTCATTTCCTTTCCTGAAACAATCAGGAATCAATCTTATGACAATTCCATGCTTGATCATACCGATGACCAAATTTGTGGATTTAAGCATGGACAAGGATTTCAGCAATCTGTAATTTATATTCTATCATTGGGAGGTCTAAGTCATTTAAAGGACAACAAGAAAGAATACAGATATTTTATTATCATGATCAGTATTGGCTGCAATCATCCTTTAAGTTGAGCCTGGTATGGAAATGGAGAGAAACTTATTTGTAATTTTGAAAGCAACAGGTCATTACTTAACAAAATGCATTGATATTTCGTATTCACATCTTAAAATTTGTATGAAGAGACACTCAAAATTATACAAACCTTTCCATTTTCAACAATGTTAGTAAGCATAATAACTTTTGGTACTCTTTCTTGCCACATCATTCGCCAGAAATCAACAGTAGACGCCTGGTTTGGCCCTTGAGATGCGATGTACTTATTTTGTGATCTGTAACCCTGTAATAAAACAACAACATATGAATTTCAACTTTCGAACAAAAACCAATGTTTTGAAGGTTCTGGGACTTATATTGGCTCAATGCTGCCCAATGTTTGTCACTTTGCAATTAAGTGGTTAATTGTGGTTCTTACATCTGGTGATTTTGGTTGAAGACAATGAATAAGCAGAAAATCTAATCAAACTAGATTTTGGGATTTTTACTGCATGTTTCGGTAATCTAAACATCTCAAAAAAGTAACTAAGCCCCCTTAAATAATGGTCATTATTCAAAAAGGAGCTATTGTATTACAAATCTGTAAAATGTGTTGGAAGCGGAATTTATTTCTGAGTATTTTGACACCTCGTTTGATACGATAGCCCAGAAAACAATAAAACACCGGTCAATTTAATGTAGTGAGGTCTAGATTTCAAAAGTTGCACTTACATACAATACAAAAACACTCAGATATCATTACACAGATTTCCTTCCATTATATCGAATACAAAATCAATACAATTTACTGCAACTTTCAAATCTTGGGTTACATTGGTTTAAATGAACGCTGTGACGTCAATATTTAGTCAATTGCTACAAATGAGGTGTCAAAATGTGCAGGAATAAATTATGCTTCCAACGCATTTTACAGATTTGTAATACAAACGCCCATTTTTGAATAATGGTCATTATTTAAGGGGGGTTAGTTACTTTTTTGAGATGTTTGTAACTGCATAGCGCTGATTTCGGCAATGGCGAGGATAATTTTCGTGCTGATATGGTAATAGGGTACAGAGTTCTAAAACGAAGAGGGTGTGTTTCATTGTTTCGTTTTCAAACCTGTTCAAACATTTTATGTACTTACATCAACATAGTTTGCATTGATGTAATCAGAATAAGGCACATCATCATAAGGCTCTAATATAACACGAGAATGGTCATCTGAAAAGTTAATTAACAGAAGAAAAGAAGAGATTTACATTATTTTCAGTGATTTATACCTTAAGTTATGAAATGGTTCTCCAATGGTGGCAATTATATATAAACAGGCAAACAGAGAGCAAAAACAATACCATACATCGGACATTTGGTATTGTATTCAGAATAATATTCTATGTATGTAAATGTTTTCAGCAATAGCGCACTTGGTTTAATGTGCTTTTGCTTTTGAGTCATTCCTAGCTATAATAATAAACGAGCGATATTATATAGATACGAGACACGTGACGTACGAGGCTGACGAAACTACAAGGCTCACGGCCCGTTCAAAATAGAAGGTTAGCAGTTACAATTGAAAAACAACATACTTGCTAACAGCGGGATACTTTCTCGAACCGTAACGGTTTTAGAATAACAGAATTTTGCTTTGATATCACATAACACATTTAGAATTGTTAGAAGATTTCATGATTATGTGTTAATCAAATGGCGACGTCAAAAATGGCGATGTCGGATCCGACCCACCCCCTAATAATAAAAACGATTTTCAATATTGCCTCCTTTAGTTTGATAGTATCAGATCATGTCACAAACTGAGTAAAGCAAATTACACTTGAACCAGGGGCTATTTTAACGTGTCTCACTGTCACGTTCGTGCAATGAGATAAAAGTGTTGATGAAGTAGAGTGCGTTTCAAAAATAAAAAAATTGACATTTTTACCTGAATGTGACCGTAAGAAAGGCTCTACCATTGTCTACTATTAATATTGCCACGGATTGTTAATTGTTACTGCACGAATATTTTATCTCGGCACGAACGTGAAAGTGAGACACGTTAAAATAGCCCCTGACTTGAACCCACGATAAAACCTGATAAATTCAACTTACAAGCGATGATATTAGCGTATCTGTTCTTTGGTTTATTTTCTGGTATTTTTGCAATATCCCATGGGTACGTTTGTCCACCTGGCATACTCTGTTGACAAATCAAAGAGAAATCATTTGATTAGAATTATATTAAGGGTAGACGAGGTATTGTTGGTCGAAGCAACCTAAAAATCTATATTCATTATCTAGATCAATATATTATTGAAAATTAACACATTGATGTTTTGGAAAAGTTCATTCTACAAATCGTATACTTTGCAAATTTGCTTAATTTATTGTTGTTCATGAGTTATGTACGTTTTACAAAAGTGTTGTTGTTTCAGCCCCCTTTACAACGTAACTCAAGAACCGCAGCACCTATAAAAGTATATATGTGATATTTTAATTCTTCTACACGCTCGCTATGAATTGAGCAATGCAGTTTTTGCCAAAGCTCACTACCATTCGTAAGATGCTGTGAACTACCAAATCACAACAGTTTAAAATAATTAAAATAATACCCCCAGCCCTTAAGGTTATTAAAATAACCTTAAGGGCTGGGGTATGAACGTTTGGACAGTATTTATTTTGGGACATTAGAGCACATCAGACATATCGAATTGCATTCTGAATACGAAGAATGTCCTTCTGATATCAAATAATTTTGATTTTTGAAATTCGCAATTTAATACACATTTTATGGCAAATCATTAAAATTGATATTTTTGATATTTAACAGTACTCGAAGTAAACTTTACAAATATGATGATTTATACTTAAAGTGTATGTAGGTGGGATGAAAAGCCGACGATCAATTGAAAATTTTGACCTTTCGTATTGGAGATATGGATTTTTTTCCCAAAACACCAAAAAAAATATATGTCTTTTTGGGAAAAAAATTCCATATCTTCAATATGAAAGGTTAAAATTTTCAATTGACCGTCGGCTTTTCCTCCCAGCTACATACACTTTAAGAATATATCATTAGATTTATATAATTTACTTCGAGGACTGTTATATATCAAACATTTGAAAAATATTAAATTTTTATAATTTGTCATAAAATTTGTATTATATTGAAATTAAAAAAAAATGAAAATTATTTGATATCAGAAAGACATGCTTCGTATTCAGAATACAATTCGATAGGTCTGAGGTGCTCTCATGTGCCACAAAAAATACTGTCGAAACGCAATAAACGCTCATTTTGGATCCCTTAAGTGGGTTTGTTATCCAAAACTAATCTTTTAAATCCAACCATAAGCCACGCCTTTATCCGTAACCTTATTCCTGGCCACAGATCCAAACTTTGTCCTACAATCATGACAATGTACTCACTAAATGGAAAAAGAAATACATTTTACTCATTTGAAAAGTACCTATTATAGTTATCAATCCAAAAGTGTAATGACATGAATTTTTAATTATTTTTGTGAATAGATTTTACTCCATTTGTACTTGTGTACCCTTTACTTTTATGTGAAATGTTTCTCCTTTATTTTATAGCAATAACAAGAGCAATTTCGATGAAATGATGTCCAATAAGTAATTAAAACGTCACATTTTCAGGTCCGATTTTCAAATGAAATTAATTTCCCCCCGAATTATTAGATTGAGGCAGAAGAGGGTAGGGATTCTGTGGTTAGGGTTGGATGTGCATAGCCATAGTAAGATTTCGGGGATGAGTTAGGTCTCGTGAAAGGAGAGAAAAAAAAAAAAAGACGAGCGAGAAAAGAAATGTCAATTTCGGGTACATTGTCGTTTTTGGTATCAATCATGCTTACAGAAAGGTCAAAATTTTAATTTATAGCACGGTTTGATAAATTGTGCAAGATGTTTTGGTCCTTGTCGAGAATTATTTCTTCTAAACCTTGACACGCCTTTCGTCCGGCCGCTCCTACCCAAGAGAAGTAGTTTTTGGTCTGAGCTAGCTTGAAATTCACCCTTTTCACAGTGTTTTCACTCATTTCTTTTAGAGAGTAAATTGGCACCAGAAAACGTTTTCGACATCATTCGCAAAAGGTTATAAAAGTTTGTCAGAAAACGTTTAAATGTCGGGTTATATAAAGGGTACATTATTGGTATAAAACGTTTTCATAACATTAAATAGCATTTGTTGGTAATTTACTGCACAGCAAACACAAATGTTTTACAGAAAACATTTAAATGTCGTGTTATATAAAGGGTATAAAAACATTTTAATAACATTCCAAAATTTTTTTGAAAACTTGGTACAAATCATTCTAAACATAATGTTATTTTGGGGTTGAAAAAATATTTTGTAAAAAATGTTTGCCCAAAATATTTACAATAACGTTTTTAAAATGTTTTCACGACCTTTATATAACCCGACATTTAAATGTTATTAAAACGTTTTGTAAAAAACATTTTAAGAACATTTCTGTGTTTGCTGGGTGCAAATATTTTAACATAATGTTATTTAAGTGTTGACAACCTATTTGGCCAAAATGTTTGCAAAAACAGTTTACAATGACATTTCGAAAACATTTTAAAAATATTGTTGTAGTGTGTTTTCATACTAAACGGATTAAAACGATTTCATGACCTTTTATAACCCGACATTTTAATGTTATTAAAAAGTTTTTACCTAAACCAAAACCCAAAATATAGCTTATATAAAACGTTTTAAAAACGTTTTTGTGTTTGCTGGGTATTTGCCCTCACCTCATAATCTCTGTGAAAGCCCGTATCTCCATCCGCTTTTCTCTGCTTCATATACTTCGTTAAGTTGTGTATACTAATAGGCGTGGGCGGTCTCCATCCTTTACTGGGCGATACTGGTTTAGATGTAAGCCTTGGTTTGTTTCTGATAGCACCTGTTGATCGCTTGATTGGACTGTTTCTCTCGATGCCATTAGTCTGTGGTTTCTCTAGATCTGAAAACAAATATTATTGTAATGATGAGTGAGAGCTGGGAGTCGAGAGATCATAACGGCAATAATTTCACAATTTCATTTCCTTTCCTTCTTACTTTTTGAAAAGTTTAAGAAGTTCTATAGGGTGGATATAGTTATGGCATTTGAAGCACCATTTGTAGACGCAAAATGATATGAACATTAAGCTGCACTAAAATTTTAATAGCAAATAAGAATTGCTGGTTATTCTGTCATTTGGAGTACAATATCCCATAATTATCCATGGAGAATACTACGTATCAATTTTAAAACCATTGGAAACTTTGTGTACAAAAGCTGAAACCCCATCTTATAATCTCAATAATGCCTTCTGTACTAAATCAAAATGATATGAACATTAAGCTGCACTAAAATTTTAATAGCAAATAAGAATTGCTGGTTATTCTGTCATTTGGAGTACAATATCCCATAATTATCCATGGAGAATACTACGTATCAATTTTAAAACCATTGGAAACTTTGTGTACAAAAGCTGAAACCCCATCTTATAATCTCAATAATGCCTTCTGTACTAAATCAATGAAACATATATTAAATTAAAAGGCATCATAGCTTTTTAAGTGTTAAGCTGATTTATACTCCATCGCTGAGCGACGAACGAATGGTTTCTAACCAATGTGGTAGCGCGCTTTATCATGTTTATGTTGCGATGGGAAAAGCGAGTTACAGGGTGTCAAAAAAAACCAAAAACAAACAAACAGAACCATCATTGCAACATCTTTTTCTCCTATTTTTGAATAAGCGATCAAATATATTTTGGTATGTAAAGAAACCTTTAATCGTTAGCTGTAATAAACCAAAACAATTATTTCAATCGGCTCACAACTTTTGAAGATATGCTCTTTTAAAAAAATGTACCCGTTTTGCACTCTGTTCACGGATGAGGTTTGGCTGAGGTTTGGCTACATCAAAAGATTAAAATCCCGGTTAATGACATGGAAATATAATAGCATAAGGCTTCGGAACGCATTCACTATGAGCGAGGATCTCCAGCTAGCCTCCCCTATCCTACAAGATCTTCGCAACCGTATTACTGCTGCATTCGCAAGTATCCAGCGCACATAGTACGCAACGCAATTGATGCAATAGGGACCAGGGCTGACAGGGCAGCATAGTAAACTCACTTCAGAAGAACCAATGACAAACCAAACAGCCCTTTTCGGGGCTACTTTTTATCCCAAAAAGAGAAATGACTTTAAAAAGTAAGAAACAACAGTGTAAGAAAGTAAGAAACATAATAAAACAAAAAGACATAAATAACCAAGAAAAAATAAGTAATTGCAAGTATACAAAAGAAGTCCCATCCCGACATTCCGCGTGCGTGATTTATCTTAATTTCGAGCAAGGTTACATGCGCCTTAACTAACACTTAAATTCCCTAAAGGCATAAAATCATTTAAAGTTTGATGCATGGCTATTCCCGTGATACTTATAACCGCCTATCACTTTCCATATTTTTCTACTAAAAGCATACTCGTATTCAAGGATAGAATTTAGAAACTGCCACTCAAGACAATCTAATTATAATATCACGCAACATAGTTTGTTATCTTCGAGGCCGGTCGAGTGCAGATCCGTCGGAACACGTTTTTCAATACGGAATAAATGCTAACCTCATCGTGACATCATCCATGCAGCAAAGTTCATTTCCCATTGAAAAAGCGTTATCCGACAGATCTGCAGTCTGCTTCTCTCGACAGGTTGGCACTATTGTATGCCGCTATACAAGCAAGAAGTGGATTGTAACGCATCAATGTTAAAATATTGTATATGAAACAATTGAAGGTTAATTTCTTCATTATACTTCATATATTGTGGCCGATACAGATCGATAATTATTTCAGACAAATTAACTTGCAGCGATGAGTAGACCGATTGGTAACACTACAATGAATTACAATGTAAATATGTCAGGAATATGTTTCATTATTCCCGCTTTTGTTGGAGCTCTCGTCAATCTTGTTGTTTTGCTTGTCATCGCTAAATACAAGAGTCTTCAGAAGGTAGGAAATCTTTTCATTGCCGTTCTAGCCTGCACTGATCTCACTGTATGTGGCTTTGTAATGCCACTCGCTATTTGGAAGATGTTCACTAATCAACAATGGCATCTCGGAAAAGCGTTGTGCAAAATCTGGAAAGTGGCAGATCTTTTAACAGCAGTTGGTACTGTTTTGAGTTTATGTGTTTTGACTATTGATAAGGCATTGACGTTACGGTATCCATTATCGTATCCCGCGAGTCGTACTACTGTAAGGTCGTGTGCTGGAATGATATGTGCATGGGTGCTTTCTGCTGTACTGGTCACTCCAATACTAGTATTATATACGGTGTTCAATGAAACTCTCCTAATCTGCGTAATATCAGTCGGTAACCTATATCGGGTATTTATTGCCTGCTTCAGTTATTACATTCCCTGTGCGATAGTACTGATCCTTAATGGCTTCATTCTCAAAGTTGCACAAAAAAGTTTCTCAACGACTCGTAAACCTTCGAATGTACATGTGAACTTACGCAAAAACAAAATTAGACCACAACCATCTCTGTCAGATCAGGGAAACATTAGCAATCCCGTCACAACATCGACGTGCAATTCAGGCGAACCCGCGAATAATTATTCTGAGAATCAAATAGTAGCCAGTGTCAGTGGAACCTTACAAGTTAATCGGCAAGAAGAGACGAACAAACATGTATTAATCACTCGAGAACGAAAAGCGGCAATCGTCATCGTGATCATCTCCTTGACGTTTGTCATCTGCTGGTTGCCTTTTAGCACCTATCTGTTCATCGTTGGTATCAGCCCTGAGCTGGCTAATAAAATACCACGCAACATTGCTGGGTACTTACGTTGGTGTGGTTGGCTCAACTCCGTGATCAATCCTTTCCTTTATGGTCTTTTGAAAAGAGATCTGCGAAATGGACTGAAGAAGCTACTAAGTGACCTTCGCAAGTTTGTATCTCGATTGTTATATCAAACTGAAACGTAAAAGAGCTGAGTACATATTTTGCTTTGAATCGAGACTTACTTTCAAGGCTTTCTTTTCCCTTTCTTTTTTCTTTTTTGTAGATTTGTATGGCGCTTTCAACTCCACTGGTTATTTGCGCCAGTACTCATTCCTTTGTCAAATTACACCTGTATATCTCCATTCAGTCACAAAACGTTATATGCTTCACTGCATCTTAGTTATTTCCTATCTTCTTTATGCCACGTTGTATGTCTCTTGCTGTATGTGTATACTCGTACGATGAATCCAAATTTATTACTTTGCAGACGTAGTTAAAAACCCGGTATCTCTTCAGAGCCACAACAGGCTGAGTCAGCCGAGGAAGGGCTAGAACGTGGTCAAAACTTTACATGATCCTCCGCTAGCTTGACTTCCTCGCATCCAAGCCTGTTCCCCATTGCCCAAGTTTGCGTTACCCATCCGACACCACGTGGAGGTTTGGGTTGAGTTGCCCGCGAACAAATACTATGCCAGCTCTGCGGGCCTTGCCGGACCTTTCTTTTCCCTCTCAATCGTGATTGCTTTTGTATGCTATATTGTATTTATGATTTTCCATGTATTGTATTTGATTGTGGGCAATTGACAATTAAAACACTGCTACGTTTAGGCTCAAAGTTTAGACAATCTAAAACGCAGTTCAAATGTATGGCTTTGATATATGCCACTTGTTATTTGGAGGACGTTCACTCATCAACAATGGTATGAGAAAAGCGTTGCGTAAAATCTAAAAAGCGGTAGATCTTTTAACAACAGTTGGTACTGTTTATAGTTTATGCATATTGACTTTCGATAAGGCATTGACGTTCCGGTACCCATTATAATATCCTACGCGTCGTAGTACCGTAAAGGCGTGTACTGAAATATCATGTGCATAGGTGCTGTTGTTGTACTGATCACCATGGTCAATCCAATACTAGTATTATTATACGGTGTCAACGAAAATTTCCATATCTGCTTAACATATCGGGTTTTTACACTTTATTTCCAGATTCAGTCATGAAAATAAGCCGGAAACAAATCCTTAAAAGACCATTAAATCCTCCTTTAAAACAATCAAAACGTACACATCAGTTGGTAAGATTGAATACGCGACTGCTGAAATCACTTATCCACGGTAGTTTGATGGCATGTAAACTGTAGTCATTTTGAAGTAAAGTTGAACAATTCGTCGGCTGTATTCCATAGTGGCGTATAGTGATTTTTGGTCATTTTTTGAAAATTGGCACATATGTTTTTAATGATGTTCTCTTTCATTTTTTCTAAGTCTCATCAGTCATAATTAGCTAATTAATTAGTAATTAATTAATTAAATGTGGCGTATAGTTACAAAGTGACATTTTTGTATTCCATAGTGGCGTATCGACCATACGCCACTTTTTATACATTTTATAATTATGAAATATCGGCAAAAATGAAAAACATCGTATGTCATAGTGGCGTACGCGTATCGGACATATACGCCACTATGGAATACGAACGACGAAAAGTAACGCCATAGGGATTACACGGCGACCGAGGTGGCGTACGGTTAACGTAAGGTTAGGGTATTGCGTTTTGTTCGTTTTCCATAGTGACGTATAGTTTCATTGTCAGTTTGCCAGCAATAGTATGTATTTATTTCTTTTGAAAAATATATAACAATAAAATCTATTTAGTTTACTACAGAAATTTCATATCATTTACAAAATATAATGAATGTCTGATTTACACAACTCGATTTTAAATTGGCATTTCTTCAAACCCGATTTTCTCGAAAAGTTGTTTATTCGCGGCGCCCCACTATACGCCACTATGGAATACGGACGACGAATTGTGGCGCTATTTATCTTAAACCTTGTTTGCATATTTACAAGGGGTGGATGTCCTAATGGTACTAGAACATCAGAAAGAAGACTAATAAATGGCAAGGAAATTTTCAAAACGCTTTTTATCATGAAATGTAAGGAATTACTCATGTTTGGCTAATTGAAATGTAAAATATATGTAGAGTAAAGTGTATTAACAAAAACAAACCCCTGAGCATATCAGCATGACAGAATTACAAAAATAAATAAATAAATAAATAAATAAATAAATAAATAAATAAATAAATAAATAAATAAATAAATAAATAAATAAAAACATGCGTGCAAATTTAGAGGACGAAAGACGAGAAATGAGATACGAGTAAGAGCAGTACAGAGGTAAATTAATAGTAGAAGATAATTGTTCTTTTGATAACCATTGTCAAAACAACTATTCCACTGAAAATCCCTATATGTACCTCTGTGCAAGATTTTGGAGATATCTTCCACAGGGGAGTATGAATTTCAAATGAAATGAACACATTAGACATGTCCATTTGACCTCTGAGAAAGATTTAACCTGAATCTACCACTAAAGGAGGACGATTTTCAAATGGAGCTGTTAATGTTTTCATTCCATTTGAAATTCATACTCCCCTTGTGAAAGATATTTGGAAAATATACCACAGGGGTAGTGTGGGTTATAAATGGAACAGTCCAAGAAAGCAAGCAAGCAAACTACTAAAATATCATGCTGAATTAATCATTGCAAATGCAATGGAATAACAATTTTCTGACAAATATCTTTGTATTTAAATTCTTACCAAACAGCAAATATTTAACCATTATTTCTTTTTATCAGCATTATTGTTTTCAAATCTAATACGAATGTAGTATTGCTAAAGAGATTTTCTGTTGATATATTATTAAATTATATTGGCACATATGCGCCAATAATTATAATTTCACCTGAACCCCATCTTGCCTTTGGGGTTGACATAAAAGATGGATTTTAGACTAAAACTAGACACTCTCTTAAGGGATGGGGAATGAACTTTTGGACAGTATTTATTGTGGTACATTAGAGCACATCAGACATATCGAATTGCATTCTGAATACGAAGAATGTCCTTCTGATATCAAATAATTTTGATTTTTTGAAATTCGCAATGTAATACACATTTTATGGCAAATGATTAAAAATTGATATTTTTGATATTCAGCAGTACTCGAAGTAAACTTTATAAATCTGATAATGCCGACGATCAATTGAAAATTTTGACCTTTCGTATTGAAGATATGGATTTTTTTCCTAAAACACAAAAAAAAAAAAAATTAGGTCTTTTGGGGAAAAATCCATATCTTCAATATGAAAGGTCAAAATTTTCAATTGATCGTCGGCTTTTTCTCCCAGCTACATACACTTTAAGAATATATCATTAGATTTATAAAATTTACTTGGAGGACTGTTATATATCAAAAATGTGAAAAATATCAAATTTTAATAATTTGTCATAAAATGTATGTATTATATCGTGAATTTCAAAAAATGAAAATTATTTGATATCAGAAAGACATTCTTCATATTCAGAATGCAATTCGATATGTCTGATGTGCTCTCATGTCCCATAAAAATACTGTCGAAACGCTCAAAACGCTCATTCCAGATCCCTTAACTAAGTCTACTTCAATGCAATTAGGGTAACATGCTATAATATATTGCGCCCAGAAAGTATCCGAACACTTGAAAAAAAATCATAATTTTAAAGCTAAACCATATTCTAGCATTTGTGACACTTTGGCCTATACAAGGAGAAAAGATTCCAAACAGCGCGACAAAGAGACAACACAGTTTTTTTCGGTTAAGCTTTTCTTTCACTTTTCCTTCACTTTTTCCTTCTCTGTACTTTTCACAACTTTTTAGCTAATTTTTAGCTCTTTTGTTTCAGCTTTCTTTGGTTCCTTTTGCTTTTTTACGACATGGCCATAACTGGGCATTAACAGCAGAGACAAAAAAAATCATTTTGAAGCTGCTGACGAGGAAGCACCCAGAAAGCGATTAACCTTTCTGCTGCTGCTGACCCTTGATCTAGTGTCTCAAATTTGAGCAGGAAGAGAATGCCATAATTGGGCTGTGGATGGTAGAAATGATCTTTCATGGCTGACAAGGTTTGATCTTGGGACTTCCACTGCTAGGTCATGCGATCTCACAGACCGTCGCAACCTGGAGTAATGGACATGGATGTTCCATCAATATTTTGTTCGACCACCGTTATTGTCTTCAATGTGTCTGTGCAAAGTCTTCGTATACTCTTGATTAGTTCTCTTTGTATAGACCAAGTGTCACTTTTAAAATTTGATCTTCGTCCATTCAAATGCTGGTTATTCTGCTTCTAGAGGTCGCATTGGATTCAATACAGTGTCATAATGTGCAGGAAGGAATTAAGGTGTTCGGATACCAGTGGCGTAACTAGGGGGCAAGGGGCGCCAAATCGGCCTCACTTAAAAAAAATATTGAACCTACCATTTGGCATGCATGAGCTTCCCATAGCAAAAAGAAAAGTTTCCCGGTGACCACCCGATGACCATTCGGTGGTTATCAGAAACCTTTCGGGTACCTTTTCCAGAGTTCTCCGAAAGTGCCCGCTAGCGGATGCCTTGCGGATACCTAATTGTTATCCAAAAGTTTTCGGGTAGACATCCGGAAGTCTCCCAAAAACTCAAATATTTCAAATGAGTTACCCAGAAGGTTCCCAGAAACTTATATTCTTTGCAGGAGTTACCCGGTGGTTATCCGCTTTTAATTTGACCTTGAAAATAGCATTAAGCATCTTAAGAATGCGTGGGTGGGTATATGGTCAAATTAAGGTCACTGTATGAATTCAAAATGGAGTAGCTAGCTGTTGGCAGTTGGAATATATTTGTGCAGAATATTCAAGTTATTTGTGGTCCAAAATGTATGGATTTACATGTAGGACATTACAAGATGTTTAATAATTAATCTGGAACATGCTGTAGGAATTATAAAGCATTGAATGCTTGATTTCATATGACAATGCAGGTAGGAAAATTTGTATGAAATGATTTGTATTGATGCAGTTTTTATACACAATGTACCGGTACCTA
Organism: Amphiura filiformis; assembly: GCF_039555335.1. NCBI lineage: Eukaryota > Metazoa > Echinodermata > Ophiuroidea > Amphilepidida > Amphiuridae > Amphiura > Amphiura filiformis. Next base: position 39,950,431 of record NC_092646.1, read on the forward strand.
ATATATGACACATTTGAATGTTTAGTTTATATCTTTTCTAGTAAATCATACATGATTTTGACAGTAAATTAATGTCAATTAAATTACTAATCATCAGCTAATGTGTCAATTAACTTATAAGCTTTATGTTAAGCTATTTGTTGTAAATAAATTATAATATTTGATATAGAAATTATAGGCTGTGTCAGTGATGTGATCACACTTAGGTACTGTATACATGTTTATATGCTGATATCAATTTGGTTGTACATTAATTGAAATTTAAATCAGAAGAATATTTTTACTACAATACACTGTACACTTTCAAGTTTCTTATAGCAAGATAGCACAAGCTCAACTGCCATGACTGCAAAGTTGTATTTCTCCAAAAACTATACAATTCAAATAATAAGCTAAATTGCCTAATAAATTTGTGCATACTCATGAATTTGTATTTCTGCATTCCCCAAAAGTTCAACAGGAAGTCTCCAATGAGGTCACCAGGTATATCGTCACCAAAAGTTATCCGCTAGGTCCCCGAAAAGTTATCGGGTAGTTATCCGCTGGTTCCCCAAAAAAGTCATCGGATGGTTACCCGCTAGTTTCCCAAAACAGTCATCGGGTAGTCATCCGGTACCTATTACCTGAAAGGTATCCACTATTGTTTCCCAAAAATTTATCGGGTAGTCACCCGCTACCTATCTAATTTGCATGTGAAATTTGCCGGTGTCTACCCGGTGACTATCGGGAAGTTATCCGAAAAAGGTCTCATTTTTTGATATGGGTTGATTGCAATTTCATAATGTCTTATTATTAAAAAACACCCCCGCGTCTAAGATATTCTCGGGTGCGGGTGGTAGGGGCGCCAATTTTGTTTCTTGCCCCGGGCGCTACCAACCCTCGTAGTATACGCCACTGTCGGGTACTTTCTGGGCACAGTATATTAATGATTAACGTTTTATTATTAGAATTCAGACAAAATTAATGTGCAAACCTGTTTTCACTTTCACATACGTAGCATGCACAGTGATATTAGACATACCAACTTCATCGGTGATTTTTTCACTTCTAGATACTCTTCTGTAAAACAAAATACGAAAATAAACTATATTTGGTTCTACTTTATGGTCATATCACCCAGCGGTATTTACGAGAGTTATATGAACTAATATTGAAATAAGTCAATGTATAACTCAAGATGAAAACAAATTACGGAATAGGAAGAAATGGAAAAAAATTATGAAATGAACATTAAAGGCCCATTCAGTGATTTGCTCATCCGGACAATCGTAAAAATCATCAAAATTCAGATGTTGGTACTTTTGTCATTGTCATAGATGTGCTAACATAGCCTGCTGGTGGTTTAGCCTAAAGCCATGTATTTAAGACAAAATAAGACATTTACATGAAATCTGTAAATTATATACTGACAGTATAGAAATATGGTACATCTATTTGAATAGGGCCTCAACTTTGACAATACTGCTGTTTTCCTCCTTTTTTGCTAAATTTTTCATTTCAAAAAATACTTAATGACAGTTTTAATGTCTTATCCTTCAGTTTTAGGCAATTTATAAAGAATTTCAATTTTTTAACACTTTCGCTGGGATCACTGAAAGGGCCTTTAAATAGAGTGATATCATAGGCCTACTTGTTCGCTTTTGCAACAATCATTGACAATGGAGAAATTCTCCAGAATAAAATCAGACACGTTTATTTGAATTTAGATATGCTTCATTTTTCCCGATAATACAAAGTTACTAACCACTGTTTCACAAAATCCTAGCTTGTAATTAAAAAAATATTCTATGTGACAAAATAAATATGGGATAGGAGCGGACGGGCGGATTGTTTTTATAGGTCATGTTAATACAGATTTGAATAAATAAGTCTAAATGATCAGAAATAAACGTCGTTCAAAATTCATGAAAACGTCGTGTGAAAATTACAAGTTTAACCTTTCTGTAAGCATCATTAACTTTTTAGATCAACATTGATACCAACAAATTTTCCCGCAAAAAAGTATATAATTTTATAAACCTTACCCTAACTATACAAGACCAACTCATTCTAAATATTACCTTTACCTAATCCTAGATCCCTTGCCCATAACCTAACCCCAAACAGGGCATTAATTTATCTATTTCGCCAGAAAATCTGACCTAATTTTAATTACCTTATTCTGCTATTGTCATTGCTAATAAAATAAAGCAGAAACCTTCTCTTTTTTTGAGTGCAAGAGCTTTTTGCACTTGCAATAAAAAAAATTCAAATACGAAAAAAAAAAATGATTACTACACCTTTTTCGTATGACAGCAAATATCAAAAATGCTATAATTAGAGCAAACAAGATGGCGGCCGCTATCCCGATGATATCAAACGGTAGTGGCGAAGGCGGTGATTGAACCTTGTTACTTTGTGCTGGAAATACAACAACAAAATAGAGTTAGTTTGGTTTATCTGGCTTAACATCTCGTCCTTGGATATATGTAAAAAAGCGCAGGCTGAGGCTTTGCTAAAAGAAGAGTTTAAAACATGGTACATCCATGTTCATACTCAATATGCTTTGGGTAATCATATTATTTAAATACAAAATACTCGCACAACTGTTTTGAAGATGATATTTACAGATTTAAATATCATTATCAAGATTATTATCACATGTAACTTATTTACGCCAAGTAACTTGTGTCTTTGACAAGTTAAAATAGAACGGTAACATTCTTTCAACACATTACTTCTTAATAATATGGATATCAAAATACTCACGTGATACCTCAACGGGGTCACTACAACTAGATTCGGTGTCCTGAAAATCAACAGCACAAATCGTGATCGTGATCATAAATCTTGCCACAATTGACGCAAAAATATCAGGTATTATATCCCTCATTAATATATTCTCGTTCATTAATTGGTTAAACGAGTATCATGTGACCAAAAATAGTTTTGCTATTTTGCAGACTTGTTAACAAGCCGATTGATGAGGGAACGGGGTACTATTTAAAGTACTATCTCCCGGGGAAATAGTTTTACTATCTCCCTCTGAGCGCGTCCCGGAGCGCGTATGACCTCATAACCGCGTCGCAGTTCCTAGTGGTCAATGCAACTCGCCACATACGCGGGATATCAGTACCGGCTCCGGGGTATTAATGCATGAATTATAGCAATTCGTCTTGTCTTGCGAAGCACACAATTAAGCAGCACAGACATGACAGAAGTGCAGCTAAAATGCGGCGGTTTAATGGCATAATCTGAGTTACATCATTGATCAGTATCTTAATATTGATGGTGAAATAACAGGGAACATGTTAACATGGTTAGGCCTACTCGTTTCACGGCGGTATTGTAGAGATTGTCACACATTTCCACGGTAAGCTTTAGCCACTCAACTGTGTGCGTGCTTTGTGCATTCAATCAAAACAAATCAAGGCCGGGGTAGCCTTGACTAGGCCTAGCCTACATTTATGCCTAGGCCTATGCCTTGTGTTTAATGAACAAAGAATATATTAATGAAGGATATAAAACAAATATTTACTGCTCTAAATTCGGGATCTGGTGGAATCTATTGGTCCCCTCGGTGAACTGGAGACCGTGAGCCTACTATTTTCCCTCGACCTGGCGGTCTCGGGAAAATAGTAGGTTCACGGTCTCCAGTTCACCTCGGGGACCAATAGATTCCACCAGATCCCGAATTTAGAGCAGTAAATATTTGTATACTAGCTGATATGGAGTCGCATATCCATATTTACTTAAATGAGTGAACAGAATTCTATATTAAATCAGGGATTTCAATATTTTTAGAACCTAAAAGCACAGCCACCAAGCTGTCAAAACCTGATGTTACTATTTTACTAATGATGTTTAACCTCTTAATGTCCTTGTGGGTTTTGAAGATGTGGCTACAAAGAAATGTGCAATAGAATAGAACAGGGGTTCCCAAACAGACTATTATGCACTATAAATCACTGCGCTTTTTTTCTTTTCTTTTAAACTTTAATAAAAAAGTTACACCATAAACGCTGTAAGAGAATCATTTTAAAAGTAAATGAATTTGTTGTAAAAACTGGTGCATAATCAACATAAGGGCTGGATACTTACACACATCAAAGTTAACAGGTACTAGGTAATTCAAAGAGATAGAATAATAATGGTGAAGAAAAATGACGGCTCTGAAAAGAGCTGTTCATACCTTTGTAGTTCTGCTAACTGCACAAAGACTTATAGAGTACTCGTAATCAGGCACCAATGGTGCATTATAGTACCCGCCATGTGTTTTGTTGTCTCCAACAGTAAAGTTGCCAGGAAGATTGGTTTTGGTAAATTCCGCTGCGATGTAATCATTAGAATTCTCTAGAAAACTACCGGGTACACTGGCAGCGCGACGGTACACGGGCGAGTTCGGCGTACGCTTGACCGATACATCATAAACGCTGTAAGAGATCATTTAAAACATTAAGTATATGAATTTGTTGGGTTTTTTACCACGCACAATCCATTTACTACCCAGCAAACACAAAAACGTTTTTAAAACGTTTTAAATAAGTTGTATTTTGGATTTTGGTTTAGGTAAAAACGTTTTACAACAAGATTTTTAAAATGTTTTCAAAATGTCATTGTAAACTATTTTTGGAAACATTTTTGGCCAAATATTTTGTCAACACTTAAATAACATTATTTTAAAATATTTGCACCCAGCAAACACAGAAATGTTCTTAAAATGTTTTTTACAAAACGTTTTAATAACATTTAAATGTCGGGTTATATAAAGGTCGTGAAAATATTTTTAAAACGTTATTGTAAATATTTTGGGCAAACATTGTTTGCAAAATATTTTTTCAACCCCCAAAAAAACATCCTGTTTAGAATGATTTGTACCAAGTTTTCAAAAATGTTTTTGGAATGTTATTAAAACGTTTTTATACCCTTTATATAACCTGACATTCAAATGTTTGTTTCTGTAAAACATTCGTGTTTGCTGTGCAGTAAATTACCAACAAATGTTATTTAATGTTATGAAAACGTTTTATACCATTAATGTACCCTTTATATAACCCGACATTTAAACGTTTTCTGACAACCTTTTATAACCTTTTGCGCATGATGTAGAAAACGTTTTGTGTTTTCTGGGTACCTACTATATTTAACAAGATTAAGTTTGTGATTATATGGCTTGCTCTTGCTCTTACCTAAAATCACCATCAACTGGTACCAGATGTAAATGTACTTCTAAATCTGATTTAGATGGCATTCTAAAGGGTTTCTTTGGTGCTCTAGGTGCTGTAAGGTAAACAAAATTTTCAACGTATATTAACATCAGCTTGGATAAATTGAAGGAGATATAGATTGGATATTAAAGTGTTTGGTGGCTTTCTTTCCAATATCCCGTATCACATAACAATTAAAATATCAAAATTTCAGCGGTAACCTTTATACAATATATTTTTTGGAGTACACTACTATAATCATGTGTAGTACCCGGATATTTTCAAAGGTGACTACAGTTTATTAAATTATATCTGCTTACTAGGTGGTTTTGTGTATTCTGTTATGGTAACACTCGGCCCATTGCCTGCACTGGTAGCTGCCAATACGCTGATTTCATACTTGGTAGCGGGGTCTAGATGATCTAATATCTTATGTTTACTCTTCACGGCTATTAATTTATCATCACTTGAGACAAATGATGAGTCAAACGGCTTCTCTATGGCTTTATATTTTATCTGCACAAGAAGAAAAAAAGAAGATTTCTAATAAATTGGGTACAGGTCATTAGTCCGAAAACACAATTAATTCGAAGTACAGGGTCCAAAACTTATAAATCCCCCCTAAATACTTTTTAAAATAAATCGAAAAATATTTGATGAAATGCATATGGACCAAAAACAAATAATAGCGTCACACGTCATTGAGTTCAGTCATTATGGTTCATTATGTAAAAAGGAGACCGTTTTAAACAGTGTTAAAAGTTGCATCTCAGTCCATAGGAGTCAACTCTCAAACAATACAGTAGGCCAGGTCTATTCATGTGTTTGTTAAAAACCTGACTGCTATGGACTCGGTGCAACTTTTAAAGCGGCCTCTTTTCTTACACAATTAACTATTACTGAACGCAATGATGTATGACGCTATAAATTGGTCCACATGTATAAAACAAATAGGGCTATACATACCTTTTTACATTTCGTAAAATGTTTTCGACTTATTTTTAAAAGTATTACGGGGCCTTATAAGTTGTGGACCCTATATTACAAACTCTAATTTTTACTCCACCCCTAACCCTAAAGTTACCCTAACCCCAACCTATAACATATTTAAGCAATAATCCTAATCATAACTCTGACTCTGATCAGCTTCTAATCCTAACTTTAACCCCATCCTAGCCCTATCCCTAGCACTAACCTTAATGCTAACCCTAACATCAACCCTAACCCTAGTCTAAAATACCCTAAACCCTATTTTAAACCCTTTTTCGGACTAATGACCCTTCGGACATTTGACATTTCAAACTCTTGATCCGTAAATATACGCAAATAGCTACAATTTGAAATATTATTTCTTGCATGCACGGTTGTTTGATTGCATGATTAATGTATTCAATTTTAAGCAAAGTTGAAAACCGATGGCGCTATTTATCTGAGGGGTAGACACTTGTATAATAACATTAAACATCATGATAATGAGTAACATATAGCAAGTAAATTTAAAAAATAAACAATTTATCATGAAATGAAAGGAAAAACTCATATTATTGGGCTAAATTAAACTTAAATATGTAAATAGCGCCCTCAATTTTCACACAAACATTATGCAATTTATAGAATAGAAATTGCCACAAAAAGGCAGAAAGAGATGAACAAATTTATAAAGAAAGGAAAATCCATGTTAAAAATAGCTAAAAATATACATTATATTAGTATGCTAGCTGTTAGTTATGTCCAGGTCTAGAATGTTTTGTTAGAAAAAAATAATAAATGATCACAAAAAAATAATAAACAACCGTATTCTAGTTTTCTTTTTTATTCATTAGTTTACTTTTAACTTTTATCATTTACAGAATGGATATTAATCATTAAAATTTATAGGGAAAAGACAAACATCACCATCCTTGGGATTGTGGGCTCCAATAAATAGGCCCCTAAGCTTGTACAGCATAAGAGAACTTTATTCGACTTACATTGTACTGTAAAATTCTTCCGTTGACTTCATTAGGTTCCTTCCAGCCAACGTGTAGTCTTCGTTGAGATCGTTGATCAACGAATATTTCGACTGGAGCAGTTGGTACTATAACAAAACAAACGGGTTGACTCGGTATTATTGACCCTATTCTTTTGTTTTAGCTGATTAAGTATTGGGATTCTCAAAACCTGTGCTGGTGAACTTTCGCTTGGAATAAGGCCCAATGTGTGAAAGATAATAACTCTTTTAAGGCTGGGATATAATAATAGTGTGTTTTTCGTTGTGGCAGGCACAGTGTCATAAAGACCACTTGACATGTGACGTCATTGCTCGGCAATATCCGCATGAATTGTGGCCATTTCCATTGTGTTTTGCCCTGCAGTGTGCGTACGCATCTTATTTTGCTAAGGACACATGCATTTTAAAACGCCCACCACATTTCATATAGTACAACAAAGCCATTGAACAGTGTATCGGTTCGTTCAAGCATATCGATAGACCAGCCCCTCGCCTTTGTTGATAAACAATGATGTCAAGTAGTCTATACCCTCGAGCAAAGTCACGTAATCATTTGAACAGGAAATCACAGTAGAAAAGAGAGCCGAAATTCGCTGTGGAAAAACGCAACGTCTTTCGCACAGGGAAAAAGCAGAAAAAATGCCCGGGAGAAAAGTCGCTTACATTGGCCCTTGACATTGCTTGTATTTTTGGTTTTCTCTTTCACTTACTTCCTTCGTCCGTTCTGGCAATGATGTATGGGTGAGTCCATGCGCCATATCCAACTCTGGTCTTCGCTTGAACCTAATAACAAGAAGACACGTAAGTCATAAACTTTATTTTTAATTTGGTAGTCTTCTTTTCAAATTTTTATGTAAATATGTTCAACCACCCGAACCCGACTTTCTCGTGTAGGGAAAGGTATAAAACGATAGAACATTTCCAAGTTTAGATGAAGTTTGTCTTGTTCATAATTTACAATTTGTGAAATACGCTAAAAGCAATGTGCTTATAGTATTCCTGACAATTTTCCTGTAAAAGCAACAAGCATTTAATTTGCCAAAAATGGACCACCTAATTTCATCAAAATTCTGATTTTAGCATGTTTTGGAAAATCACGAATGTGCTATTTATCAAATCGGAATAGTATAAACATATACCAAAAAAGTAATTACCCTCATCCTTTAAATAATGGCCAATATTCATAAACCGTTGATTCTATGCCAAATTTGGAATATGCAGTCGAAGCAGAACTTCTTTCTACGCATTATGACACCTCAATCGTTCCAATGGTTCCAATATTGATGTTGCAGCGTACATTTGAATGACAGTAACCCAAGATTTGAAAGTTGCAGCAAAATTCTATTGCCTTGCATTGAGTATCCATTGAAGGAAATCTTAGCAGCTCTATTTGGATTATTCTTTTTGTTTCATGCATTTGGAGGGGATTGGATCAAAACATGTGATATAATCAATAACAATTGTCATTATTCACATCAGTGATCATTATTCACGCAATGTCAAACTGAAACAATGATGATTTCAATATTATTTTCTGACTAACAAGGTCCTAAAAGGCATGTTCAGTGGTAAAGTTAGATTAATGCTCTGCGTGCTAGCCATGCGCTTCAACATAAAAGTCCAAGTTTTGAGATATTTTCTCAAAATATCAAGAGCTAGCTAAAGAACCACTGAACCAATATTAAGCTTATTTGTACTCATTTTAATGCATTTTTCATGCTGATTCCAAATATGGTAATGAAAAATTCAATTCTGACATTTTTGAAATTTTGAATTTTTAAACTATTTGTCGTCTGCAGTCGACATCCGCGTGGAGAGAATTTACTGATTGAGAGGTGCTCACAACATATGTAACCCTTGGTCTTCCACTTCTTGTGCCCTTCTTGGTCACAGAAAACATTGAACTTGTAATGCTTTAATATGGGATTAAGTAAACAATGACCACTGATGTGAATAATGACTTTTTTTATTGATTATTACATGGTTTGACCTCCTCCAAATTCACGAAGCAAGAAGATTAATCCAATGAGCGCAGAAAACATTTTCTTTCATGGACACTGAATACAAGGCAATATGACTTTGCTGCAACTTTTAAATCTTGATTTCTCTAAATGTTCGCTGCGACATCAATACTGGAAGCATTGTAACACACGAGGTGTCATAATACGCAGAATTAAATTCTGCTTCGACTGCGTATTCCAAATTTGGCATACTCTTAACTGTTTAGGAATAATAACCATTATTTAAAGGGGGTAATTACTTTTTGGTAGATGTTTATATATCTTTCATACAGCACTATTTGTAATGGGTTCTTCAATTTGATATACACACTCCCGCATTTTCCACAATGGGAATACGTGTCTAAAATAGAATAGACAATTGGGTAAATTTCATTTGAAATGTTCTAGTTGTGGAATATATAGGTAAAGCCATGTACAGGGAGACGGGTTTCAAAATAATTAACCCTAGCCAATTCCATTTGAAAAATATACTCCCTCTGTGGACGACTGTCTTAAATCTTCCACAAGGGTATGGTAGACTTTAAATGGAATAGCCCAACGAATTATGACAATAAAGCATATACTATTATGATCATATTCGCCGTAGAAGTGACGTAATAAGAGGATTAACTACCATAGCAATAGATGAATACATTTTTTGAATATATCGCCCTGCACTACAAGCAGGTTGCACTTAGGCCTACTACCTGTGTATGTGTGCAATATAGATTGAATATAATACCACTCTTTTCAAAGATACTAATCTTACAGGTGCGAGTGATCAACATGATATAAATATTCAATAGTTCTTTGACATCTATGGTAGGCAATGCATAGATACCTCGTGAACGTTGCAGTGCAGGGCGATATATTCAAAAAATTGTATTAATCTATTGCTATGGTAGTTTATCCTCTTACCCATAGCAAAATATCAGACCTTTTCGGATAACTTCCCGATAGTCACCGGGTAGACACCGGCAAATTTCACATGCAAATTAGATAGGTACCGGGTGACTACCCGATAAATTTTGGGAAACCATAGTGGATACCTTTCGGGTAATAGGTACCGGATGACTACCCGATGACTATTTTGGGAAACTAGCGGGTAACCACCCGGTGACTTTTTTGGGGAACTAGCGGATAACTACCCGATAACTTTTCGGGGACCTAGCGGATACCTTTTTTTGGTGACGATATACCTGGTGACTTCTTTTGAGACTTCCTGTTGACCTTTTGGGAATGCAGAAATACAAATTCATGAGTATGCACAAATGTATTAGGCAATTTAGCTTATTATTTGAATTGTAGTTTTTGGAGAAATACAACTCTGCAGTCATGGCAGTGTGCTATTTTGCTATTAAGAAACTTGAAAGTGCATGTACAATGTAATTGTAGTTATTGTACAAAAATATTCATCTGATTTAATTTGGTTCACACCTTTATAAGGTGCATACATTTCAATTAATGTACAACCAAATTGTTATGATAACAGTATAAATACATGTATTTAATACCTAAATGTGATCACATATTACTAACACGTACAGCCTATATAATTTTATATCAAATATTATAATAATTTACAACAATAGCTATAAGCTTAACATAAAGCTTATCAGTTAACACATTAGCGGATGATTAGTAATTTAATTGGCATAATTAATTTACTGTCAACATAATGTACATGTACGATTTACTAGAAAAGATATAAACTAAAACACTCAAATGTCATTTCATGTACATATCCTTAAAACTTTTGAATCCATGCTTTCTTCAAATGTTTTCAGCTTTGACAGCCAGTTGCCATGGCAATTGCCATGAGCATGAAAGTTAGTCTTAAAACACAGTGGTCAATCTGTCATCCTAACCAGTTGGACTTCACTTGGGTCACCATACTATATGCCCTCTGGCAATTCCAGCCCTGAAACTCACTCCCCTGCCCAGCTGACCTCCAGAGCACCAGGAATGTGTTGACATGCAAAAGGTCAAACATCAGCAGGTGCCGAGGTATATAAGATCAAATTATGAAATCCAATATCAGAAAATGAAACCAGTGACACAAAATTATTACCCTCGCTTTTCTCTAATCGAGGGTAATTTTGCTAAAGTTCTTTAAGGACCCGTCGACGAAATGTGTCATATATTTAGGTACATGTACATAGTGTATAAAGACTGCATCAATTATACAAATCATTTCATACAAATTTTCCTACCTGCAATGTCATTTGAAATCAAGCATTCAATGCTTTATAATTCCTACAGCATGTTCCAGATTAATTAGTAAACATCTTATAATGTCCTACATGTAAATCCATACATTTTGGACCACAAATAACTTGAATATTCTGCACAAATATATTCCAACTGCCAACAGCTAGCTTCTCCATTTTGAATTCATTCAGTGACCTTTGACCATATACCCACCACAATGCATTCTTAAGATGCTTAATGCTATTTTCAAGGTCAAATTAAAAGCGGATAACCACCGGGTAACTCCTGCAAAGAATCTAAGTTTCTGGGAACCTTCTGGGCAACTCATTTGAAATATTTGAGTTTTTGGGAGACTTCCGGATGTCTACCCGAAAACTTTTGGATAACTTAATTAGGTATCCGCAAGCTATCCGCTAGCGGGCACTTTCGGATAACTCTGGAAAAGGTACCGAAAGGTTTTTGATGACCACCGAATGGTCATCCGGTGGTCACCGGGAAACTTTTCTTTTTGCTATGGGTATACGTCAGTTCTACGGCAAATTGAACCTATTTATGCTCTTTGCTGCTTGACTCATATAATCGGAGCCCGTGATTGGTTAGTAGCGCGTAATAGGAAGGTTGATTCATCTGGTGCCATAATGGAAAACGGTAATCTCAGAAAATGGTAAAAGTAAAATTACGACATTTTTACAAGGCAAAATGCAACCTTTCTAGGCATTGTTGACATGTGGTGCCTTCAGGAAGTTTCCTATTTACTAAGACTGAACTTTTGAGGCGGTTTTTATGTTTGAAGGTGCAAAACTAACCATAGGGTCGCTCTTTTAGTGACGTCAGACGCAAACAAGTATTTGTATCTATAGCTCCGATTATAATAAGTCTAAACACTTTGAATGGCGGTCAGCCAGTTCTATTCCTACCTGTATTGAGTATCTAGTGTACGGATGTAAATTTAGGACACGTTGTTGTACCGGAAATGGCCCAAAAGGACCACGAATAGCTTGAGTGACATTTTCGAGTCCGTTCCCATCTGTAGGCCAATAAGATAACCTATAACCTATGATGACACCGTGGGTAGGATCGGGTCGTGTCCATTGGAGGTGAAGAGACGTGTTCGTTTTGGCAATCGCATCCAGTTTTACTGGCATCGGTGGAACTGTGAGAAAGTTTAGAAGTTTAATGTTATACCCAGCCAATTATAAGCTTGGGGTTACTTCTGTGCTGCTGCTATTGTTTTTTTCTTGTTTTCTTCATCTTTCTTTCTCTTGTTTTCCTCTCCTTCCTCTTGTTTTTGAGTCTCCTCTCGCTTTTTATGAAGGGGGGTCTTGAAGGGTGAGTTCTAGCTATACTGCAATCTAAGTTATTACTAAAATTTATTATTAGACAAACTAAATAACTTCTGTTCAATATAAAACCTCACTCTAGGTGTTTAACAGGTGTTTAAAAAACCTAAGTAATAGCAGAAATGAAATAAGCTTGCATCTTTTTTTGGTATCAAAACAATCAAAACTTATAATAATCATAAGAATTACATAAACAATATATATTAATACTGCTGAACATGCTGTTCAATACTATACCTCCTTCCATTGTTTTTCCTTTTGTTACTACGCTATACGGTCCATATCCCTCCCTCGTTGCTGCGCGGACTCTGAATTCGTATGATGTAAATGGTATTAGTCCTGTTATGGTAACCTCTTTACCAATCGTGTACCGCTCATCCACAGTTCTATTTATGTTGTCGTGTAACGTGTAGCGATAGCCCACTATCTCACCGTTCCTTTGTGAACAAGTAGGAATATCCCAGGTGAATGTGAGTTCACGTTGGTATTGTCGACGTAGCATTACATTATTTGGTGGCCCAGACGGAACTGTATGGAAAAAAAATAATTATCAATACTGGTTCGGATTTTACAAAATTAAAGCTCTTATTTAAAGTGTTATTGATTCAAATTTACTGACATTGGTATTCTGTATTGTCATGGTTCATTTGACTAATTTCTTCATACTACTTACCGCTTTCCGATGTTGATGCAGCAATAGCTCTCGCACGTCCTCTACCGGCTTCCGTTGCTGCAAAAATCGTGACGTTATAGATACTAGCGGGGAATAAATCCATTTGAACAAAGCTATTTTCAATTCCAGCCACTACAACCCTTTCTTCTCGAAGCTCGTTGACTGATACGCACTTAATGAACAGAGAAAAAGTTGGAGACATGGTTTATCTAATTAAGACCTTAATGAGTTCTTATCAAAACTATGTATTCTTTAATAGAAGGATGGTCCGATTTCATCTAATGCTATTTCTATGAACTTTTAAGGTCATAGAACCTTTTAAGGTCATAGAAATAACATAAGCGATAGCAATAGTAATAGCAATAGTGAGCAATAGCGAGAAATAGTGCGAAATAGTGAGAAATAACGAGAAATAGCGAGAAATGGTGAGAATTAGCAAGGAATGGTGAGAAATAGAAATTAGGAATAGCAATCATCATCATCATTATTATTATAAACATTTTATTATCACCATAACAACATCAACCTAATATTGGATCTTTTAACATATTTATCAAAAATTTACAACTGCATAGAAAACGGAAAGACTACCATACGCTGGCGAAGTTACGCAATAATCGGATTAACTACCATAGCAATAGGTGAAAACAATTTTTGAATATACCGCGCTGCACTGATACTTTCACGCGGTACCTCTGCATTGAACCATATCATGCTGATCACTTGCACCTGTAAGATTAGTATCTTTGAAAAGACCAGTATTGTGTTCAATCTATGATTGCAGACATACACAGGTGATTAGTTCAATCTGCTTGTAGTGCAGCGCGATATGTTCAAAATTGTTTTCACCTATTGCTATGGTAGTTAATCGGATTTATTACGTAACTTCGCCAGCGTATAGCTTCCCGTTTGCACTACTCATGAATATCACTGTTAACTTAAGTTGTTCGTATGGCCCTCCCGTCCTTCTCAAACTTTTCCGCAATAAAAAAAAGGATGCACTCTTATTTTGTATTCACACTATTCCAATTAGTATGATTCATTGCTAAAATATGATTCCAGTCACATATATATCATTGTCACATTGATGCTAAGTAGAAGGTATAATGTGCTTTTACCGTCTCCCGGAAAACCCACCAAAATCGAAAAATATCCGATTTTAAATTATTTTGATTGACGATTTCTTCTATCCACAATGCATCTTATAGATGGTTTTAAACGAAGTCCTAAAAACATTCTATGCTTGCCTGCATGACCGTCAGAATCGAGCATGCGCTGTGGTACTGTATTTTGCACATGTGCTTTTAATTATATTACCGAGCATTTGGAGATTAGGCAAATAAACTGGGCTCAAACAGAAACTTATAATCTTTCGCAAGATCATATCTTAAAATCCTGTCCATCAAAATGAACCAAAATTACACACAAGATTACTTCAATACTCTATTCTAAACACATGTCAGTAACAAGCAGTTGCCCAACTGACACAACAGCAACATGCACTGATATGGAACAACAGTTTCCTGGGCCACATGTCACAGTCCATTTGGTGTGTGTGTAAAGCAATTGTAACAGCAATGTGGACTTCCCTGTCGCAGGATTGCCTCACAAAAATAACACTCGTACGCAACGAACATAAACACACCCCGACATACGCGAACACAGACACATACGTCCCCGTGCGCCCCCGACGTGCGCCCATGCAACACTCTCTCACGAATACCTTCATGTGCTATTATATACTTCTTCACGTGCCTTAAACTTTATGTTGTCGACATTTCAAGGCTATGACATGTGATACAGCAAGCGATTCCATGCCGGAGTATTTTTCAGTTGTGTCAGTAAGGTAACCGTTTGGATATTGACATGTCATTAGAGTAGCGTATTGAAGTAATCATGTGTGTAATTTTGGTTCATTTTGATGGACAAATTTTCAAGATATGACCATGTGAAAAATTACAAGTTTCTTTTGAGCTCAGTTTAGTTAATTCTCACCTGAAGTCGTCGAATAAGGCGTGTCGTGATAGTAAAGTTGTCTATTGGACAGATCTGATTAGTTGGCATCGTCCACGTGATATTCAACGCATTTGGCGAGCGTGTGATTGACTTAGCTGTTATAGTTGCTACCTTCTTTGGAGCTGTAAGATGGTAAAATGCCATGTTTGATTATCACATCATCACATCATGTTGTAGATAGAGGAGATGAACTAGTTAGCGTCATATATCAAAAAGTATGAAAGCTATGATTTTAGTACTTGCTCTATGTTTCAATTACTAATTTTTTTTTCAAAATATCTGATTTTTCAACCCGATACAAGCTTTAATAACGAGGGACCATACATTTGTATGAGAAAGAAATCTACCATCTATATCCAAACTCCCGTGTTATTCCAATGCACATTTTGCTTCACCGGGCTACCCTGGCTTGGTCGCATTTGGAACAGGGGTGTCACGAAACCGTAATAGGTACAAATTTAGTACTTTCTGTCAATCAAGTATGGTTTATTCTCTACATGTCAATCTTTAAATCATTAGCATAGTCCTTACAATAATAACGGGGGACCGCCTTGATGAGTAAATGACAGCAAACCATTGAAAACTACCCCAAAACTGGTTGGATTAGTCGACCGTAGCGGACAATTCGATCGCTCATTGAATTAATATTATCACGTGGTAATAAATTTGCATTGGACAATCGATTACTATAATGGTTTAGTACTGCATATCTCGGTTTAATCTTCACTAAGCGGGTTTATGGCTGCCGGCTGGAAAGGTCACGGTGAATTTGCCGTGGACATAACTGCACTATAACAGATGTACTTGTTCGCTTGGATTAAGATTGAGCATATTAATTTAAATGTCGCTCCCATTTTCAATTTAATAATTAGGTTAGTCTATTTCTGATTACTGTGTGCGATATTTTTGTTTCCCTTTTTCGAATTCTTTGAGGTAGGTTTTTATAGTGTAAATGTTAGATACAGTCAGGAGTTAATTTAAAAAAATGATATCTGTACCGGGTAATAATAACGAAAAATTTTGTAAAATTTAGACAGTCATGAACGAGATAATGTTGATTGTTTGTTGTTGTTTTTTTTTTGTTGTTGTTTTGTTTCTTTCTTTCTTTTGTTTTTATTAATCCATAAAAAGAGTTTCAGTGCATTAGATTGAAGAAACATTAAATCAGGAATATTCTAAAATACATGCATTTTCAGAATCTATCTATAAATATACTTCTGTCCCCAGTTTTATTAATTATTATTTATTGTTCTACCGTGCATTATATTTTACGAACTACCTCTCAGCAATGCTATCTTAGCACTATTAATTATTAAATCCTTTTTTAGTCATTGGGCGGAAAAAACCTCATATGGACCTTTTCCCTTGAACATGGATGAAGCAAACCCTTCAATATAAAGTCTACCTACAAGGCATTATCCATTTTCCAGGGCCAAAAGTAAATATGAGGTGTTTATTTTAATCATATTTATCCAGGGTAGCCCAATTCAGCCAAATAGCTGGTCTAACATGGGGCCCTGCTACACATATATACAATAATTTAAAAGCAACAATTTTCAACATACAATTTATATAGTATATACAACTCTTAGATACAAATTTAAAATACAAAAATACATAAAAAATTTCAAAGTAAATAAAAACACATCATTTACAAGTATATGGTCGAATCCAACGAAAAGTGTACACGGCATGTTCAGGGCCATAACTTAAAAGTATTAATCAATTGGCATTCGTTTTTTGTATTGTGTTTATTCGCTTTGATCATACGCTTCGCGCCATATATAATAAGACCCCTTCTGTGAAAAACTTAGACACAGAGACCCCAAAACATGCTATTTTTACCCATTTTTTCAAAATATTTCTTAAAGTATTTTTAAAAACATCTAAATCAGTTATGAAAAGAAGTCATTGGATTGAATCTAAATTGATTTCCTGAAAGGTGTGTATTCAAAGATTGCCTGTTCAATTTTTCACATATTTGTACATAATTATGAATTTTTTGTGATAATTTTTTGAGTGGTATTTTTTTACATTACCTACGAATACAATTTTTCATAGCACTAGATATATCTTTAAAAATGGAAATCACTAATAAATGCGCAATTGATACAAGCTTTGATATGTCCAATACTGAAATGCATTGCATTCGGACATCTTTATTATTGTGTTTAGCTGCCAGAAATTCTAAATGGCACAAAGGTAGGTTTGGTAAAAAATATGCATTACCTCCGAATACATGTTAAAAGCTGTGCCATTTCCACAAAGTGAGAGAATAGTAAACAATAGTTAAGCAATAGGTGCAGGGTAATACACTCTTTATTTCTACCAAGTTTCAATAACCTGCGTTTAAATATTTCTGAGATGTCAACAATAAAAGCAAGTATTCGTAGGTAAATTTCGGTAACCGAATGTTACCTACGAATACACTTTGACATCAAGACAGTAGGGTGAAACACCGCCATTCATGCCCATGCCCATATTGGTACATAACTCAGACCTGTATGTTTGCTATCAAATCATATGTTAATGAAAGTTGCGAATTCACATACATGCCCACCATGCAAAACTGAATACGGCTTAATTGGTGAAAAATATGTACTGAAATAGATTAAATTCTGCACATTTGAAAGAAAAATCAGATTCAAAGAAGATTAGAAGGAATAAATACTTGGATTTGTCAACTGTCATGTGTGCTTCATTTTAAATGTTTACCGACCTTCTGGTTTCTGAGTAATTAGTGTCCAAATTGATTTATTCGAAGGTAACTTTTGACGTTTTCGCTAAGGTTACCTACGAATACCATGGAAAAAACGACTGTTCTCATTGTCTCATGATCTAGACAACACATTGATGGACCCTGGTATAAAGCTAATTGTAGTTGCCCTCAAACGAAAGGCCACAAGACGTAACTGACTCCAAGATGGACTTCACAAGTCTGCAATAACGGTTTTAAGCGATTTGTGTGCAATTAAGCAAATTAAAGTCACTTTAGTGCCTTTGTTTCTTACTTCAATCCTCTTTCAACCGCTGTGAACCGACATTATTAATACATGATAGGGTCTAAAGTATCAATAAACGCACATAAAGAAAATAATACATTCAAAGTGCTTTATAAAATGAAGTTTTGATTGCGATATCCACCAAAAGTCTAATTCTTACCTACAAATACTGAAATGTTACTTACGAATACAGCATAATACATGACATGTGTAATGAAGTGTTCCTACCAATGGAATTTAATTGTCAAAAACTTTAAGCGGCACCCCAGGACACTATTATTACCCATATACGGATTCATTCAACAATTATTTATTATGTAAAATTGCTGATTAACTACTTTATATCAAAATGAAGTGGTCAAAATCTTGCTAAAAGCATCAAAAAATTTTTGATCTAAGGTAATAACATTTATTCATTTGGACGTACCATCTGAAAGAGATCTAAAAACTACCATTTTATTAATTCATTACCATAATAGCAAAACTTAAACCTATAAACTCAATATAGATATTGTTAAATCGCTCATGTTACCTACGAATACCCGGGTTTCTTCACCTTTTCATTGTATAAAGCGTTAGGTGTATGCGTATAATTCCTAATATTCTTGAAAACATATATCATACTCGTTCTTATACAATGTGTAAATTGATTCATACTCATTTGATAAATAAAATACAGAAACTGACCTAAACTTCATTTTCAAAAATAAACTAGCATAAATTGACTAAGATCATATTGATCCCGTTATAAAAATAAAAACAAATATTTTCTGGTTGAGTTAGCATTTTCCTGACACCCTGTGGTCTACATTACACGAAAAAAGCGTTAATGGGAATATTCCATTTGTTTTAGGTTGATTAGTATTGCGATAGTGAAAGCATCCTAGTGGTATTCGTAGGTAACATTGGGTTTTGATATCACATTTACTATCACACGTCCTGGATTTATTTTTCAAGATTAGTAATGGCACTTTTGGTTCCTATAAGGCCAATATGTCATCAATCAATGGGCAAAAGGAAAAAATTGTGGAGACATCTTTATTTCGGACTTTTATTTTTGGCCCGTGGACACTTTTGGTTGGATTCGACCATATGCACAAAATTTTAGGACTTGAATCTTTGCTTGAAAGTCTGCATATTTGTTGAGCTTCTTAATTCATTACTCAGCTTGTTCCAAACTTCAACCCCACTGTACGAAAAAGATGATTTAAAATATTCAGTATCATAACCATTCATGCAAGGCGGAAGAGCCAATAAATTTGTCCCAGCTTGTCTGGTGTTAACATTATGCTTTTCGTGTATATAAGAAAACCTGTTGATTAGGTACTGTGGAG
Source organism: Amphiura filiformis (assembly GCF_039555335.1). Classification (NCBI taxonomy): domain Eukaryota; kingdom Metazoa; phylum Echinodermata; class Ophiuroidea; order Amphilepidida; family Amphiuridae; genus Amphiura; species Amphiura filiformis. The sequence continues at coordinate 39,970,183 of NC_092646.1, forward strand.
CCATATCGTTTAGACATTTAAACATTAACAGAGATTTGAAATACATTGCACGATTCGGAAGTGATTCCCATCCTAATATAGGAAACATTATATCAGAAGACGTAAGGTAATTGGCACGTAATATGATTTTTGCACGTGTTTCCTGCATGTACTTTTGGCCCTTGAACATGGATGAAGCAAACCCTTCAATATAAAGTCTACACCTACAAGGCTTTGTCCATGTTCAAGGGCCAAAAGTACATATGAGGTCCCACCGAGTGACATTTTGTTAATGAAACAGATCTATATGTTTAACTGTTGCCAGTACTTACGCAATGATAGTGTATACGCTGCAACTGGCACACTGAATGGTCCCGCACCAGCTCCATTGATCGCATTCATGCGAAATTTATATTCCACACACGGCTTCAGATTATCGAATCGCTTATATGATTCATTGGGACCTGCAATCTCACTCATGTAGTAATTTTCTCCTGATAAAGTCACGTTGTATCCAGTAATAATTCCATTTTGTTCGTCGCATGGGAGAGGCTCCCACGTAAAGAATAGTGTGCCATCTCGGAATGGAGCCTCGGTATATACTCGAGGAGGAGATATTGGAGCTGTTGTTTTGAGAAAAATGAAGATATTTTTATTGCTGGGAACATTCTTTTTGACAGTAACAACATTATTATTTGGAGTTTGAGTTACTAAACTTACTATATTATACTGATACAAGCGGCTGTACAAACATGTTTTATTGTAAGTCCAATCTATTCTGATGTGTTTGTGGAAGATTTTGGCTTTCCTCAAAACAACACCCATTTAGAGGCATATGTGACCTGCTACCGCAAAATGAGCTTAAAATCACAAGTTGGTAGTTTCGAGACATCCAGACTACTCCGTTGGTCTTCTTTGTTTCACACGCACCTGTTCAAGCCAGTAGTATATCTGTATGTCCTCTGGGAATAGGGACACAATGGGTCATTCACGAAGGACATACTACTGGCTTGTACCGGTGCGCGGCAAACAAAGAACATCAACTCAGTCAGTCAGGGTGTCTCGAAACTACCAATTGCGACTTTATGCTCATTTCGTGGTAGCAGGTCACATATATGTTAAATGTAGATGGTATGTCATGTGCATCATTATGCACTGAAATATAAGGTCAGTGTTCTAATCCAGGGTATCCATTATATTTAATGCATTATGCTATTGATATGATACGATGGCACACAATTTTTAAAAGAGTTACCAATACCATGAATACGGTCCTGTTATACCGTTTTTCACCCTGATGTGGCAGTGACGTCAGTGCGCATTTCATTGAGCGCAGCTCGAAGTCGCTAACGTCACTGCACCGTTAGGGTGAAAAATGGCATAGTTAACATTGCAAATCCTGAACAAGATGGTACAGACATCAACTATTATTTTCACAAGGGAATATTCAATACTAGCCATTATAGTCGTTATATAAACGACGGTTTTAATACAATCTATCACAGTACATAGCATTATTTGTACAGGAAAGCACTTACCCGCTTCAGGTGTCCTGTATATAACAGACACATTGTCTCCTTCTCCAGCCGCTGTTCTAGCCGTAATAGTCACATTATACAAGGTATTAGGATGCAATTCGTCTAAGATAATATCCGTTCCATTAGTTAGGATGATCGACATCGTGCTCATGAGGAATTCTTCACCCTCATCCTGGCAGTTGTCCAGAGATACAATCCCGTACATTATAAGGAAGTCTTTTATCTCGCATGTCTCGGTCATAGGACGGTCCCAGACGACGGCAAGTTGGGTAGGATCGTCTATAATTTCGTAAATGACTACATTTTCGACGGCTGGAGGTACTGGAAAAATGTAAGTGAATGGCACGATAAATGATAATCAATACGTGAACGTGAGGAAGGAAATTTCGTGTAGATATGGCTTCAATAGCAATGTTCTATTCGCTGTAGAAGTGATGTAATATTCAGATTAACTACCAGGGCAATAGGTTCAAACAAATTTTGATTATATCGCGCTGCACTACAAGCAACAAGCAAGTTGCACTCATCACCTGTGCATGTCTGTAATCATAGATTGAATACAATACAGCTCTTTTCAATGGTACTAATCTTACAGGTGCGAGTGATCAGCATTTCTTTGACACCTATGGTTCAATGCATAGGTACCGCGACGCGTGAACGTTGTAGTGCAAGTCGATCTATTCAAATATTGTAATCATCTATTGCTGTGGTAGTTAATCCGATTATTACGTCACTTCGACAGCGAATAGACAATATTCTAAAATGACCTCGACGTGATATTGCTTATCTGAATTTCAAGGCATCACATTCAATTTAGTCCTATAACGCAATCGGTGTACCGGTAGATGCCGATGGCTCTTTCTATCATACCCTACCCTAAACATAATGTTATCTAGGGATTCGTGGTACCATGTGTAAATTATTTGTAGTATGTACAAAAATGTTAAATCTAATGTTAAATTTGGTGACTTTGATGTTGAAAATAGCATGAAACAGGGCTGTGTGTTACCATCAAATTTTTTTGCATTTATATTAATGAACTCGCGAAATTAATTAGGATCGCGGTCGTAGGGATCTGCATTTGTGGTATTCAATTAGGCTCTAAGGCTGCTTATTCTGGGCGGATGACGTTATTCTTATGGCTGACAATGCAGATGACCTTCAAAAGATGTTGAGTGTTGCAAATTCCTTCTCCCAGACATTGAAGCTTGACTTAAATCATGAAAACCAAAGGTTTAAGTGATTGGAAAAATGATAGAGCAGGAAAGGTTATGGTACTTAGATAATAAATGCATCTCTGAATGTGAAAACTATAAATATCTTGGGGTTTACATTTGTAGGAATTTGTCTAATCATTTTCATATCAATGAAGTAATTAAAAGGGTAACAAATTAACTACATAGGTCTATTATATTAAATCAATTATTAATCGTCACGACGATGCTTGTTCAATGTGGACTTGCGGGAGCAACGCTGACATCAAGAAAATTGAAAACTTGGCACTTTATGAAGTTCTGTTATGTTTCCTGCTTCAAATAATCGTTATTGAGAGATTACTTAATGAAAATATAGTTAAATGAATTAAGTACATAATAAATATTATATACACTTACCAGATGGGACCGTTGTCCCCTTTACCGTCTCACTAAATTCACCAAAACCTTCCCTAGAAAACGCACGAACTTTGAACACATATTCAGTGCACGGTGTTATTATTTTTTTCTCAATAGACACAGTATCAACAGTAGCAGTGACGTTTTGATCGGCTATTACTCTGCCATTGCGAAGCAACAGGTAGTTGTAGCCTTCAAGGTTGCCGTTGAACTCGGTACAAAGCAGGAGGTTCCATGAAAATGAGAGTACACCGGCGAGGTTTTCATTTAAACTAACTTTCTGCGGTTTTTCTGGAACTAGAAATATGAACCAATATAGATGAGTATGAAATGTACTGGATATTTCAGACAAAGGAAGATAGTCAAATATTTAAGTAATAATAAGAAAAAGCTTCAATTTTAACTCAAGGTAAAAAACAACAATTTTGGTCGTGAGTACGGTTTGTATAAGGATCACGGTTGTTTGATGTTTGATATGGTCATTTATTAATTTTTCTAACAAACATTATATAATGTTCAATTCTATACACATGAACGATACAAACATATATCACACTAATATACACGTATATTTGTTTAGCTATTTTTAACATAGATTTTCGCTTCTTTATCAATTTTTTTTATTCATCTTTTTCTGCCTTTTTTGTGGTAATTTTTATTCTATATAAACTGTAAATTTGTGTACAAATTGAGGGCGCTATTTACATATATCTTAAATCTAAATTAGCCAAATAATATGACTTATTCCTTACATTTCATGATAAAAAGGTTTTTTTGGAAATTTGCTTGTCTTTTTTCTGATGTTCTAATACCATAATAAAAGTGCTAACACTTTTTTAAAATGCAAACAAGATTTAAGATAAATAGCGCCATCATTGCTCGCTTTTACTTAAAGTCATAATGTACGATCTTTTTTCAGAATTTACCTTTATTTTTTTCAAAACCGATTTTTTGGCATATTTGTAATACTTACACATGTTCTAACTTAAATCTATGAGCAAGCTGTCAAATTCGTCCTATTTGTAGTAAAACAGGACGATTTTCTGTTGGTCCGACATAAAGTCATAATGTTTTTAGATTATGACTTTATGTCGGCCACGATCGCAAACCGTAGTCTCGTACAAAACTAGCTTGGTTACGCTCCCTCTAGATGTGGAGGGAGCGTAACCAAACTGGCCGCGTAGGAGACTAACTCTGAAGCCGCACTCACTATCCTAATCCAAATAGTGCGAGATGTTTCGAGTGATAGAGGTGAAGATTATGATGTTGTTTCTTTGCAAATTCCCAATGTTTTTCGCGTCCAAATGTATTGTGAACTTTCATAATGATTGTATATTATCATTTTAGAAGAAAAAAGAAAAAATCTAAAAATTTAAAAGATCGTACATTAAGGCTTTAAATATGACTTCATTTTTTACGCCATCAAACAACCGTGGGATGGGTGTCTAAACGGATGAGTGAATAAATCACATTCAAGTTCAACATTTATCAATACTTTGCACAAATTTGTTCATTTATAAACTCATAATACCTCCTGTACGGGTTGTAAATGGCTCCAACTTGCTCTCACCCAAACCAGCCGACGAAGCCGCCACGATGTATACACGATAAACAGAAAACGGTAACAGGCCTTCTAAATTATATTCAGTCTCCCTTGTGTCCCCAGCTTTCACAAAATCCATATCGATTTTACCGCATTTACCAGGATTACGTAACCCAAAGAATACCGAGTAGGTGGTTATGTCACAGGTGAAGTTGGAAGGTGGAGACCACGTGATTTTTGCTGATGTGATGCCCACTACGATATGGACATTGTTTACTTTGCCAGGTTCTGCAGACATAAAATGGTAATGTTTCATCATTATTGATGTAATTATTATTCATTAACATCATCATTATCATCAACAACAACAACAACAACAACAACAACATTACCATTATCGTCAGCAGCATCATCAACATCATCATCAGTAGCAGTATCATTATCATCATTAATATCATCATCAACATGGCCATCATCGTTATCATCATCGTCGATCGTCATATAATCTTTATAGCTCTATCATTAACATTTACATCATCATTATCACCATCATATACCGTAAAGGTTCGCCTGATGGCGCTATGGGCTCCCTTGACATAAGTGGAATTTTAGGCACAACCTAAAAGTGTCCTCCCGTTAAATTCCCACCAGCAAATAAGGGCACAGAACATTAATTCTTGTTGGAATTTTAGAGGAAGGAGTTATCTATTTGCACATGAAAGTTACCTCAAGCCAAATGAGCGCAAGTGCGCCATTAGGTGAATCTTTACGGTAGGTCCATCATCATTATATTATCGGTGACATCCCGCTATCTCTAAGGTCCGCTATCTCTAAGGTTCGCTATCTCTAAGGTTCGCTATCACTAACGTGTAAAGTCTATGGAGATCAGAATCCCGCTATCTCTAATAGAGAAACAGGTTCGCTATACCTAAAAAAGGTCCGCTACTTCTAAGGTTCGATATCACTAATTTAGAATAAGGTTCGCTAGTTCTAAGGTTCGATATCACTAATTTAAAATAAGGTTCGCTATCACTAATTTAAAATAAGGTTCGCTATCACTAATTTTGAATAAGGTCCGCTATCACTAATTTATTGAAGGTTCGCTATCTCTAAGGTTCGTTATCACTAATTCCAATAAAGGTCCGCTATACCTAAGGTTCGCTATCACTAATTTTGTTTAAGGTTCGCTATCCCTAATTAATTAAGGTTCGCTATCTCTAAGGTTCGTTATCACTATTGTCGATTAAGGTTCGCTATACCTACGGTTCGTTATCACTAATCTTAAATAAGGTCCACTATCTCTAATTTTAAATAAGGTCCGCTATCTCTAATTTCAAATAAGGTCCGCTATCTCTAATTTTAAATAAGGACCTATAGCGAACCTTATTTGAAATTAGAGATAGCGAACCTTATTTAAAATTAGAGATAGCGAACCTTTTTTAAAATTAGAGATAGCGAACCTTATTTGAAATTAGTGATAGCGAACCTTAGAGATAGCGAACCTTAAATAAATTAGTGATAGCGGACCTTATTCAAAATTAGAGATAGCGAACCTTATTTAAAATTAGTGATATCGAACCTTAGAAATACCGAACCTTTTTCAAAATTAGTGATATCGAACCTTAGGTATAGCGGACCTTTTTCGTAATTAGTGATAACGAACCTTAGGGATAGCGAACCTTAGAGATAGCGAACCTTAGAGATAGCGAACCGTAACCTATATTATCACCTGCCCCTGCAACATTATTTTCATCATTCTCAATCATAAGATCATTAATAAAACTCACTTGCGACAGCAGTCGTTCCATTCGACTTCTGACTATACATCCCATTAACATTGTCATGATCATTTCTAGCTTTCACCAAGATCTCATAGGTACTACAGGGCTTCAAATTCATCAACGTCACATAGGTTGACGTGACAACTTCCTCGGCCATCTCTTCTCCGTCCGCGGTGAGGACTAGATATATATAGCTTGTGATAGGGCCGCCCTTCTCACCACAAGGTGGTGGCTCCCACGTGAATGTAAGGCTGTTATTGGTACGGTCAGCGAGTAACACGTCTTGTATCCGACCCGGAACTAGTGTAAACAAATCACCGGATAATAAGAGTTGAAATAAATACAAGATTTGCTTTTGTTTTTATTAGTAAAAACGTAGACTGTTTCCTACACAGGTCTAGAGTTTGCAAAATGGATCTAACGTACTCAATGGTTATATTACAAACAGCCCCCCCCCCCAATAAGTATGTTAATCTGTTACGCTGGAGCACCTCTTGTAACAACAGTTTATTTCATAACACAGGGGTTAGAATCAACGCAAAAAGTTTACTCAATAGAACTTTTCAAATTGATTCATTCCGATTAAACCCGAAGCATGAAATAGATTCATGAACGCTTGAATGTGTAACATGAAAGACACGACCAAGCTTGGGATATGTCTGTGTAAGAGGTTGATGTTTACGTTACCAAGTGTCAATTTGTCCATATTTAAAGTGCCGAAAAATGCTGAAAATTTACACTTTTCTTTCCATTACTCTCATATTGTGAAGTGAAAAATACCCTAGGTGTTATTTCAACATGTTAGGAAAATATCTTGCATGATGAGCTCATGCTGACATTGGCTAATTTAGCTGTATTATATTCTTTCAAAAGGGTACCGTGATTCATGACATGTCTTGACCCTCATTTGGTCTACAGCTTACCATCACTAGTAGTATTCCTATGGATGGTCACAGCATCCCCTACACCTGATTCAGTCTCAGCCACCACGCTTATACTATAGGTAGAATGCGGCTCAAGATTCCTCAAAACGTGCACCACATCGGTTGTAAATACATCACGGACCTCTGTCCCAGGCTCGATTACTTCACACTGGTCTCGATTTAGTAGGGAGTACATGATGACGTAGTTAGATATTGGGCATGGTTCGCTGACAGGTTGCAGCCACGAGATATGGAAGGCCGTTGGACCGTGAGGTTCGACGTATAGTTCACTTATTGGTGCAGGTACTAAAAGAGGAAACAAAATGTATAAGCAGTTTAATGTACAAACGTACAAATGTATCTTAGCAGAAATTCAGTAAAGCAAACAAGTATCAACAGTAGCAATCGCTGATGAGAGAGGACACACGAATATCAGTGTAAAATAGATGCATATGCGATGCTCATAACACAGTACGTACACAAAGTGCGGGACTTCAAAAGAACCGACGAGTCACGTTCTAAGGAGTGGTTCGCAATGGCGACATATGCGTTATTATATAGCAGTTATATCTTTGCATTGCCTCACTTGTTTGGGTCAAAACTAAAAGAGTACATATCTAACAGTGAAAACTAACATTTTATGAAAAGAATACAATTATATTTCTTATGGAAATCTTACATTTATTTTTGTTAATCAATTTCATTTTCGTTGAGAGCAAAACATTTTTATGGGTGTATCGAGTAAATAGATAACAGAGAGCACTATCTTCCGGGACATAATTAAAAAGACTACGGTATTTTGCCTCAGACTTCACTGTCAATCAAACTCCCCACGGCTCTTGATTGGTTCATAGTGCGTAAAAGGAAGGTTGATTCATCTGATGCGTATGATCGGGGAAAATGACTCGCGCGCAGAAAATGGCGAAGAAAAAGAAAATTTGAGAATGTTTAAAGATGCTATATTAACCATAAGGCATGCTCTTTTACTGAGAAACTCGATAATCACAACTCGTAAACAAATTATATTGAGTTTGATTGACAGGTGATGTAAGACGCTGAACTGGTCTTTAATTCTGTCTCGGATTATAGGTGAATAGACGTGAACGAGATACATAAACTCGCGATGTTACGTGATACCACTGTAGCCAATCGGCACTCCTAATTAAACGGCACCAAATTGCCATCACGCGTTCACGTGTCTGACAAGTGGAATACATGAATCCAAAAAATACCCAAGTCCATGGGAAGTGATTTTGAGAAAAAAACCTGTGTATCATTTTAATTCCTTCAGTTAGATTTACCTGGTCAATATGGTAAGTTGTAGGTAGGTATGACGATTAGCATTTCAGGGTCTTCGTGGGGTTCATTTTAAGTTCTGGACTTGGGTGGTTTTTTGAATCATATACAAAGACAATAATGTTGGAATGATATTACCACTAGTAAGATAATACAAAATAAAGCACACAGTTATGTATAATGTTGATAAGCATTCTGCCATGTAATATAAACCACACACTTTCCTTGATTAACCCCATTTTTTTTTTTCAAAAGTCACTCTACAGCAATGAAGATGTTACAAGTGGACTTTTATACATACTTGATTTCAATCAATGTATTACAAGACTCAAATCATGGACTTGGGTTGATTCTTTCATACATGCTATTTTTCACATGCTCAATAGACACAGAGGATGAATTTGAGTTGTTCTTTCAAATATATGACAGGCCTTTCCCATGCTTAACTCAATTTGGCCAAAGTATGGACTTGGGTGGCTTTTGTATTCATATATTCAAGTGTCAGTCGTACAGGTATCGCTCTACGAAGGTGTTATCACAGAGCATACCTTGAGAGGACACTTGGCTCATTTGCATGGCAGTCGGACTCTCCATTGTATTTGTTCATTTGTGTATGGAGAGCAATGGCGACCCTTCATTGTATTTGTTCATTTGTGTATGGAGAGCCATTCTTGGAGCCCATGGGACTCAGGCTAGGTCCTCAGGTAGAGTCAGACGCTGTATATACTAGAAACGCATATTCTTAATTCCGCGTTTATTCAATGTTAGCATTAAATTTGTATTGCCCGGCAGCGCGCGCAATGGAAAAACCTGAATTTGTTACATAAAAAGAAATGAAAATTAAAAAAAGTCAGGTTCCACCTGAGTACATATTAAATGGGTGTAGAAATTGTTCTGAAAATATTAATTAATTTAGACAAACATAAGGGATATAATGAACCTTTGACATGACGCCATGATGACATGATTTTATTAGTCGTTTTATATCACCTATACCGTGTGTCATAATACCAATATTTTGTAATTTTATATAAGAACTAATATTTTGCATCATAAATGCGCAGTCCATATGTACAAACGAATACTAATCTTCAAGATATTAAGCTTTAGAAGACTTCAAAATAACATGTCACTAAGCAGGTCATATGTGCTGGCCTTGTCCTATTGTACTTGTTCATTTGTGTATGGAGAGCTCACTGACCTGTATAGAGGTCAATGGGAGCTAGAGCTTCTTTACGGGGCACTATCGGTTTCAGGGCGTAGTTCATTGAACTCAACGGGCTGTTATTTGAAGTGCTTTTTATGTTATTGCAAAACGGATCGTGGCGAAAGCTAATAAATAATTCATACCAGGGTTTAATTGATCTGGGATGCGGACATTTCATTATTCGCAAACCACCGGGATTCGATATAGGTTTGCGTTGTAAAATGAAAATGTGAATAAGAGTGTCATCCCCCTGGTGTTATTATTGATTGTTGCTCAATATCCTTACCACTCACACCAGTAACACCAATTCGAGATCTCTCGTAAGTTCCATTCCCGCTGTGTGTCCATGCTAATACTTGAAAGGTATACCCCGTACATCCTTGTAGATCGTAGAACGTCACTTCCGTGTCATACTCAGACGCGGAGCCTTCCCGTATAATCGTGTTGTTTTCGTGCCGTAGCTGATAATAGTATCCCATGATTAGTCCGCGACGCTGCCCACATGGTGGCTCCTCCCATTCAAAGGTGATGCTGCTGGAGGTTGTATTTGTGACCCAGATGTTAATAACAGGACCAGGAGCTGCGGAGCAAATTGGATTTTGTTAAATTTAAAATACATTATGTTTACACTAGTCCTGCTTGCTGCCTCACATCGCCCCTGGTCGGCCGTTGTAACGGTGTGGCACTTGCTTAAGCCCTGTTATTCATAGGCTTAAGTATATAAGCTATATTTGTTTGTTTGTAAGTAAGCAAAGAGAAGAAACATAGTTCAAGGAACCATTCCCAAGCCACCTTCACAAGAGGAAACTATATACAATGGAGTGCTCATCATAAAAAGGGTGAAATAAGGCTCCGAAGGTGACAGCGCTGGTATTCTACCAATAAATAACGTCTCTTTATTACGGAAGTATGTCCATACAAAACTTATCAATGGAACCAAAGTTTGTCCCTTATCGCCCAGTTTCATTTTCAAAATAGGTCACTTTTTTTTAAATTACCAACACATAGCAAACAATTATATTACCGGTTTCCTTTGTTTCTGCCACTGTTGCGATTCGGGTGCCATTCCCTTCTTGGCTACTCGCCGTCACATAAATGGTGTACGTAGAGAAAGGTTCGAGACCCTGCAACAAATAATTAGTATGACTCGTCTTGGCAGCATACATAATCGTTGCACCGTGTCTGCGCAAGCACCTGTCACTATAACTGAGGGAGTATTCGATGTGGTACTGTAGATCACACCGTGTGTTGTTTGGTTTATCCCACGAGACGTAGATGGTATCCTCACGAGGCGCAAATGCTCGTAAGTCACTGACAATGTCGGGTACTGAAAATGAATAAACATGTGTGTGGTCATATCTTATATTATATCAACGGATGAGCCACAAGATAGATAAATCAAAATAACCTTTATGTACTATTATTAAATAAAATAGGCATCACTGCATAATTCCGCCACTGACTCTGGCGGTGGCCACTAGGATTGGCCACCGCATTGTAGCGGTATCCTTAACTTAAAATGCAGCGGTCACGAAAACTCCTGACTAAACACTGTTAACAGTAAGCACTTCTAATTGGGTCAATCAATTTCCTTTGTAGTCGTTGATATTCTAAGTGCAATCTTACCTCAAACAGAATAATCAATAATCAGTTGACAATAGTGATCATATCCAGAATGTTCAAGTACCAAGTACTTGACAGAGCTAAGCTTCTAGCGGCCAAGTATAGAATTTGACGCGACCATGAGCTAGTAGCCGCAGCTTTGTGGTGGCCACGAAAGTCCGTGGCGAAATTATGCAGTAGTGCAAGGGAAACAACGAAGGTCCATTCTACTTTTTTCCATTTGAATTCTAGTTTTGCAATAAACATTTGGGAGCTCTAGCAGACAAGTCCTATAAGACATTGGAGGAGATTACAAATTATTCCGACCAATTTTTAAATATTTTGCTATTAATCAACCTCGTTAATAACTGCTCTGTGAGTTTTTTGGGATTACTTTAATGACAAAACTTCTTTGTCATTAGAATAAGTTACGTATAAACAATCTTTTGAAGTGATAGGTCAGTGACAGGGTGAAACAAGTTAAGCACTTTTGACATCACGTTATTTGACTACAATAGCACATTTATCGTAAGTATTATAAAGATTAATACACAAAGATTAGTCAGTCGATAAAATGTACTAGAAACTGTTTTTTCTACACAGACATTATACATGTTATGTTATTTGCATTTTCATGCAGTGTTTATAGGAACATTAGAAAAGTTATACTTCAAATAGACGATGAAAGTTAATCTTCAGAACATATTGTATTTCGCAAATTGTACACATATCTCATTTAAAATTCATCTTTATAAAGCAACATTTGGCAACATTAGTATAAGTAGTAAAGTATGTACTTTCATCTGAAAGTAGGATCATCATTATTTCATTCAGCTGAGTATTAAGGCAAAAACTTGAATTATTAATTAATGCTTACACAACAATATCTCTGAATATACATATTATTTGAAAATCAAAAAGAAATATGAAATATTTCTTACATCCTACGGGCGTTGTAACCCACAATGGGTTTGAATATTGTGAACTCCTATCCATTACATTGGCGCGAATTTCAAATGTATAATTGGTGCACGAGTTCAAGTTGATATAAGAAACTTCCCGTACATATGCGCCAACGTATCGGGTCACGAGTCTGCCACCGTCCTCATCGGTAAGTTTAGATGTAAAATTGTTGATATACCCATGTCTGGACCCACATGCCACGTGCTCCCATGTGAAGACGAGTTTTTCTGGTTCGAAAGATGAGACGGTGATATTGGTTGGCGGTGCACTTGGATCTGAATTTAAAAAAATAGTCCAGAATAAAGTGACTTCATGAGAGCAAAATGTTGAGTGCCTTGGAAATTAAATAAATGCTGTGTTTTCACAGAGAAGAAAGGAAATAATAAATTATCTATTAATTCCATATTGAAATGTGCACCGAATTTTGCAAGGGATTCCAAAATGATATGTAAGATTGTCTTATTTGAAAGGGAAACGTGTTTTTCTAATGTGTCTTAACAAGACAATCCACAAAATGAATGCAGATAAGGCTTCGTGTACTTACTCCTATTGTATGTGACTATCATGTAAAAGAAATATATTGTACGTAGTATTATGGTAAGGTATTTGTTTTTGGATTGATTGAATAAAGAATCAAATTTGTGGGAGTTGAGTGTGAACATGTGCCCTACTACACCGAAATGAGTATAAAGTTGCAAGTTGGTAGTTTCGAAACATCCTGACTGATTGAGTTGATGTTCTTTGTTTGCCGCGCACCTGTACAAGCCAGTAGTACTCGTATGTAAATGGCCAATTGTGCTCTATTCACAAAGGACTTACAGACATACTTCTAGCGGAACATGTGTGAAACAAAGAATACCAACGCAGTAGCCAAGGGTGTCTCGAAACTACCAACTTGTGACTTTACGCGCATATGGCGTGGTAGCAGCAGGTTATAAACATAAATATGTAAGCATTGTCTTCGATAGAGACTAGTCGTTAGATTACATATTAATTGTCAATTTTCTTACATGTAGAATCTGTTACGACTTGAAAATAGTAAGATTCGCCTTCTCCATCCAGACTTGTTGCTGTTATTGATATATTATAAGTAGAATAGGGTAGAATAACCTCTTTGTCTGTGTTACTCCCTAGACTTAATCTACGTCTGCTTGCAGACTTTTTCCGCCAATGCACTTTAGACTCAGTGGTTTGATTACACTGGTCAAAGTTAATCAGTTGGTGTGTTATGTTATAGTACTGAAAATCACAGCCCGTCTCAGGGGGATCCCAATATTTGAGTTTGATTCGAGTAGACCGGATGTCCAGAGTGATATTTCCAACGGGTCCAGGTGCTGATGTTCGTTATGCAGTACAGGTGGAGAACCATGCATGCAATGTCATGCAACATGCAAGCAAGAAAGAATGAACGAGTGAGAAAACACGTTAGTTACAGAGCTTCGTTATCGACAACATGAGTACATTAAATATCTAAAAAGCACACTGACGATCGTCGAAAGTTGATACGCCAAAACTGATACGCCACATTACAAATTTTCACACTGCGAATTTGGGGATGAACATGCTAAAGGGGCACACAACCAATTAATAGACTTATAGTGTCACATGTTTATACATTCAGAACGCCCTCTCTTGTTTCACAAAAGGAACAATAATTGAAGTGTCTATGGCAGATCACATAACATCTTTTTAAAACCCAACTAGCAAAACACCTCTTGCTTTAATTTTCTGATATTATGTAACACGATTGATAACATTTTTGGTGTTATTATTTTCTTGGCAAATGCAAAATAAAATCAACTTCCTCAAAGTAGTTTACTAAAAGTATAAGTCCTTTGCCCTTTTTCGTTTGTTTTTGCTTTTGGTTTAACGCAGACTATCAGGGGTGTGGCAACTCATCTCTTCTTCCAAATTAGTGTCAACTTCATTGATGAAGGTTCAGACACGGAGTGTGTGCGGCGTGCTCATCTATATGTCGTTATATACTATCAGATTCTTACTGCTACTGATCCCTGAAGTACAATGCTACCAAGCTACTTTGTGGCTACTCTAGAGGTTATATACCATAAATAGGCCTAAGCGATGCATGGAAATACGACGAGGAACTATTTGTTTGTGTGGCATCTGAAAAGACTGCTTTAAAATCATTGAAATTGACAAAGTTATATAGCCAAAAAAGTACATTTTGGGTTTTGATGCTTCGAAATGGCATATTTTCTCTCATTTATATATGACATTTTTGTTGTAATATTATAAAAATTCATCCGCACGGCATTGGTTTTCGCCCTACCTAATTCAGCCTCGAGGACTCACTGTCATTTTAAGGTGTTTACGGTTCAGTGCGTTAAAACAAGAAAAATCTCAAGTCAACTTATGTTGAGTTTTTGATCATTTGGCATAAATTATCTAGTTACAGATGGCGTTTAACTGAGAGAGTTCTGAATCTGAAAATCCCGCCCGAAGTTAGCCATTTTCCCATTGAACACCGTGTAATAGATCATTAGAGTACCTAGAGTACCAATGCAGTACCAATGTGTGTACTGTATGTGTGATTTCTCTGTGTGTACTCTAGATACCTACATGTGTACTCTAGAGTACCAACGAAATAGCTTGACAGCAATGGTGGTGGGAGAAGTAGGAATCTGGTAGTGAGGTAATCTTGATCTAAAATGTAATTCTTCACCCACAATGCACCTGTTGAATATCATAAAAGTTTCCCTATCTGGTGATGTACTTTCAAATTTTATTTAATCTTGCTCCATAAAATTAGCTTATGCAAAATGAGAAGCTGGGAACATTTTCTACGAACTAATTGAAACCTTGTCGAATCTCTAATCTCTATAACATGATGTTTGGCCCATCTACAAAATAACATTAACTAATTCATTCAAACAATTCTTCGAGACTATCACATGTCTCACTGACTTCTGGAAGGAACCGAAGTAGAGACCAGGTCGTCCTGGTTCACCTTATGCATATCATTTTATTTGATAGGTTATGGTAGGAACTATACACCCACTTACCTTCCCCACCAACATCAACTGTGATCATACTTGAACGTGGACCAAATCCTCCCGAATTTGATAGCATCAGTTGTATAGTATATTCAGTACACCCAACCAAGCCATCCACGGTGAAGCTTTGCACACCACCATTGGTCTGCAATGGCACGTCCACATGACCAGAGCTAGGGACGTCAGCACTGGTACCCTGGTATCGAATACGAGTGGTGATCTCAGAACATCCCCATGTATCTTCAGATGGTAGCTGCAATGAAGATAATTGCTTTAATATTTACGGCAAAACCAACAACCCTACATTGTGACAGTAATTCTTACTAAAATACCCCGTAAAATCCCTACGATATGATGTCCAATACCTTTTATCGCACACAATCGCTAACTCTGATTCCTAAAGGTACAAGTAGTAATCTGAAGTACAAGTTATTTATATATATTTAAGATATTGTTGAAGCTGAGATGACGGAGCACATGCTCCTGCAGTAAACGCAATCACTATTTTTTTCTTTTGTACATTTCAAAATTTACAAGAATTGTTACAACGGTTCTCTCCAAGGTATATCAATCCAAAAGCACACTTAGGGTCCTTACAACAAAGTCTACTCTTGTTGACTCCACTGGTGATCCAATGGTACATTGTTTCATTTGATTAACCCTATGAGAACTACCTGCCGATTTTTAAACCAATCAAGGAGGGTATTCACGGTTGTTTGATGTATATAGAATTGGCTTCATTATTAACTAAATACAAACTATAGATGGCGCTATTTATCCTAAATCATATTTCTTTATTTGCGAAGGTTGGGTGATTAATATTTCCATTAAAACAGCTGGAATTGGTGAAACAAGCAACAAGGAAATTTTATAAAAATATTTTATAAACCAATAAAAGGAATTATTTGTATTAAAAGCTTGAAAGAGTAATTTCCAGTAACTAAATAGCGCCACCAATTTTGTCATTAATAGATACATTTTATATCCGTAAAAGCTTTAAAGATACGATAAAAGTGAATAATTTTTTGTTTAAGAGGGGCAATTAAAGTTGAGAATGACTCAAAAGCATCTGTATACATCAGCATGATATCACTTTTAGCTGTTTAAGCCTAAGATTTGGTTGTACATGATGTTTTGTTTGAAAAAACTAATAAATGATCCCATCAAACAACCGTGTATTAATAAGATCATTTGCAAATGCAAGTTTGACCATAAATAATTTAAAGCCTAGTCATAATTGGCAATTGAAATGAGCATTTCAAGTTATTAACCAATCAAGAAATGCTGTTAGATGACCAGTAGTGTTCAGGGGGTTAAAAGAAAGAGTGAATTTACCTGCCAATTTATAGTGAACGCTTTGTATTTCCGTTCCGTACTTATGACTTCTGGTCTGGCGGTTGGAGCTGTTGAAAATGATTTTAGAGATAGGAAAAAATATTACAAATGACACTTTAGCGATTCATCAACTGTTTGATTGTCTATCAAAAAAGCGGAGAATCTGAATTTTTGAACCCGGGTTTTGAAGTACTGAGAAGAAAATGAAGTTTGAGAAGAACTCTTGTGTAGTAAGGGAAGCACTTACACTGCAGTAAAGCCAAGAATTTTCTGCTTTACAAATGCTAAATTCCGCTTTTCTCCGCTTTGTAATTTTAGCACATTTCTGACATAATAATATTTTTTGTTTGCAAACAATCCAAGAATAAACTGATTAAAAAGCCCGGCCAATGAGACGATCATTGCGATGTTGCAAAGTTGGGATGGGTGATTGGGTATCATGGCTGCAATGGGAGGTAGGACAGGCGTTGTACGGTAAATCTATGACGGAATTTACTTTATTTTGATGAATTTTGAAGACCCATTTCATTTAGTAGTTTAATTATTTCTTTTCAATTGTATTTTTTTTTGCTAGGTCATTTTTGCTTATTTTTTTACAAATTTTTTCTCAGAAATGCGTTTTCCGCTTTACCTCCGAATTCCGCGATTTCCGCAATTCTTGGCTTTAACTTACAAGCGTGCAACATGTATGTTTACGGCATGAGACAACAATATTGTTAACATCTGATCGATTCTAAATCTGCTACTTACGTAAACAACTTGTAGCTGCAGTTGCCACTGGACTTGGAGGTCCCTCTCCACCGACGCCCGGTCTAACTGCAACAACAACAACCTCATACGAAGTTTCTGGCTCTAAAGGAATACCAACGGAACTAGTAGAAGCAGATCCAGTGAAAAAAGTAGTGAACGGTTCGTTTGTGTTTGCTTTACGATACTGTACAAGATACGAGGTTACCGGTCCGTCACCAATATCAATTCCTTCTTGCCATGGTTGCCAGGTTACCATTATTGATGTGGATTGGCTAAGAGTTACCTCTGGTGGGTTAGGTAACTGTGGAGGAACTGGAAAGAATGGTTTTGTTTGATTAAACTTCAGAAATATTAATGTTGAAGGAATTGTGATTTTTGATAATATCAGCATGTTTGGTGTAAACTGCACCAATTTTTCATTCCTCACATTGTTGTGTATTCCCTATGCCAGAATGCCATACTTGACTCAGTAGGCTGATTTATGTAGGCCTAAACATTAACAACAAAGTACCTCCAGACTTTCCAGAACATAATACATATTAAAGTTTATGTTTGATTTATAGAAGACACCTTATGAAAATTTGCCAGACGCTCAAGATACATTGTATAATTTACAAGCTCCATTCCTTTAATCAAAATGATAATGAAAAGACATTTTGGATTTTAGATTGACAAAACCAAATGAATATTTCGTACTCGCTACAATATTTCGTCCTACTCATCGGAGGACTTCATCAGGAATGACTGATATGGTCATCTGATCCACTTTCCCGGGAAACAAGTTTGAGTGGTTTCTGAAGTCTGCCAAAGAGAGTAAGCAACTCCGGAAACCACTCAAACTTGTTTCCCGGGAAAGTGGATCAGATGACCATATCAGTCATACCTGATGAAGTCCTCCAATGTGTAGGACGAAATAATTATTGTAGTGAATACCAAATATTCACTTGGTTTTATCAATCTAAAATCCAAAATGTCTATTTACTGAACAAACCTTATGAATCTATTCAATGATAATCAAAAGACTTTTTACCATTACCTATACATTGTATTTCAAGTCAGGCTATTGTCTGATTATTTGTTTGTTGCTTGGTTGGTTTGCTTGCTTGCTTGTATTTTCGTTTCATTACCTCGGTGTTTACCTTTTTGTGTATGTATTTAAAAGAAAGTCAACTGACATGGCTGCGGGAGCCATTTCTTGCCTATAAGCACATAGGAAATACACTGGATTGAAGTCGTTTTTAACAAGCTCTTTGTGCATTCCCTAAACATTCTAATGGAGCGAGCTATTTAAATCAATCAATGGCCTGAAAGTTTCTGAATTCAGTTGCTGAAGACAAACATATAAAATTTCATTATAAGAATAACATACCAAAAGCTTCCACAGCAGCTGTACTGTTCCCATAATCCGCCGATGTCTCACCAATGCATGTAAACTCCTGACTGCTCTTTTCCAAAACAACCAGAAACTCTGCATCCAAACCATTATGAACGGTGCTCATGACTGCTGTCCTACTGGGCGGGATGACAGTGCCATTTGGTAGCAGAAGCGAAATGTCAGAGGCTAGAGAAGAGACGAAGCTGGAACACCGAATCGGTACCACCTGTCCTGTATTGTATCCTACTGCAGTAGACGCGTCGATAGAAACCTTGATCTTTTCTGCAAAGTGAAAAAACAATAAACTGGTATTTCGCAAAATAAACTTATTCATGTACTTGTTTTTGTTAACTTTAAGCAACAAAAAACACTAAATAATCGACATAATGAGCGTAAAGTCGCTAGTAGGGGGTTTCGAGACGTTTCAACCGTTGGGTTGATGTTCTTTGTTTGAAGACACCTGTATTGGTAGTGGTATATCCTTTGTGAATGGGAACATAATTGAATACAGCCTAATTATTATTATGTCCCCACACACCGACATCGCCTGGCTAACAATTATTTGGTGCAGCAGAGACATTAAAATGAATACACGGGATCGATACATGTGAATTGCTATGCACGATTTTGATATCAGACGAAAATCTTCGGATACTGGGTTCGAAAATGATGAATATCCCCCGTAAATGAATTTTTTTCAAGAAACCAGATGTGGTCTCATACACTTGAAAATACGTGTTGAACAGATATTATAGTCGTTAGCGTGCGCTTTGAAAATTGGCCGTGCGCTTTGAACTCGAAATTTCACCAAAACTATCAATTTTATATTGCGTTGGTCCTGTATATGGACTACAGCGCGCAGCAGGCTATAGCGGCACTCACGATCACTCAAGTGGAGAGAGTACTATAACCATTGACCGCAATGTCGTATACAAGCTTGCTTACAGAGCGAAAAATCAATTACCCCGTCTTTTGTCAGTAGCCTTAGTCAGGTCACTTCGCTAATAATATGCATCTCATAAGGTCCGAATAAAATGACCTTTCGTGGCTGTGGATTCAACCTACCATGGCGATATCTACTATGAAGATATCGGGGCGATGTCACTGCCCCATTCACAAAGGACGTAGTACTGAATATACAGGTGTATTCAAAGAAAGAACAGCAACTCAACAATTGGAACATACTGCAGTTACTGTCCGTTTTCCTATACACAATACACAGTGCTCTCACCATTGACGTGTGACCTCAACAAATGATGTATGTTGGGAGAATGGACACTTGCCTAGTTAACATCACTGTGTGAAAAATAACCAGCCAATATTTTATTTATTCTCCAAAACTTCTAGCAAATATATTTCTCTAACATGACCTAAAATTACAGCTAGGTTAGATGTTCAGAAATGGTCGCACTTTTGTAAAATATGAGTGAGGGCAAGGCATAGCTAGCCAACTCCCCGTGTTAATTGAATGGAGATTTGACCGAAAATATTGGTATCGGGCCGCTCACTTCTGAAGGATGCCACAAAAAAACGGTAAAAGCTACATTTAAATTATTCTAAATAGGTTCTAGAAAATAAAGTTTTGTAACATGTCCTAAATTTTTAGCTAATTTAGATGTTTGGAGAGGGTCGCACTTTTGTGTTTTAGGAAGGATATGTAAACGACAGATAACACCAAAAATATGAAGAAATTATTTCCAAACTGTGTTAAGTCAACAATCATTATGTTGCTCATTTTGAAGAATGCTGGTTAACAAAAAGCAGGTCTTTGTGTCATTTCGTGAACAATGGTACACATACCATTGTTTCCTTTCGTTTCCTTTATAATCGGTTACCCAACTGAAGCTGTAATACCAGCTTTATTACGATGTCGCACATTGAAAACAGACACTTGTTCACAACCAGAAAAGATCTGATTTAATCAGTTGAGCTGCTTCAATGAGTGTTATCTTGGTTTAATAGCTTTTAATGGGGTTTAAGTCCTGCAAAGGTCGAGATGAATTCTACTGTAGACATGACTGCATCATGACGTCTCGAAACTACCAACTTGCGACTTTAAATGGAGTTGAATTCATACTCCAGCGGTCGCTACTGAAGAGCAAATTATGGTATGTCCAAGCACTAATAATAATAACAAAAACGATTCAACTTCCATACAAAAGTTCCAACTGTAACCAGCCAAATTGACTCCTTTTACCATGTTTTGCTATTTTGTGCTTCTACTAAAGTTAGCATTCACTGAAAGCCAAACTGGAGTCAGGGTTACTCTAAAAGCAGAGTCCAGGAACTCTGCGACTCTATGTCTAAAATGACTCCATACTGGGAGTCATCTGACTCCCTTGAAGAGTTATAATTCGTTGACTCCGCTGAAGAGTCACCGTTGATGACTCTACACAGGAGTCATTTGATTCCCAATATGGAGTCATTTAAAACATAGAGTCGCGCAGTCGATGATTCTGAGTGTAGAGTCAATTGACTCCACGGGTAGAGTCAATTGACTTTCTTGTGACAGTCAGCCGACTCCTTTTGAGAGTCAATGCTAGTTAAAACCACTTTGAGAGTCACTTGCCTCCATTCTGGCTATCAGTGTTGTTATCATGGTCCTGAAGAAGATTCCTGTCTGTACTTCTACCATGTCTACTTATCGAGAGAAGTTACATCTGCTCTTATAAGTTAAATACCACTAATTATGTATTACACGGGTTTCAATGGGAAAATGGCTAATTTCGGGTGGAATTTTCTTCTATTCAGAACTCTCACAGTTAAATGCCACTAATATCAGGTGAAACTATATGATTTAGATGCCAAATGATCAAAAACTCAACATAGGTTGACCTGAGACTTTTCTTGTTTTAACGCACTGAACCGTAAACACCTTCAAATGGCAGTGCGCCCTCGAAGCTGAAAGTTACAATATGGTAGGGCGAATATTTACTAAAAACCGAAGCCGTTCGTATGAATTTTGGTACTATTACAACAAAAAATTAAAAATGTCATATAATGAGAGAAAATATACCATTTTGAAGCATCAAACCCTAAAAAGTACTTTTTTGGCTATATAACTTGATCAATTTCAGCGATTTTAATGCAGTCTTTTCAGATGCCATGCAAACAAATAGTTACTCATCGTATTTTCATGTACCGCCCAGGCCTATTAGTGGTATGTAACCTATAGGACCAATCTTATCAGCAAAATAACGTCTAATCTGTTTAAAAACCTGTCACATTATTTTGGCTTTTTCTTTGACATGACTTTTCATTTTTAATAAAACAGCATTACTAGTACTTTACAATGTTGGAAGCAACTCTCTAATGACTGTTATTTTAAAATGCCTAACAGGGCCAAAAATGTTTGCTTGCCCTCCAGTGGGATTTGGTGGGTGGGTGGATCGGATTTTTTTAGTGACTCACTACTGTATAGGCCTGTAGGCAATGAAGATTGGTCATGTGGAAAGATACATCAATACTTCACTTCAGACCTTCAATACGCAAAACACACCTTTCAAATGAATTCAATTAGAACGACTGCATACTTACAGGCATAAGACCCCAAGTTTATTGGAAACATTGATGCATGAATGGATAGTTGTAAATGTTATATTGAGTTTACTGTAATGGTTTTCTTTTTAAGAAAATTGTTGTAGACCAAATTCAGCTTTGAGATGAAATTTAGATACAGAAAAAGTAATAATGTAATGTAAAACCATTAAAATTATCAACTAAAAACTAAAAAGAATTTAAAAGGGCCGACTCTGATTTTGTCCAATTTTTTTTGGAGTTATTTAACTTTAACAAAAATGAATAGCTATTTTTATTTCTTAAACAATCCATCTTAATCCTTGAGATTCGATATAGGCTAAGGTGACATTTTCTTGGCCAGCCTCCGTCAAAACTTGAATTAATTTCGGTCGCACAATTACATATATTTCCTGCCTTATCATGCTTATTTTTATCATGAGATTTATCTCTCCTCTAGAGGTGCTTACCTTGTAAAGGTATATGTTTAAGTTACATTCGGCCTTTTAAACTTTTCAACTATATTATAACTATAGGTCTGACATCATTCATAATACAGGCCGCAAAGGAATTAAGGTACCAGTTATTAGCAACCCTGTATATGCCAAAGAGAGACAGATATGTCAAAATTAACAGCCAATAGCGACGTCCTTTTTCTCGGGTTTAAGACCCCATTCTTTGAAATCGGTCAAACAATAAAGACACGGTGATCTAAAATCCCAAAGAAGATGCAAAATCAACAGCTGCAGTTTGCGCCATTGTATGCGCAATAGATTTGTACATTAAGCACAGTGCTTTTCATTGATTATATATTAAAGTGCAACTTTTGATTTCCCTCCGTTTCTATAATTTCAACAAATGAGGTCTTAAATCAGAGCTAAAGGGCAGATATTGGCTGCTGGTTTTAATTTTAATATAATATTAGGACATACACCCAGGAAACACAAAACGTTTTCGACATCATTCGCAAATGGTTATAAAAGGTTGTCAGAAAACGTTTAAATGTCGGGTTATATAGGGCCTAAAGGGTACATTAATGATATAAAACGTTTTCATAACATTAAATAACATTTGTTGGTAATTTACTGCACAGCAAACACAAATGTTTTACAGAAAACATTTAAATGTCGGGTTATATAAAGGGTATAAAAACGTTTTAATAACATTCCAAAAACATTTTTGAAAACTTGGTACAATCATTCTAAACAGAATGTTATTTTGGGGTTGAAAAAATATTTTGCAAAAAATGTTTGCCGAAAATATTTACAATAACGTTTTTAAAATGCTTTCACGACCTTTATATAACCCGACATTTAAATGTTATTAAAACGGTTTGTAAAATGTTTCTGTGTTTGCTGGGTGCAAATACTTTAACATAATGTTAATCAAGTGTTGACAAAATATTTGGCCAAAAATGTTTGCAAAAATAGTTTACAATGACATTTCGAAAACATTTTAAAAATATTGTTGTAGTGTGTTTTCATACAAAACGTTTTAAAACGATTTCATGACCTTTATATAACCCGACATTTTAATGTTATTAAAACGTTTTTACCTAAACCAAAACCCAAAATATAACTTATTTAAAACGTGTTTGTGTTTGCTGGGCAGGGGTGAACATAACTGGTACCTTAATTCTTTTGCGGTCTGTATTACTTGAGTGGGCAATGGGCTATTCCATTTAAAATCCACACACCCCTTGTGGACGATTGCACTGCCATTTCAATATCAGTTGCACCTTACGGTCAATAATTAATCCAGCTGGAAATTTTGGTTAGTTTATGTAAAAATCCAGCTGAAAATTGTTGGAATTTATCAAATCTAGTTGAATTTTGCACAATTGGAAACAAATTTGACAATATTATGTGGAATTCCTAAATTTTCCATACCTTTTCCACTTTTTATGGATGAAAATGGTTGGACCTGAAATAATTTAAACTATGAATTTGGTTGGATACCAAAATCTTCGACAATGTGGGTGTGTTTTTCAAATGGAATAACCAAAGTATATCGTACGTGTTACCATGATCCAAAAACTCGATCACAAGGTGAGCAAAAGTACAACTAAATTTAAACATTCTCTAATCATAATAAGTCTATTTCGATCATATCTAAATACAGACAATTTTATGTTTTATTATTTTTATTATATCATATAATGACTTTCTAAACATACATATTGTGAGATAATGAAACATAGCTTGATTTTATAGCTTTTGTTTTTGAAAAACCCGTATCTTATTTACACATGCGCGCTATCTACGTACGTACCCATGCTCTGTTTTTCGTTTATTTTTGAATTTGGTATTAATGATATATAATGCAAATACTGAGATTTATACGATAAAACGTTTTTAGGTCTGTTGCTATGATACTTTATTGCGTGTGTTTTCTTTTCTTTTCAACAAACGATTTTCAGCTGAAAAAAAGGTGCTTTGCTTCAATTTTTCCCGATAGTAGACGTCTTTCGCTGCAATTATTGCCGCAGCTTTTGTCATAACGCAGAACTCAGCGTACGCAAAACCAAATACACTCTACCATACCCTATTAACGTTAGGTACCTTAGTTCTCATTAATGACGCCTCAGTGTGACCTTTATCCCTCACCACGCTCGTGGTTTGCAAAATAAGTAGGTTTTTAGTGATATCAGCAGTATAAATCGCAACATAAATCAATCTTATATTGCACAAATTCCAGAATAACAGAGGATATGGACTGTGTGGACGCTCCTACATCAGTGTGGGAGTCACTACTGATATACAATTCAACCCTAAGTCTTAAATTCTAAACTTGAATCTTTACCTAATTTAACCCAAGTGACTCCAAGGCCATCCAAGGTTTCCATCAGGGTTGCGAAGAGTTTTGCTTCCAAATAAGGTTTGCTGCTTATCTGGGTGTAGATTAGTCACCCAATAAACATGATAAATAAAGTATAAGTTGAATCGAATACTGGAATAAAATTTGCAACTTACTTTCTACAGTTTGTGTTCGGTACCTCCTGACTTCATCAGGTATGTGACAAATGACGGGTGGGATTTTGCAAAGATCGGTCCCATCCCACGAACATTTCTTCAACCAAGCAGAGGTTAAAAAGTGGTTCGAGCGGACGTCAGGGAAGCCATGTCGGAGACAGTGGAGGAGCCAGCCTTCAACTAAAAGGTGGGCTTCTCCGTCGTTTGTCACATCAGAAAAGACTGATGCCTGATGAAGTCCGGAGGTACCAGACGCAACTGTAGCATTAAGTTGCAAACCTTTTTCCAGTATTCGATTAGTCTACTGTAGTAGACCATTTCAATTTATCATCCCTCTAATCCCTCTGACCATGGAAAATCTACCAATCCTGTTCTGATCCAATAGGTAGCTATCCATTTCTCTGGGCAGGGCAGTCACTGGGGATGTGTTGTGTTTTATGCATGGAATGGTATGAATTGTTTAAAAAAGGAATGCAAAACAGTCTAGTATTCGATTTAACCTTATAAATGTTTGCAGTTTTAACTTAAAAGTTGTCACTACATACTCTTTGGATGTATAGGAGGTAAAGTTGATGGGTCTGGGGAGCACAAAGTGTACCCATTTTCTGGAAACAATGACTAGTCATGAAGTCACACTGAGGCTTCACAAGTAATGAGTTTTACTGCCACATTTATCAGAACATTATCCTGCAACATGCATGCCCAATAGGACAACTCGTCGTCTGATTGCCAACTATTCATGTGTGGGTGTATATAGGTCCCTGGTGTTTAATGCATGAGTCACAGTCATGGTGTAGGTGAATTGAAAACAACCTGATCGTAGGTCAGGCTTATATATTATCAGAATAATAATAAAAATCAGAATGATATAAAGGACCACTCGTCCATATTTGTAATATTTTGGAATGTTGCAAGAATATATAATCACCTACACGATTGTTTGATGTGATCATTTATTAATTTTTCTAACAAAACATTACTTAATTTTCAATTCTAGACTTTTACTATACCAACAGATTATTTTGGCTGCTTCGACCAACAATACCTCACGTATCCTTAAAAATACTTCAGGTTCGGTACGTGTATGACAAAGGCATGGAACAACAGCTGCTGGAGAACACATAATCAAAACCAAAAATTTGAAAACAGATACTGACTTGACTTGTTTACAAGCATGTGCTTCATATTGCATTCACTCCTATTGTACACGGTTGTTTGATAGAAAGAAAAGGTGAACACTGATGGCGCTATTTATCTTAAATCGTGTTTTCATTTTTACAAGGGGTAGACACTAGTAAAATGGCATTAAAACATCAGAAAAAGAGTAACAAATATTTAGGAATAACTTATATTATTTCGCTAAATTAGATATGCAAATAGCGCCCTCAATATGTATATAAATATACATTTTATAGAATAAAAAATACCACAAAAATGCAAAGAAAGATGCAAGTTAAAAAAAAGAAACGAAATTCTATGTTAAAGAGCTGGAAATATATGTACATAATTATTAGTGTGATAGTTGTTGGTACTGTCCAGGTCTAGAATTGAACAAAATATAATGTTTTGTTAGAAAATGTAATAAATAGTCACATCAAACAACCGTGTGTATAGACCAATCTGGCAATCCAGTCTACCACTGGAAACTGAAAACATTTTAGCTTTGGGTAACATTATACATAAACTTTCATCAATAATGCCGACCTTTGATCACAACTTATTTCCTCTGGTTGTCTTACCTTGGCAATTGTTTCCAGTGTATCCTATGGCACATTGTTCATGTTGACATCTACCGGTATCTTTGGCGCACAGCTGGTTGGCCATACAATGGCATTCCTGAAGGCAATCTGCTCCGAAGTCTCCTTCACGACATTCTGAGTCAAATTAAAAGATAAGAATGGTCCATTAACCCTAACCCTCCTGTATACTACAAAATTACTACTTGATATATGCGCTGTTCGTGCATGCATCCCACGTGGTGTGATGACGCAATCGCCCTAAGTGATAAATAGGCACGGTTTCGCTGGCCAGCGAAGCCCAAGACCCGTGGCAAAGTGTCGCCGACCGAGTGCTTGGCATGCGAGGGGTCTCGGGTTCGAATCCCACCCAGAGCAAACAACTTTTTTCCGTCTTTTCTCTCTATATTCTTTCCTTCTTTCCCTTCCCGTCGCCAAAAAGCGGTTAGGGTTAGTGAACACGATAATCTGCGAGGATTATCAAAGCCTATTCTATTAAGCTATATCATGATGGTAATTACGATATTAGCATTGGCTTTTTACATAGAATTAGAATAGTTTTCAGAGTAATTGTAACGAATGCTATGTCAAGCTTCCATAATGCAGTCTTAAATGCTTAATATTGTCACATATTGTGTACTCTTCAAAGCTGAGACTAATATAGCTGATCAGTCTCAGCTTCAAAGAGGAATACCACCTGGAATCTAGGTCCTGGATGCTTGCACCACTTAAAAGGTATTATATCTAATCCATTAATAATGGGTACCAGAAGCCAGACAAGGGAACTAGATCGACTGTTATAATGTACCGTGGTGGTGGTATAACACATTACCCGCGATTATCACGACTTTTACAACTATATGTAACATTTCTTTATGAAAACACTGATGCCATATCAAATATGCATTTTATTTGCACAAAATGGTATGTTTGAGTGGTTGACTTATGCGACTGACCAGTGACAACAAAACTTATGATAAAATATGCCTATACCATGTATACTGTAACTCTGCACCTAGTACCTTTCTTATATCATGCCTCTTACAAAGGTGACTTTGCCATCTTTCTATAATTAAATTACTTATAGCGTTCGAATTTCCAATTCGAGCGCAAATGTGCAAAAGATGCAACAGCTGATTCAAAGTTATTAAGAAGAATATACCGGTGTTTTTGTTTTAGGGGATTAAGAATACGGTTTCCTCCTTGCCTTTCAATACGTCCCTTTTAGTACCGATGCATTGGTGTACCAGGGCTTCTGTCAGTCAGTGTATAATCACTTTCAAATATAATCCAACCTTCTATACACGGAACAGGTGTACAACACCTAGAAGGCAATTGATTACGAAGTCCTATTTTTTCGCCAATTATAGCGCTCAGTCAGAGAAACATTTCTCCACTCATCTGATTTTTCCGTTGGCAACACATTCTTGGCGCCTTTCAAATCAACAAATCAAGTTTTAGGAAATGTTTCATCATTTTTAATTTTTATATTTCTTTCCGCTTTGATTATTTTTGTCATGTCTATTTTAGGAATCGGTACATATATCTTCAACTTAGCAACTTTCTGCAATACATAGAACATTTTATTTGAAGTTAATGTTTCAAATCCACATAAAACATATAAAGGACTTTAATCTAACACACAGGTTGCGAGGTGTAAACCAGAAGTATGCCCAAATATGGCTAAGTACCTAAAGCCATAATGTGGTGAGAAGTGATATAAACACAGAGACGGGATCATTTCTGTAATTAATATAAATGTTGTCCAATTATGGGGTGCTGCAACAAGTTTTAGCTTTTGCTTCTCAACAGCTAAAAGTAGCATTTTTGTATAAATGTACATAGGTACATGTATACAGGCCACTAAAAATATATGCCCGAATTATCAAAAAGCTAATACGCAATATCAAATTGTGCCCATCAAAAGCATTTAGTGCTGGCTCAATAATTTACCGCATGCTAATGAAACGGCATTCCACAAAGTCTTCCCCCACTTGTTTTCACGCCAATACGTTTTGCCAACGCAGTAGAAAAGTGCGTCTTAGTTCACATTTTCTATGCATTGCATATATTTTGTAAATTTAACTCTCGTTTATCTGAAGGGTGTGGGATCACTACCCTAAATTGAACCATATATAGGTTAATTTCAATTCTTCCAACAGGTTTTTATACTATACCTCTTCGGTTTAAACCAAATCTGCCCAGGTTACCTTACCGGGGTTACATTTATGGGCGTCAATACCTCAATACCGACAAAATTAGTGCATGTCAAGGATATAGGGGATAAACTTCAGGAAGATATTTTATCGACGTCCTACGCAAGTTCATTACGATTACTAGGTGGAAGGGCAACCTTGCTTTATACCAACTGAACTTCTAGCACCAACAATCTCGTTTACCTGAGAAAGGTGTTGGGACGGCCTTACGCGGCCAATGCAACGTAAGACCCGCGAGTCTCCATAAAACCCGAAAGCCATGTATTAAATGAAAACAGTTTAAAAAAAGATAAAGATAATCGATGCTGTTGCACATTGCTTCTCATTTAAAAGTTTTAGTACAAAATTATCTGCATAATTAAAATATATGCAACAATTTGTGTTATCTGTAACGGATTCGTCTGACATAAAAATGTCAGAAAGAGGTTAACATGCGAAAATGTTACTCTGCCCAATAGGAGGTTCCAGCAAAGAGTGTACTGATACGTCTACGTACGTGAGCATTGCCGTATGCTTACATTAGTACACTGCATGATGTACGGCATTTCGCAAACTCCCCAGTCTCCAATATATATATATATATATATATGTTGGTATGCATTCTAACGATGCTAATGAGTGGGCTGTTTTTATATTGTTTGCTAAATTGAAAAAAAAGCGAGATGCGTGGACTAAAATACATTTTTAAATCCCTTGTAAAAACCGGGGTAAAAACCTGAACAGTTTGGCCGACAGTTAAGCACGTTAAACATGTTGATATTTAACATAAATAGCAACAGTGGGTGTTTTGTGTGTTTTTCCGATTTCAAGAGGCCGTGATACAGGGTCACGATTATGTAGTGTGCAAGGCTCTCATTATCATGATTATGTGTATAGGCCAACTACATAACGACAGAATTACCAGGCTGATAATATTACATCCTGAATATGTTTGCTATCGATTATTTTACTGAGTGGACGTCTCAAGCCTTCCTCGTTATGTTACCAATATAACATGTTTTAACAATATATCCCGGGCAATATATGAAAAATCCTCTTTTCATCCCATTTGACGATTCTGATTTTACGTCGCTGTCACAAACCTTTCATTCTGCCAATGGCGTGATTACTGCATAATTATACAGTACGAGAAGTAAGTGATGCGACCTTTGATACAATAAGATTCTGATAAGCGACTCTTTTTAGACCACCAACCTTTCAGTGCTCAAGAGTCAGTCCGCTTCAACGGCTCTTTTTGGAGCCACCGAATCTAAAACAGCACCTGCATTTGTTACAGTAAACGACTATGTAGAGCCACCCTCTATGTAACATAATAAGGGCAAAATCATAATCAATGGGCAAGGTCAGCCCCTTTGATACTCTGTATAGGGTATACTCCCGGGGGTATACGTTACAAACACATAATTATATTGTTATGCAAATACGAAATAATGACCAGAACCATTGAGCCGGCAATAAGTCTAATTTAACCAATACAACCTACCTGACATGCAATCGAGGCCCCTGTATCCTGCTGCACACGAACACCCATAGGGATCTTGTAGACAGAACATGACTCCTTGACAGCCTGGTGAACTACCAGGTTCACCATTACTGCAATTATACTGGGCTTGTTGACCGAATCTGTTTCTACCATGAACTGAAAAAAAAAGAATTGAGAAATTGTCTCAAATTATACCATTCCAGCTATTTCGTGGTACTAACACTAAACATTATTATGGTTAGTCATCTACTCGAAAACCCAAGAATAAAACTTTCAACGTTCTTAGTATTTTCTTTAACTATCAAAGAAACGAAGTTGTTCAGTCTTTTTAAACTCTAAAGAGATTTGTTGGAATTGAAGTTATTCTTGTCTTCTAAAACTCTTAAGAGATGTGTCGGAATTGAAGTTGTTCTAGTGCTAAAATCTCTAAAGAGATTTGTTGGAAAAAAAGACAAAATATATGGCTCTGTTGTAAAGGATAAAGGTACAATGTTTTTAATCATTCTCAATATTGCCTTATGAGGCCCATACACGATAAATTTTATTGATCAATATTGGGAATCCTAGATACAAGAGTGGACACAAAACTACAGTTGTGCACAGCTGTACACACGAACATTAGTAGTACACAATGGTAGATTTTGTATCCACTCCTACATCTAGGGTCCCCAATATTAGTCAATAAAATTGATCGTGTATGGGCCTCAATGATGTTCTCTTTTTCTTAAGGAAGAATACACATCTGCTTGATATATTTCAGATTTCCAGGTTGCGGTGATAAGAAACTTAAAGGTAAACAAACCTTTTAATTAGCTTATCACACGGTTAGCTTTGTATAATAAACTCTGTTTCGGCAATAGCTTTTTTGTATTGACATATTTTAACCGTTTATAACTAAAACTTTATTTATTCACCTTAGGTGACAAACTGTGCCTTAAGGTATTAAATGTCTTCCTGTCAAACATGTTATTAATTTGTTATCTAATTACCCCATAAATATGGCATCAGCAAAACCTGAAATTGACTATCACGGACTCAACACTTTATTAGAGACTACCTCTCTTCTTTTAATTGACCTTAACGAAATGTAATGAGCGTAAAACCAAGGAGTTTACACTTTCCGAAGTAAATTAAGCCCTGATTATCTAGGTTGATGGTACCGAGTCGGTACCGACTTACATATAGTAATGAGAATTTATAAAACCATGTCACAATTTAATTGTTATCCTGTCAATTCCAGCTTATTTAATAGTGTTGATTGTTTAATTGTAGTCCCTCGCTCGGCTCGCTGCATCACGAAGAATAAAAACGCTAGAGAAATTTCGCGTAATATCATTACGACAAATTTCTGTACACAGCAAAAAGGTTGTTAAAGCTTGGCACTTAAACATTTTGTTGTTTAAGTGCCAGGCTTTAACCACCCGCTTACACGAAAGAAATCTGCCTTGTAATAAATTATTCTTTAGTAAAAGTAAAAAAATACCATTATCCATCGGATTGATTGAAAGAAAAAGAGCAAGGTACACAAACTTGACGTGGGGAAACAAGTGAAATACAGACTAGCTGGTGTAAGCTTTACAAGTAGGTAAAGTGCGATAGCCAAAAATTACCAGTTCCAAGGCACACAGAACCTACATAAACAACAGGGATCAATTGGAATACAAAAGTGAACTAGAATAAGTGATGAAAATCACTGTGCACTTTCATCATTGTTCTAGTGCACCTTTGTATTCCCATTGATCCCTGAGGTTTTTTGCGTGTTCTGTGTGCCTTAGAACTGGTAATTTTCGGCTATCGAACTTTACCTACTTCTAATGCCTAAATTTGCTGTTTTCGTCCCCCTCTGCGTACCATCTAGTATTTTACTTCTTGCCCAGCGTCAAGTTGGTGCTCTTTTTCTTACCAGTTGTTTGTACCGTATTCAAGGTATCCTATTATAATTATCATTTTTTAATCCTTGATATGTTTTCTATCCTGGTCCGTTGGATTCACCATTGCCTAATTCATCGGATTGATCATTAGATCGTATAACATGTAAACTGTGCATAATTGTTGTATTTCCTTGTCATCTTTTAATTTTACATGTACCAAGAAAGACAATTACAGTGCGAAAGTTTTATTTAAAACAATACATTTTCAATATGAAATGTGTCAATAGAAAAAAGCATTGACTTTGACGTGCAGTTTAAAATCTGTTAAGGCGGGAACACATGAGAATATGTTCCCACTAGATATGGTCGAAGCTGAGGCGATAAAAACGTAAACTGTAATCTAAATCATTAATTGGCTTATCAGCCGGCTAACTTTGTATAATAAACCCTGTTTCGGCAATATCTTTGTTGTTACATGCTGCAAATGAGAGGCTTTAACTTTTTCTCCTAATGGTGGCATCGTTTTGTTACCCACACAAAGTTTGACCTCTTTAAGGTTAGCAACTATTTTAAACTGCTGTGATTTGGTAGTTCACAGCATCTTGTGAATGGTAGTGAGCTTTGGCAAAAATTGCATTGACCATTAATAGCGAGCGTGTAGAAGAATTCAAATATCACAGATATACTTTTGTAGGTCCTGTGGTTCTTGAGTTATGTTGTAAAGAGGGCTGAAACAACAACACTTTTGTAAAACGTACATAACTCATTGATTAACAACAATATATCAAGCAAGTTTTCAAAGTATATGATTTGTAGAATGAACGTCAACTTTTGCAAAACATTAAGTATTATTTTTCAATAATATATTAATTTAGACAAAGAAAATCAATATTTCGGCTACTTCAACCAACAATACCTCGTCTACCCTTAAATACCGAGTGCCTACTTTCTTGATACTCATGCATATTGTAACAAAACCATTTACAAACCAAACTTCACTTTGAAAACAGGAAAACAAATTTTAAGCAACATTTTGAGAATATGTATGACCTTTCAAACGTCTTGTTTAAAAAATAAGATGCTTAGTCACAATGACCTGTGTAGTTCTATTCTAAAGTGCAGCTAGAGTCTACATAGTTCAGAACACTTTCACACCCAAATTAGAGCAGTATAACTGTTTAATCATGTATTGACATATAACATCGCTCGACAACGATACACGATACTAATATGACGTCACTTATAGGTAGTATTGTATTGTAATAAGTGGTGCACATTAGATTTCCATTGGGACATTTTTAAGAAAAATAAATCGCCTGCTAGACTAGTGAGATGAAAAACAAAACAATTGAAGGTATACTTAAAATTGATATTTACAAAAAATCGCGAAAATTGTATGTCCCTGCCCCTCTGAAATCTCAGGGTGTTTCTAAAGATTATATACTGGTAGTGGATGTCTTCTGGAATAAATGTTTACAATACTGTTTATTCCATACAGAATATGCAAAGCTATTCTCGTGTGAATTACCGAGGCGTAGCAAGCGATGGACAATAGCCCCCGGGACAACAGCTACCTTCGATTACATTTATAAATACGCACGTGACCCATGGCCACGGCATACCAAGACCAGCAAGGGTGACCAAATCCTCGCGCCATTGAAAAGGACTCTTTAGATAAATATCATCAAATTTTAGTATTACTTTAGCAAAATTATTACACATTGGAGGGATTCCGCATTTGTAATATGTTATCAAAACCATCATTTTGAAAGTATTTGCCGACGGAAAAATATTTATCAACGGAAAAGGTTCACAATATAATCACAAAGTTGACTTTTGCTGCACAGTCTCGCGTTGTTTACCGCCTTTACATTCAAATGTACAGGGAGACCACCCGCTATGTAGAAGGTCACTTCGAGACTTACTGTCTACAAGCTGTTATGGCAGCGCGGAGTTGGTCACGTGCGTATTTATAAATATAGTCGAAGCACACTGGACAAGATGGACGAGCAAAAGCGACGTTAGGGATAGGGCTGATAAAGGGATGTCAAAACGGCCCCGCACTTCTACTTGTCCATTGGCCCCGAGGCTCTTAATATTGTTACAAACCATTGAATGGTGCATAAAATGCCCGTGTCCTAATATAGTACTCAAATTGACTAAATAGGACAGACTGCGTTTTGACGCGGTTAGACATATGTCAATTTGTTTTGTTTAACAGGTAAACACGTGTGTTTATATTGATGCCCATACTGTGTCTGTACTATACGTACGACAGGATGGGCACTCTGGGCGAATACTTCCGATAAGCACTGATTCACAACTTGTTATCACAGTGGTTAACCATGGTCTCATTATGACTGAAACTCGTTAAAGAGACTTGCATTCCTGGGCTTGAAATAGACCTACTAAAGATTCGATTTTTGATAACAAAATTCATGAGCATGATGAGCATGTTATAAATAGCGAGCATGGCAATATTTGGATTTACGCATGGCGTTTCTATTTTACCCTGGCCAACGAGTATAAACTGGGCACCAATATATTTCAAATTTGGCAGTTTGGGGAATTTGTAACGCTAAAAACCTTTACGGTCTACATTATTTCGGGAAAGGTTTCTTTGCGATACGAAGAATAAGGATGTACATACCCTAATAAGACATTGAATTTTGATTATGTTTACGTTAAGGGCGTACTACACCCATGTATTGGTTTGATTGGTCTAAAAAAATATTTTTCCATTTATAGCTAGTCGATATATGCACGGATCATGTGAAATAAAAAAGATTATGAAAACACATCGTGAAAGTGTAATTTTTCACCTATTTGTCTTAAAGTTGACAGGTTGTTACGGACGCTTATTTTTGTAGCGATCCACGTAGTCTTCTTCACAACCGGTTTCTGCCGTTACTCACACGTATTAGACTCGCTCCCAGTCCTATAATACGTCTATGTCAATCTTCATAGTGATGGGCGATACCAGCTTTTGTTACCGATTGTCGATCCAGAGCAGTCAGGGAGTGGGGCCAAATTTTTAGAAAAATAAAATAAAATGAAAAAAGAATGGCCGCGGAGCTAAGCTTGCGCGACGCAGGGGTTGTCTGAGGGGGATGTTCCCCCCTCAGAAGTAAGAAACTTGTGCAAAATGAAGATCTAATTGAAGCGATTTGGTGGACAATTTTAGCAATTGTTTTAAACATAAATCGGCGAAAGCCCCTTTCTCTTCTCTTCGGGCCAGTCGGCGCTCCCCCTGAATCCGCGCCTGAAATGAGTCGGGATGTGCTTGTTCAGGGGATGCGGGGTACGTGTGGCTGTAGGCCTACCACATTAACGAACTAAACTTACTCTTCGTGGGATTACGAATCGTAAACACAACACAGGTGATAATAAAACCAGTATAGCAAACATCACTTTAATCAACTAGATGCAACAAGTTTACAACTTTCTTTTTAATTAAAGCCTTAATGTACGATCGTTTTAAATTTTTAGATTTTTCTTTTTTTTTTTTTTTTTGATAAAATAATTAAAAGGCCCATTCAGTGATTTGCTCATCCAGACGATCGTAAAAATCATCAAAATTCAGATTTCGGTACCTTTGTCATTGTCATAGATGTGCTAAACATAGCCTATGCGAGTGGTTCAGCCGAAAGACATTTTACACGAATCTGTAATTTAGATACTGATAGTATCTAAATTAGCTACTGTGTATTTGAATGGGGCTTCAACCAGTGGCGTAGCTGGGATTTTTTTCCAGGGGGGGGAGGGCAAGCCTGTATGGGGCGGGGGCCCAAATCCACCAAACAAAAATTTAGCCGCCCCTGCCTCAACAGCCCGAAAAGGTTGACCCAATTTTTTTCCGGTGGTTTGAGAAAGTGAAGAGAGAGAGAGAGAAAAAAGAGATTATAGGTGCTAGCGCCCTAAAAGCAACACATTTTGATATTATATAGTACCATTCTCCCCCCCCCCACTCCTCTCCCTTTTTTTCCCTCTCTCTCTCTCTCTCTCTCTCCTTTTTCCTCTTTTTTCCTTGAGCTAGGGGCGAGGGCCCAAATAGCGCCAGGGGGCGGGGCCCAAACAGGCAATTTTGGCAGCTACGCCACTGGCTTCAACTTCGTCAGTATACTGCTGTTTTTTTGGTTTTTTGCCAAATTTGTCATTTCAAAAATACCAAATGACAATTTGAATGACTTATCCTTCAAACAATTTTAATTTTTTACACTTGCGCTGGGATCACTGAATGGGTCTTTAATATGCAATCATTATGAAAGTTCCCAATACATTTGGAGGCGAAAAACATTGGAAATTTGCAAAAAACAACATCATAAACTTCACCTCTATCACTCGAAATATCTCGCACATATCACGCATGGTATGCCGCTGAGTATATCCAATAGACACTCCCGGGGACAATCCATTGGAATTAAATCACTATACCACACAATTTATTCGCTACCTGAAGTCCCGGGGGGCACTTCAATATGAAATGGATTATAGGTGTAGGGCTGGCACTTTCGCACTAAGGGGCATTCGGTGAGAGCAAAATGTAAAAAATATGGGGTCATTGGGTGAGAACATGACCTTATTTTTAAATGGAATATTTGGGTGAGAGCCGAAACAGCGCTGCAAAAACCTCGAAAATCGAATTTCTAGTTCTAAATGGCTTCAAATTTCATTGTTTTTTTCTTCAAAATAAGTAACAAAATCAGTGATAAATGAAAGTTGCTGTTCAAATTGAACTTGCAAGGGTCTTTGGGTGACAGATCAAATGGAAAAATCAGGTGGTGGTCGCATTGCATTCTCTAAATTCAGTAAATTTTCATCTTCAACCGTGTAATTGAATGGGATTATTTTGAAATTTTAAAACGATTGAAATATCACAAACAAATAGGCCTATGTTAATAAATAATATAAATACAAGCTAAACCGTTGGGGTTCGATAATGAACCCCACAAAACTAACCAAGTAGCGGTATATGGAAAATGCCATACGGCCGGGCGGTTTCACAAGTTGCCGGCTCGATCATGCCATTCGCCGCCTGGGGAAAATAGGGGGTCTTCGGGTGACAGAGCATGTGTTTGTAAAAAAATATGGGGTCTTTGGGTGACAGCGATGCTGAAAAAGGGGGTCTTATCCAGCCCTACAGGCGCGTCACCTCCAAAGTTGCCGAGTGCCCCCCCCCCCACGGCGTGAAGTCGAGAATGAAAGATTAGAATATTTGCTTATAATTATTTGTTTTCAATTTTCGAATATTTTTGTTTTCAATAGCCTACGTTTCATAATAATACATTTTATTTTTTCTATATTCTGTCAAAAGTAGCCTACCGGTATCGTATGGCCGATACCAATTAATCATATCGACCCACAGTACCGATCGGCGGTATCGCCCAACCCCAAAATACAAAATTATAATGGCGACCTCCACAAACTCGGAAATATCATCTGGCAGGAATTGTTTCAAGTGAAATATACAGGATTGTCTTCTCTGATGTAAGTAAAAATGGTGGCATATTAATTATGCTCCAACATACATTGTGAACGTTCTCACTTTAGTTGATTTTGTGCAACAAGTTGCGACAAATTAACATTTTTGTGCCAAACACATGTACTTGTGATAGCGTTTACATTGTATTCAGTGTTTGTCTTTTACTGAGATGGCGACCCCAAAAATCGCATAGAACTAAAAAACAAGCATTATCTTATCATTAAGATTTTACTGTTTCAAACCTGAAACAGATGTGCTGGCTAGCGAACACAAATTTTGCATATCATTGTCAACTGGAAGGGAAAAAAAGAAGTTTATTTTCTTTAATAATGATAAGTGATGCCAAGCATGTGTTTTCAAAGCTGTGCATAATTAATGCATTTCCAAAAAATATATATTTTGGTACTTTTAGGGTCTGACATTAATGCTTAATTTGTGCGTGTGACTGGTTTCACGGTAGCAATTCTGAAATTTTAGATATACTCCAATTTGTAAAAGTGCCCCCATGTACCGCTTTTGGGCATGTCCCTTTAAAAGCATGTAAGCTACATCGATACCGATGCCACCAATAGAACGAGAAGATTTGCCCCTTCATTTTGCATACCACTTTGACCAATTTTTTTTTTTCATTTCTTCACAAAATGCAAAAAAACCGCAAAAAATGCGATGGGTGTAGTACCCCCTTAAGGGTGTCAAATTAAGTTAATTAGTTTCCAGAGCACTGAAAGTACCCTGCGGACTAATTCACCTCTAATAAGGTTACTGTATACATGGTATATAACATAACACTCGCATATCCTCTTTTTTCTCATAACCGGTCAGTCACTCATATCATTAGACATGAGTAGCTCACAGGTAATCAATATCTATTGTCTATTCGACTTTATTGTCAACATTAGCATGTGTATCTTTATAGAACATTTAGATACCCAAAATATAAGTACCATTTACCAACCGCGAAAGGTGGTGACAGCAAATGACGGGAGCATGCTAGTTGGATAAATTAAAAACATGTTCTCTTATTTTAAACTTTGTACAATATAACAGGCAGAGATGTAACGCGTCGAGTCGAGTAATTTCTACCAATTGATCAAGTTGAGTCAAAAGACTCGAGTCACCATGGTCACTGTTTAAAATATATGGAGAAAATTAAAAATCCGAGTCAAATCATACCGGGAAATCATACCATTTTTGTAAAATTGTCTCAAGTCTCGAATCTAGTCATGATTGGTTACGAGTCTGATAGCAGGTGCCTTATTATTGAGAGTGCAACGAAAATTGTACTGGAATAAGTTTCGTAATAGGTCAAACAATTGGAGTCGTCAGTATTGAAGTCGTCATGAAGTGGCCTTATTCATAGAAGACATTTCACTGAAGCACAACATACGTCCTCCCTTGTATAACATAAATATCTGCTAGAAAAACCTAAAAGAGTTAACGTTTTTTGTACTTGAGTATGTTCAGTGAACTGTCTCCGTTGGGGGAGGTATTCCTGGTTGAAGGTATACATGGATGTGCCACTGTTTGGGGGTACCGTTTTAGCGATTTCGGTGGGTTTCAGTTTTTTGGTCAAATGTGCCCATGGAAGGTCCCAATTGTGGCAAATTTGGGAACAATTGGTATACTGATGGGTGACAAAAACAGCAAATATTAGGTAGAGAGAAAGTCGTCATCCGAAAGTTTGCGATAACAACCGCTATTCAAGACAGCTCATGGATATGCTTTGTACCTCACGAAAAACAATATCACTATTTATATACGAGTATACACATCAAAGTTCGATAGCCATAAGTTGTAATTGAGAAGAGTATTATAATTTCAACACCTTTGACTTCCCCTAAAATTGTCTTGTCCTGTCAATCTATTTTTTTTTCAAATGTCCATACCATATCTCCATATCCAAATTATGATGATATGTCAGATCTCACAACATGAGTAAACAAAATCAGTTGTCATAGCAATAATAAAAATGTTGATTTCCATCTTAAATCTATTACTTCCGATTGAATTGGTGCTATAAATAGTTCCCTTGTGGATCATGACATAACGGTGATTTCTCATGAATCAGAAGAAACCAAACAGTGTATTAGATTTCAATGTGGTGCAATGTCATACAGAAATGTAATAAGGAATGGTTTGAGGGTAATTAATTATTAATTATCTAATTGTCTGAGAGGATGCTACCGTGATTGTATGCGTCACAAACAACTGCTAAACTTTAGAGGTTATTACACCATACACTGGTTTCACAACACTATCGGTGATTCGCGCGCTAAATCTGAAAATCGAAAAAACAAATCAT
Organism: Amphiura filiformis; assembly: GCF_039555335.1. Classification (NCBI taxonomy): domain Eukaryota; kingdom Metazoa; phylum Echinodermata; class Ophiuroidea; order Amphilepidida; family Amphiuridae; genus Amphiura; species Amphiura filiformis. The sequence continues at coordinate 40,010,680 of NC_092646.1, forward strand.
AGAAAATCAGTTCTGGGTATTTTTTGTGAAGAGTATAGGTGTGCTAACATAGCCTACAAGGCTAAAAGTGATTGGACCGAATACAACCTAATGGTAAATGGTCAGGTTTTAGAAAGTGTTGGAGGAAGCTTATAGTTATATACACACAATTAAATGCATTACACTGCCCTTTTCTTCATATTTTCCTTTTTTTGTATAAATAGCACCTAATGACAATTGACACAGATATACACAGATGCCACCACCAAAATACACATAGATAATGATGTTTCCAAGGAGGTGCGAATAGAGAGAGAGAGGAGTGAGACAGGGAGATACATTGTCACCAAAGATTTTCACGGCAGCACTGGAAGAGGTTTTCAAAAAGTCCAACTAAGGGGAAAAGGAATCAACATCGAAGGGGAGATGTTAACGGATCTTAGATTTGCAGATGATGTTGCCCTAACAACAACATCGGTGAAGGATATGTGACGTGTCATGTCAAAAGCAGACACTTTTGGGCAGGTTATCAATTTTGAGGTTTTTACATAGCTTAAATAAATAGATATTTTGTTCCACAACGCCGTTTTCCCCAATGAAATTGGACATTCCTAAGCTAAGATATTGAGTTCGTAAGTTATGGTATTATAAAATTGGAAATTGAGATATCGGCCTTTAAAAATATTATTGACAATGTTGAGAGTAGGAATTGCCTTGAAAAATGTCTCAAAGAAATACAAGATGCCAGTTACATTCTGGTCTGAAACTATCAGACAATGTTTTTAACATTAATAACATCACAAATTCGCAACAAACCCAAATTGTGAAAAAATCACCCCGAGCAGATTTTTGGCTATTTCTCCATTTACGATCCTGCCCAAAAGTGTCTGCTTTTGACATGACACGTCACATATGGAAGATCAAATGAACAGCTTGTACAAAGAAAGTACACGTGTTAGACGGAAAATGCACAAAGGAAAGACATAGTTTATGACAAACTTTGAGACAAAAGAAACAATCGCAATAGCAAATCACCAATTCAAGAATGTTGATATAAGTACCTTAGGCAGACCTTGATAATTGACACCAACACAGCAGAAGAGATATTAAAAAAATACCGCTGTCACTGAGGCGAAGAATTTATGACCAGTTTGTGCTAATAACTATGACCTATTGTGCAGAGACTTGGTCAACATTAAAAGAAATGGAACAGAAATTGATAAACAGCACAGAGAGCTATGGAAAGGAAAATGATCCACCTCTCATTGCGTGATAAAGTCAGAAATCAGAAAAGTAACCCAAGTCAAAGATATCTTGGAGAAGATTAAGGAAACAAATTGCAGATGGGCAGGTCACTTATCAAGAACTTAAGATAACAGGTGGACGAAGATACTTTCAAAATGGCAACCAAGGACTGGAAAGAGGAGAAGAGGAAGACAAAAAAATGTTAGAGAGACGACATCACCACAACAGCTTGGGCATCAGCGGCAAGGAACATAAGTAGAATGAAAATGCTGCAGGAGGGCTTCACACAGCAGTGAGTGGAAATTCTGATGAATGACAATCGACTTAAAGATTTGGCCATTCCTAAAAAAGGAATACATTTGCTCCTTTGATAGTGCCTTTAAGTTTCAATGTATTTCCGTATTCTATAGTCCGCCCGATTGTATTGCCCTATAAAAATAACATGCTTCAGTGACAATGTGGTTCATAAGACCCACTGTGATTAGAAGGAAGGTTCTGGTTACTTTACCCTCTGTGTTACTATTAGTGATGCGTCATAATTATTATGACATATAAACACAGACATGACTGTAAGACCTAAGGGGATATAAAACGGTCACCAGAACCGAAATTGGCCATCAATCAGTAAACAAAATACGGACAAAGATCTTGATGTCGGTGGTTGCAAAATCAATTCCCCGCGCTGTACGCTCCCGACCCCTTAAAAATAGAAGGAAAAAATCAGCCCTATAATTTATGCCGGGCTTTGTGCCACCGCAGAATGACCGACCAGCAATCTTGGAAATAAGTCTTGGAACGCTTGTGTGTAAATAACAGAAAACTGTCATCCCCTTTCTCCCATGCAATGTTGAGAAATGCCAATGTCTTCAGCGGTTTCCCAATGTCCCCAACATTGATTGATGGGGAGGGGGAAGGGTAAATCATTTTTGTAGATGTTATGTTTGTACGCACAATATATGTCATTTCCATGATCATAAGAAATTCTGCACGAAATTACGGCAGAATGTGCCAAGCGTTCCAAGTGCTGTTATCCAAGATTGTGGTTGCCCCATCTCCTTGCGCACACCACTGGCCGGTGCCAGCGTGATGTGCATTTACGTTTGGTCTTTACCGCTATTGTCTATTGGAAGGTATCGGTATGTGCTGTAAAAAAAACCTTCACTCTGTCCCTGTTTTAAATCACACACACACACACACCCCCCATTATCTGAGCAAAGATTTTACACAGATATGATTAATGACAGCTGGGTGTGAAAAAGGGAAATAATAACAAGTTACTGTACAAGTCGTCAACATATGTTTGTCTTGAAGAACTGGTTTTAGTAATAATATCAAGGACTCCGATCACCCACAAAGTCATATGAAGTTATTGAGTAATCGTCATTGGATAAGTAAATAAAATAAAAATAAGGTTAATGATTAATGGAAAATAATTTAATGCCTCCTCTTTGCTATGACTTTCGATGACACGCGGCTTCAACCTGTCATCGACATATGTCTGTCTTGAAGAACTGTTTTTAGTAATATCCAGGACTCCAATCTACCACAAACAAAGTCATATCAACCTGCCAAAGGTTATTGACAAAGTTATTGTGAAAATTGTCTTGGATTAGTAAAGAAAATAAAGGTTAATGATTTATTGAAAATAATTTAGTGCCTCTTTGCTATGATTTTCGATGACACGCGGCTTCAACCTGTTAATAACATCTGTCTGTCTCGAAGAACTGTTTTTAGTAAACTATCCAGGACTCTGATCTCCCACAAACAAAGTTATATCAAACTGCCAAAGATATTGTGAAAATTGTCTTAGATAAGAAAAGAAAATAACAATTTAATGATTAATAGAAAATAAGTTAATGCCTTTTTCATATGATTTTCAATGACACGCAGCTTCAACATGTTATTGACATCTATCTGTCTCGAAGAACTGTTTTTAGTAATATCAAGGACTCCGAGCACCCACAAACAAAGTCATATCACCCAGAGAAAAGTTATAAACAAAGTTATTGAGAACAATTGTTTTGGAAAATAAAAGTTAAGTTAATTGATAAATGGAAAATAGTTTAATGCCTCTTTGCTGTGTTTTCAGTGACACGCGGTTTCAACTTGTCATCGACATCTGTCTGTCTCGAAGAACTGTTTTTAATAATATCCAGGACTCGGATCTACCAGTCATATCAAACTGCCATAGGTTATTGACAAAGTTATTGTGAAAATTGTCTCGTACAAGTTATGAAAAATAACAGGTTAATGAATTTAAAAAAATAAGTTAATGCCTTTTTGCACTAATTTTTGATGCCACGCGGCTTCAACCAGTCTGGCAACAAAATACGGAAGCGAGGGAAGTAATCCAAATTCCTAATCTTTGTTGATCTTGGCAGTTGCAGTTGCTATGTTATTATAATGGTAAATAAATTTGGGTCACAAAAATCAGGTGCACCTGCATAAATACAGTATGCAGCTGACTTGTGGTCAGTGCCTGAATAATTTATAGACACATCTTTTTCGGTATTAACCCCCTGAGCACTACCTGCCGATCTAACATTGCCTCTGATTGGTCAATTACATGATATCTTCATTTTTTAAATCACCAATCAGAATGGAGCTTTGCAAATAATTCACCCCAATTTTTCTGTGTGGTAAAATTATTCTAACAATGTTGCTAATTGGTCCAATTGATAATGAAAACTTCTTTTTGGCCAATTGGCAGGTAGTTCTCACGGGGTTAAAGTTTCAGCAAAATAAAATGTCAATCATCACGATCATTGCAGTACCTGCTGTCAAAAGAGGGAGAAGAGAGAGACATCTCTGTTTGAATCATATTATTTAAATAATACAATTCTCCGTTCAATGTCCTTCATATAAATACTTTTTAAAAAGTTCCATCCAATGACCTTGAGTGCATTAAAGATAATGTAGTGCAATGCCATTTTATAAGAGTCAAAGACCTTACCTTTCCACACATGATAAAGCAAAATGATAGCTTTAAGGGATCGGATAGCAATGTTTGCACAGTATTTTTGTGGGACATGAGAGCATATCAGATACATCAAATTGCATTCTGAATACGAGGAATGCCCTTCTGATATCCAATGATTTTGATTTTTTTTAAATTTGCGATATAATACATATTTTAAGGCAAATTATTAAAAATTGATATTTTAGTTATTTTCTTTATTTTAAGACACCCGAAAAATCAATAAAAAGATAATGTCCAAAGCTAACGTCCAGCTGCATACAATTTAAGTACATATCATTAGATTTACAAAGATTGCTTTGAGGACTTTTAAACATATAAAACAAAATATGCAAAATATAAGTTTTGAATAATTTGTACTATAAAAGTTTTATCAATGGGAAAGCTTTAATAAAATTTGTATTATCTCGTGAATTTTAAAAATCAAAATTATTTGATATCAGAAGGACATTCCTCGTATTCATAATACAATGATGTGCTCTTAGGTCCCACAAAAAATACTGTGCAAATGTTGCTATCCGATTCCTTAAAAGAATTCTCACAATAATTCGTCAAAGAAATTTTTTCAATCTTACATATAAAAAATCAACTTACGATTTTGACAGTTGGTTCCGCTGAATCCAGGGGCACATATACAATGTCCTGTCTTGTCGTTACATACGCCCCCGTTAAAGCACATGGGACATTCTTTGGCGCAGTCTTCGGATGGTCCCCAGTAACCTGCCGGACATTCTGTAATGCATGTATGAAAGTTTAATTGACATAGTGTTTGATCATGAAAGTGGTATGATGAATGTGATAAATAATATATGATAAAGTATGATACTTTCAATTATAATAATATTATTTCAACTCTTTACATAGTCAAGATTATCTGGAAAACTTAGTCACAATGTACGATCTTATAATATGAAATTTGTTAATTTTTTTCAAACCTGATTTTTTTGCATATTTGTAATGTTTACACATGTCCAAACTTGCACCTAAATGGAATCGGCCCAATCTGTTGTCTTTATAGGTCAACAGAGCAAAGTTCAACATATTATCATAATTTAAAAATTATGATAATATGTCATCCCAGAGAACTGCATGTTAAATGGCCAAAATAACCAGTGGGGTTTCTTTCACTTTACCTTGTTATTTCAACTTAAAATGGACAGCAATCATTCCCGGCAGTTATTACTAATATTATTTCAACATTTTGAATAAAGAATAACAAAATTTAAATTTGACGGAAATCGTACATTAAGGCTTTAAATCAATGATCAAACCTCGAACGAATACTGTTATCATTCATTCATACAACAGACGTGAAAAATATTAACATTTTCAAAATAAAGTATCCGTAAAACAAAAGAAATATCTTAAAGACACAAGTTATACCAATTGAAATGAAAAAAGAGAGCCTTTCAAAGGTGATACATTTGGGGTCATTATGTAATATAACAGCACTCACTCTATTCTTCGAAAGAAAAGTCTATCTAAATCGTGGTCTGTTTCAAAATGCTCCCTTTTTATTCAAATTGGTATAAGTTGAGAAAATAAAGTTTCATCGTGCGAACTGTCAATATACGATAACCCATTGTCTGAGATGAAAGGTAGTTTCTGGAAAGCTGGACAGAACAAGGCTATACAAACTGGTCATCTCAGGGACGGGGGAAGAATTGCTTTGAGAACTCAAGCTGTCAAGAAGAATTGCAGACAACTTATATGCGTAGATTTGCATTTTAGAAATATAGGGTGTTGCAGTATCCTTTACACTCAAATAATGTGTCAGAGGCAGTATAATTATAGGTTAATAAACGCGTATCACTTGTTGAGAGTGAAATAGTACAGAATAATGCACGCGTTCTTATGCACGAGCATTGCAGGGAGTGCATTAGACGCATTAACATATCAGTACAAGTGCATTATTTTGTACAATTTCTCGAGCAACAAGTGATACGCATGTATTAACATAATTCACACGAGAGAAAAACTTCCCGTGATTTTTGCTATTTCTTGCTTTCATTACTCTTTTGTGTTATGGAAAACAAAAACAAATCCTAAACTCTTTGGGAAAAAAAGAAAACAAAAACCCCTCATAGCAATATATTGAGATGTCTTAAGCTTTGTTAGTTCTGACTTATCTAATAAAATAATGGGTACATACAATTATGGGTACGGAAGTAATAGTAAATTAAATATAATCAATGACCCAATGACCAGAAGTATTTGACATTGCGTCCGATACCGATCGGTCCTCGTAAGACATCAAATTGTGGACGTACATCGGGCAAGAAAGTTAGGTAGTTGCTGGGATTTTTTCCACCAAAATGTATTATGACTTATCATGTGCACGCCATTAAGCATTATTGAGTTTCTTTGACAATAAAATGCATACTTGGTACACTTCTTATCTTGTAATATAGCTCCGGAATATCAGGTCCGGCATGCCAGGTTAAAATAGGAAATAAATAAATAAAATAGCTCTTTTCTATTCCTAATCCAAACAATGGTTCAGATCACAAGAGTAGTATTAGTGTTTTATCTGACCTTGGACGTTTTATTCAGTGAGTTAACAATTTTTTGTTTCGAGATGGATTGACTAAACATGTACGTTCACTGTAAATATGTTGACAAAGGTCTTCCAAATAGACTTATCTTCAGCAATAAAATACTTAACTTGAACAATAGAAGCATAGGGGGAAAGTAGTAGGGGATGGTGAGCACTTTTACTTCAATGCTTGTTAGTTCAAAATAAATAAATCAATGGGGAACCTAAAGATGTTAGCAGCAAATCCGAGCCTATCCTAACTTTTAACAATATTCCGTATCCAACTTTACTCACGTTACTTACATTGACCTAAATGAAATTATGAGTACAAGAAATAATATTGAATTAAAAGCTAATTAATGACTGGAAATTAGGAATTTGCAACTATGTCATATTACATCTGATATAGATCAGCCCTCACAAGACATCGGATTGTTGACCTAAAGCGGCCACAACGGGCGGGCAAGACATATGAAAAGGTTTGACTACAAAAACGATTCTCTTATAAATGCATCTACGCACAGTTTCCACCTCGATACACTCGGCCGAGTACACAAAAATTCCAGTACAGCGAGAATGAACGAGTCTAGTCTCCAGGCAGTCTGTGTTATACTACACGGTTGAGTGCATAACATTAGAGTTGTGTGAGATCTAGTGGAAAATAGACATCTGTGATTGCTAAAACCTCAAGTGTTCCCTTCATCCAATCAGAATTTTTAAATTGTTAGTGATTATTACATTGTTTTTACCTCCTTCTATATAATTCATGAAACAATAATCCAATGAGAGCAGAACGGATTTCAATGGATACTGAATACAAGGCATTCGGATTTTGCTGCAACTTTCAAATCTTGGGTTACGTTCTTTTAAATGTACGCTGTAACATCAATATTAGGACGTTTACAACAAATGAGGTGCATTTTTCAAATTAGGCATAATAGATATTCATTACGGTAGATATTTGTTTTTTTGTTTAAAATTACACACGTTCGCTGTAAAATGCTGTCGCGGCAAGCTTTTTTGGTAATTAAGGGTCTTACATATAGCAATATTATCAACAATAAAACACTTCACTTAAATAACAAAAATAATAAACCTAGGGGAGAGTAGGGGAATGGCGAGCTTAAAGTACAAAATTAATTTATCAATGGGAAAACCCCGGGGGAAAACTTGAAACGTTGGCAGAAAGCCTTAGGAAAGTTCTAACCTTTATTTATTTATTGTGGGTTTTTTTTGGGTTTTTTTTGGTAAGAACAACTTCACCCTATGTAATAACAAAATAACACACGTGCAAATAACAAAATACATACATGATGACCGTTCAGGATTGATCACACAATCCGCAGTTAAAAGGGCGACCGTTAAATACCCTAAAAGACACAAAATGCACACGTGCCTCAAACCGGCTTCAATTGTCATCATGGTCATGATTCTAGACGAGTCTTGAACGGATACATGCCTTTGTGTCCTTAAAATACACTTGAGATTACAAAGGGACGTGACTTGTGAAAGACACGTGATTGCTAAGACACGATCAGTATTGTATCCGATTTCGACGCAATGATACAAGAAATGTTTAAAAAAAAAAAACTTACCTCTGACAATTAATCTGACTATTGCGTGTGGTTCCGTCCTCTCATATATTTGATACGCCTCATACGTCGTACCGTTGTATAATGTGACACCGTCAATGTTAATTCTATCATTATTTTTGCCTTCTTTGATGTTTTTATCATTTTCTGTTCTTTTCCATCTGACCCCCATTAAGTTATTCCTTATAACGCGTATCATTGTTGTCTCACCAATGCTGGCGGTGACGGTTGGTTTTGCTGGCCGTGGATCAGCTGTAGAAAAAAAAAAAGTTTATTGTTTTGTCATAAATTTTAAAATCAGAATCAAAAGTAACAAATAAATGGAGGTTAAGATACCTTATATGAGTCCATGCTCCAGAAAAGGTAAGGAATCGAACCTTCGATTTAGGTACTCTGGTTCAAAACTTATTTTTGAAGATGGCACCGTCGGCCGCCATCTTGGATTCTGGGTAAAAATGAAGTCGTAATGTCACAATGTCAGATTTGAAATCCTTGTGGTCGACTTATCCGAAAAAGTGTCTTTGTACTGTACAAATTATGGTATAACCTCAATCCAAGGACGGAGTACCTATATCTTTCTTTCGTTAATGATTAGGCCACACCCTAAAGTGAAGTTTTGCTGTGGTGGGATCGCCACACCTCCACAGCGATTCTGTTACCTTCCCAGCATTTTAGAATGTCGGTAACCTTTATTCTCATTCTTAAACACTTCAATTCAAATAAAAAATATCATAAGTTCCGGTATTCCAAAATTTTAATCAAATTAAATCCTACAAAACCTAGGGATAAAATCGATCAGTCCGGTTGTTGCTACGCGACTCCGATTGATTCACGAGACGAGTACGCGTATTTGCGTCGACTCACCGTATTATATCGTGTCATATCACACGACTAAGAACAAATAAGATTTCAGGAACGTTCTCAAGTATTTAAGAATAAGCATATACAATATATGGAGTTATATTAATTAGATTTTTACCAGGGATTATTAAAACCATTTTTATTCGGACAAAAACGTGAGAATTTTAAACTTTTCTTTGACATTTTATATTTAGATATGCGAATAATACATTAGATTGAATATTTTTATTTTTGGTCAGAGTTTCGGATTAGTCTTGGTCAAGCCTTTAAGATCGTAAATCACAATTAATCATTCTATAACTTAAAATTTTAAAATATAACACGTTTCCTAAACACGCGTACACACCCCATGCATATGATGCACATTTTATGTTTATAAACTCTAGGGTTGAAGCGGTCAATGCCAAAAGAAAAATCAAATTAGCAATCAATTATTGTAGCCAACTTTTCACAACTTTTGTCAAGTATCCAAAACATAAGTATATCAGATAAATATGATACTTCCTAATAAATGCTATAAATGTATTTCAATGAATTTTTAAAAAAAGAAATTAATCTGCAATGGGCTAGTCCAGTTGAAATCCACACTACCCATGTGGAAGATTTTGGAAATATCTTCCACAAGGGGAGTATGTTTTTCAAATGTAATTTGTCAGAGTTAATCATTTTGAAACCCATACTCCCCCTGTATTATGGCTTTACCTATATCTTCTACAACTGGAGTGAGTATTTCAAATGAAAGTTACCCAATTGTCTATTCTATTTGAAACTTATACTCCCTCTGTGAAAGACATCAGCTAAATCTTCCACAGGGGTAGTGTGGATTTCAAATGGAATAGCCCTATGCAGTAATGGACGATACAGAACTTTCAAAGGAGGGATTTTCCCTAACTACGGTTTCCTGGTTAGTGGTTTACAGCTTCAAATATCGACATCATACAACCATGAACAAAACAAATTATTTTAATAAAACCAAAGCAGTGGTATCTGCACACATACATGACAGATTTGTAATTTGGCGATGAATCATTTGATACGTTAACATTTATAAGGAGGAATAGAGATGGGCGCTCTTCATTTATCAAAATACTTCTTAATAGTTGTGATTTTGGTACCAAACTATTTCAACATGTTAGCTGTATCGGTATATTTGTGAATATTCTGAATCATCCAGGTAGATAGATGATTAAGTAAAATTAAATATTAAACTGTTCATCTGGACTTAATGTTTTGAGCTGCCTATAGTATCACGTCTCATCCGAGACACATCTTTAGACCTAATGGGCTGGCGTCACTCCAACCGGGCCACGGATCAACAATTTAACGCCAGCCCATTATGCCTGAACATGCTGAAGATGCGTCTCGGATGAGACGTGATACTGCAGTCAGCTCAAAACAGTAAGTCCAGATGAACGGTTTAATATTTAATTTTACTTAAGGGGTGGGTATGAACCTTTGGACAGTTTTATTTTGGGACATTAGAGCACATCAGCCATATCGAATTGCATTCTGAATACGAAGAATGTCTTCTGATATCAAATAATTTAGATTTTTGAAATTCGCAATGTAATACACATTTTATGGCAAATGATTAAAAATTGATATTTTGATATTTAACAGTACTCGAAGTTAACTTTATAAATCTGATAATATGTACTTAAAGTGTATGTAGGTGGGATGAAAAGCCGACGATCAATTGAAAATTGTGACCTTTCGTATTGAAGATATGGAATTTATTTCCCAAAACACCAAAAAAATAGGTCTTTTTGGGAAAAAAAACCTATATCTCAATATGAAAGGTCAAAATTTTCAATTGATCGTCGGCTTTTCTTCCCGGCTACATACACTTTAAGAATATATCATTAGATTTATAAAATTTACTTCGATGACTGTTCTATATCACCAATGTGAAAAATCTCTAATTTTAATAATTTGTCATAAAATTTGTATTATATCGTGAATTTCAAAAATGAAAATTATTTGATATCAGAAAGACATTCTTCGTATTCAGAATGCAATTGATATGTCTAATGTGCTCTCATGTCCCACAAAAATACTGTCGAAACGCTCAAAACGCTCATTCCAGATCCCTTAAGCTATCGGTAATAAAAGATCAAAACAATTGAGTAGTGTGGTTGAAGAAGTATTCAAGTATAGAGATATGCGTTGTGTTATTTGTAGGGCGCTATAGAAATGTTCTTAAATAAATAAATTAATTAATAAATAAATAAATAAATAAATAAATAAATAAATAAATAAATAAATAAATAAATAAATAAATAAATAAATAAATAATAGATATTTAGTAAGTATTTAAAAAATATAATCATTTTTTTTTTTTTAATCATTTAATCTCTATTTTTTGACACTTCAGTCCTTCGTCCATTGGGGTCTTTTATTTGATTTCGTCAACAATAATATCTTGGTAGAACTTTATACAAAAAAAAATAGCATTGCTTTACTTGACATTTGAAATAAAAGTTTAAGGAAACTTCGTTATTACTCACCATCCCTCGTATGTAATACAACAGAGGTGCTCAATACACCAGCTCCACTCTCTAATTCACATGTATAAATTCCACTAGTATTCTTATAATTAGGCATTAAAATCCTCGCCCCGTAGTCTGTTCTTTGTATCACACTACCCTCTGGTATTGTATGCTCATTGCCGGTGTAATGCGCCCTCGTGAAGGTGATGTTGTCTGTGCTGGAGACTACTGGGTTGTTGACATAGGCGCGAATTTCAGTTTGGCTTATTTGTGTCGTGTCTAGTATATCGGGACTGCTGAATGGCAGATCTGATGGTAACAATGCTGGTTTAATAGTACATACAATTTCTGGTAATGTGGTATCTGAAAAAGAAAAACGAAAGATAACATAATTAAATTATTTGTGCGACTATAATTAGTGAAATCTGTTCATTATCTGACCATTCAGAGGATCGAGCTAATTGTGTATTGTCAGTGCGCAAAATGTTGTGCTGAATTAATTGAGATGGTGATTTATTAATATTAAGAATGGGACGTCGAGTTTAACCGCAAGTGACCATGCATACCTCAAAATCACTTGCATTTATTATGGAGAGCAGAATTAACCATCCAATTGTTGCCGAAAAAAGTAACATGTAATTGTGGACATAGACAGTTCTGGCTCAAGTCTAGGTCTTGTGGTAGAGCGGTCAGGGTAAACAGCACACGCAACAGGTAATAAGGTTGAAATCACATGTAAAGATTTTTACCTCATGGTTAAGTTCACATCAATACAAAAGTTCAATGTCAAGAGAATTTTATTTTCTTATTAGTCTGACCCAAATTCTTCTACTTCAGCACTAATTAACAATAACGGAAGTTCGCCTGTAACCTTTTGAGGTTCCTTCTATTTCCTAGATTAATCTGTGATTTACGTAGCCTTGGTAATAGTCCTATTATTAATTAATCGTTTCACTAGGGACTGCAATGGCCTCATCCCAAAGGTATAGTCCAATAACCTCAATGTAATAATCATAGTGCTAAATTTGATCTCAAGTTGCAGAGTATGAGTTTTTGTACCCAAATTTTCAAAGGTCATTCAATGAATGTACAAATGTACTGGGGTTAAAGAACGGTGCCCCTAATAGACGAGCATCTTGTGGATCCTAGTGTTTCAGGTTGCATTAAGATTTGAGATTCAAGGTAAATGTGTAATACAATTACAAATTTTGAGTAATTTGTCATGCTTTTAAAAAGACATGTCGTTTTAGTCATAACTCTTTTAATAATAAATCATTAAAAAGTACAAATTAAATTAGCTGAAATATTTCATTCTACGTCGCAATCTCGTTTTTGCTTGTGTTACTCCGGTGTTACTACCGTAGTTAGGGGCTGTGCAATAATTATGAGCCCTGGGGAGGGTAAAATTGGGGGGGGAAGAAATTGTTGGTGAGCAGAAAGGGAGGCAAACAATTTTTGGCCAGCCGAGAGGGGGGGGCAAGCGATTTTTGGCACACATTCATGGGGCGCCTTTTAAATAAAACGCTCTAAAAAGGCTTAGAAAAACAGTACGGAAACGCTTTAATATGCAAATTTTCCTGCTCGCAACATATATCTAGACCATTTAAGGTTTGAAAATTGGGAACCCAAAAATTTGGCATGTGTAAAGGGGGGTGGGGGCAAAGATTTTTTGGCGGACCGAGAGGGGGAGGGGGCAAGCGATTTTTGGCAGGCCGAGATGGGGGGGGGCGATTTTTGGTGGGCCGTTCGGAAATTTTCCCCCCGGGGGGCTCATAATTATTGCACAGCCCTTAGAAGCAAACGCTCTCTATCACGGTGTTCATACATAAAACTGAAATTATTCATAATAGGTTTATAAATGCGTATCACTTGTTGAGAGTGAAATTGTACAATAACATGCACGCGTACTGAGATGTTGATACGTCTAATGCACGAGCCCCGCAGTGGTGAGTATATTAGACGCATCAACATCTCAGTACAAGTTGTTCATCTCAGTACTTCTGGTTCGAAAATCGTGCAAAATTAAGCAGCTGAGATGTTGATGCATCTAATGCAATCCCCTCGTGGGGCTCGTGTATTAGACGCATCAACATCTCAGTATACGTGCATTAATTTGTACAATTTCACCCTCAACAAGTAATACGCATTTATTAACCTATAAGTATAATGACAAAGTGTGAAACAATAAATGCGTATGTAGTACACAACATTGAAAACAATTGACAACTATTTGGTAAGTCAATGGTGATATCTCCACTTACATGCTTTTTTTTTCTTGCTTTTTTTTTGCATGTTAGTTTGATCTGCCTACAAAATGTGTTGACAACAAGCTCAAATGCGATTTACTTATAAACCATAAATAGCCACTGATTTATTTTGGTAGTTAACGTTGTCAGTATACGCTCGCGTTTTCACACGATCTTCATTCAGTTGGGTATTGGTATTATGTTTTTATTTTCTGGTTTTTATTATTATTCAAAATTATCGGACTACCAGATTTTTTTTTTTTGTTGTTGTTGTTGTTATTATTGTCCACAGAGAGTATATGCTACTTTCCTCATCCTCTCTTGCACGCATGACTGATTTGAAGTTGTTGAGCTGTTGAAATACAATGTGATGGGAGTCTAAAATTCTTGATGTTTAATTGCAATAATCAATTTACAGCAAATAACCGTGATATAGGCTTCCTGACGTTCTGGATCACATTTCATCCACCTTTAGAACAAATTAAATGGGTCAATGGTATTGGGATAAACAGGATTTGACCTTATGGGCTTATGGGAGACGAGACAGAGGCATCATGTTATTTCCCTCATGTTTGATATCCTCCCACGTGGTACACATTAATTGGGCCAGACATCTACATAATGTAGAACACGTATACAATGGGCTATTCCGTTTGTAATCCACACACACCCTGTGGAAGATTTACCTTAAGTCTTCCACAGAGGGAGTATGGGTTTCGAATAGAACATACAATTGGGTAACTTTTGAAATACTCACTCCAGTCATGGAAGATCATAGTAAATCTACATACAGGGGGAGTGTGGTTTTCAAAATGAGTAACCCTGACCAATTACATTTGAAAAACGTACTCCCCCTGTGGGAGATATTTCCAAAATCTTCCACAGGGGTAGTGTGGATTTCAACTGGAATAGCCCAATGCTATTATTACATATAATATGGCACGTGTTCTGATGTTAGTTAAGGTTAGTAACTTTTGTAAACTGTTGCGATTTGGTAGTTCGCAGTATCTTGCGAATAGTAGTGAGATTTGGCAAAAACAATTGCATTGATCATTTCATAGCGAGTGTGTAGAAGAATTCAAATATCACAGATATACTTTTGCAGGTCCTGTGGTTCTTGAGTTATGTTGTAAAGAGGGCTGAAACAACAACACTTTTGTAAAACGCACAGAACTCATTCACAACAATAAATCAAGCAAGTTTTCAAAGTATATGATTTGTAGAATGAACTTTTGCAAAACATCAAAGTTTTATTTTTCAATAATAATTATATTGATTTAGATAATGAAAATCGATTTTTGGCTGCTTCGACCAACAATACCTAGGCTAGCCTTAAATGTATAACTTATTATCATTCTGTTTCCCTCTTACTAAGAGTGAGATCCCAGCAAACACAAAACGTTTTCGACATCATTCGCAAAAGGTTATAAAAGGTTGTCAGAAAACATTTAAATGTCGGGTTATAATTATAAAGGGTATATTAAGAG
The DNA here is from genome assembly GCF_039555335.1 of Amphiura filiformis. NCBI lineage: Eukaryota > Metazoa > Echinodermata > Ophiuroidea > Amphilepidida > Amphiuridae > Amphiura > Amphiura filiformis. The sequence goes on from NC_092646.1 coordinate 40,026,092, forward strand.
TATAAAACGTTTTCATAACCTTAAAAACATCTTTTGATAATCTACTGCTCACAGCAAACAAAAATGTTTTACAGAAAACGTTTAAATGTCGGGTTATATAAAGGGTATAAAAACGTTTTAATAACATTCAAAAAACATTCTTGAAAACTTGATACAAAACATTCTAAACAGAATGTTATTTTTGAGTTGAAAAATATTTTGCGAAAAATGTTTTAAAAACGTTTTCATGACTTTTATATAACCCGACATTTAAATGTTATTAAAAGGTTTTGAAAAAAACATTTTAAGAACATTTCTGTGTTTGCCGGGTTCAAATATTTTAACATAATGTTATTTAAGTATTGACACAATATTTGGCAGAAATGTTTGCAAAAATAGTTTACAATAACATTTTTTGAAACCATTTAAAAATATTGTTGTAGTGTGTTTTCATACAAAACGTTTTAAAATGTTATCATGACCTCTATATAACCCGACATTTTAATGTTATTAAAACGTTTTTACCTAAACCAAAAGCCAAAATATAACTTATTTAAAATGTTTTTGTGTTTGCTGGGATATAATTATACTTTACACTGTGATTATCTTTGGTAAGTCAAAGGGACAGGGGCATCACATGATTTCCCTCAATTGTTTTACGCCCACGTTGTGACAAGCATCCGTGTTCTCCGGCAACATCTGAGGCCCCATATCACTAGGGAACATTTTCAAATTTCGCAGAAAACGGCAAAAAATATAATCAATGGATTATACAAATTTACACCAAGTTACCCAAAGTTGATATCCAACAAACTTGTTTGTAACTTTGTGTAACCTTAAGAATAGTATGCGTAACTTTGCGCAAACTTCACGCAATTAACTTTTAAAAATCTGTTTGTAATTTTGTATAACCTTAATAATATCGTGTGTAACTTTACGCAAATTTAAGAGATTAACATAAGTGTTAGTGTTTGGCTAAGTTAAGACATTTCTCACATGAGCCTCATCTGGAAGCCCAGATATTTTTGGGTGGGTGCGGCGTGCCGCACCCACCCTGTATTCTCTGACTATTGACCTACTTTTTCACATGCCGCAGTGTTGAAAAAATATTTGTGCCGGTTATATCCCAAACACCCACAGAGGTGATAGTTTACGGCGAGTTTTGTAATTATTACTTGATTTTGATATGTAAGTAATACGATAAAGTCGTCATAGGCAGTAATGTGTTTGTATTAAAAGAAATAACAAAAATAATTATTTAAGTAATAGAAATACTATTTGGAAATTGCAGCAAGATTTGCAGATGTTTTTATTTGAACAGTACCAGTTCACCAGTTTTGCTAGTTTTCCTAATCTTTGGGCTAAATTAATAGCATCGTGAAGGTCATATATATCATTTTATACTGACAGCTTCGACATGTACTTAAATACAGCTTGTATGTGCATTGTGTTCAGTGTGTACATAGGCTATTTACTTTTCAAATCTTGTGACAAATAGTGCTTGTATAAGGTATTATAGACAAATTATTAGAATGCATGTGTACCAGTAGAAATGGCCCAGGTTGAATAAAATAAATAAACATATGAACGAATATTTTATTCCCTGGATTATTTTTGTTGGGACAAAATAATGATATAGTTTGACGCTTTGAAATACAGATATGTTAATCATAATAAAGTTACAAAGTTAAAAAATAATATCGAAATATTGTAAAATCAAACATTTCCCTCATAAGTTGCAATACAACATATTGAGGAAATTGATATGACAGATTTTTAAACTTTGATATGGAAAGATACCCCAGCCCTGTTGTCTCACCAGAGAAGATGAGCAGAAGTCTTTCTATCTGATGATAAAAAAACCTCTAGGTATGATTACGAAAATGTTTTAAATAACTATTATCTACAAAAGTTTTATAACCATGTTTTATATAAAATGTTAACATAAAACGTCTTGTGTTATGATGTGAAGGGTTAATATGAAAACAGGGAAAATCTGTGCCAACTGACCAGCAGAGAACAAAGGATAAGCAATAGATCAGATTAAAATCAGGGAAAATATGACACAACCTCCAATGGGGGAATAACAAACGTATAAACGTATAAAGTTAAAAAGCTCTTTTAACTTTGTTTATACGTTTTGTGTTATTCCCCTATTGGAAATCGATGTTGTGCCATATTTTCCCTGTTTTTAATTGTGAACTTGACTTACTCATTCTTTCATTTCTCTTGACAATTTTTCATTTACCCACCCTATTCCTTTTAAAGGATTTTTTATTATATTATCATTGTACATGGATACCAGCGGGGATACCAGCTGATTGCAATTGCCATATTATTGGAATTCTTACAATTAAAGCTTCACTTGACTTGCAATATCATTACAAGAATCATGCAGCTCTACCTATAAAATAACAATGTCAATCTCGTAAAGTTATTAATGGAAGGGGTATGAACGTTTGGACAGTATTTATTGTGGGACATTAGAACACATCAGACATATCGAATTACATTCTGAATACGAAGAATGTCCTTCTGATATCAAATAATTTTGATTTTTTGAAATTTGCAATGTAATACACATTTTATGGCAAATGATTAAAAATTGATATTTTTGATATTTAACAGTACTCGAAGTAAACTTTATAAATATGATGATTTATACTTAAAGTGTATGTAGGTGGGATGAAAAGCCGACGATCAATTGAAAATTTTAACCTTTCGTATTGAAGATATGGATTTTTTCCCAAAACGCCCAAAAAATTAGGTCTTTTGGGGAAAAAATCCATATCTTCAATATGAAAGGTCAAAATTTTCAATTGATCGTCGGCTTTTTCCTCCCAGCTACATACAATTTAAGAATATATCATTAGATTTATAAAATTTACTCCGAGGACTGTTATATATCAAAAATGTGAAAAATATCAATTTTAATAATTTGTCATAAAATTTGTATTATATCGTGAATTTCAAAAAATGACAATTATTTGATATCAGAAAGACGTTCTTCGTATTCAGAATGCAATTCGATAAGTCTCATGTCCCACAAAAAATACTGTCGAAACGCTCAAAACGCTCATTCAAGATCCCGACTGATTTGAGATTGTTTGGGTTGTTAAAATACAATGTGATCAGTGTTCTTCGGTTATATTTATAAATGCGCTTTTATAAATACGCACGTGACTCATGGGCACGACATACCAAGACCAGCAATAACCAGCAAAACAAAGACAATTGGTTGAGAATTAAAGAAATGGTGATCTAAAACCCAAGGAAGAAGCGAAAACAAAAGTTGCACTTTTGTGTTCTAATCAATGCATTAGGAAACGAAGTTGGAGAAAACCTTCTGTTAATAAAATACTATGCTGAGCCACCAGCCTGGGTGGTTCACGCTCCAGTAATTTCAGATTATTGAGCTCAGTAATACATCAAATAATTTATTCCAATTCATGAAAACAAATAGATAATCAGCTTATCGGATTAAAAGCTTAGAGGGAAGGTCTTGTTGCTCAGCGAGTGTTTGTAATTATCAGGTTTTCTCCAAATTCATTCTCTAATGGAAAGTACGACGCGCTCGTCGATCAATGGAAGCACGGCGCTACTTCTTGTTCGAGAGCGCATTGTGAACAAATCAATAGGGCATGCAATGGAGCAAAGTGCAACTTTAGAATTTGCATCTTCCTTGGGTTTTTGGATCGTCGTATCTTTATTTCTTGAACGATTTCAACAAATATGGTCTTAAATTCGAGCTAAAAGATAACTATTGGCTGCTGGTTCCAATTATGACATACTAGTATACTCTTCCATCATCCAAGGCCTTCATCTTGATAACAATATCAACTTCACCGTGGAATAACTATTTTAAAAATCTATTTTGATATCAAACAACGTCCCTTGTTCCTGATAATTCATTTTGTTATCTGTTATTACTTGCATCATTCATCGAGATCATCAACAGCGTGTTACAACGTCTGCAAAGGAAACTACACTAATCTGGTGTCTGGAGACTTGTGATCTACTATAGGGCCTAATATATGAAGAAGATGATAATAGAGCATCAATTGTGAAGGGAAACTTTTGACAACACATTTATGGGTTTGACATGAGAATCTATACTTCCACCATGTCTACTTCCGCTGATGTTATTTTAAAGACCCCAATTTACATAAAAGCATTGTCTCTCACACATTTTGACGAATGTGCTATACTTTTTTTTTCTTCTTTTTGCTGAAATATAAATTATCCGAAGCGCGCAATACTCTTACTATGTTTTTGTCCACCTTTTCCATGTTTTGACGGTTTGACTCTGGGTTTGACCGAGCGCTATGTGATAATTTTTTTTTATCTGGGGGTAATGAGTTATGTACGTTTTACAAAAGTGTTGGTGTTTCAGCCCTCTTTACAACATAACTCAAGAACTATAGGACATAAAAAATATATCTGTGATATTTGAATTCTTCAACACACTCACTATGAAATGATCAATGCAATTTTTGCCAAAGCTCACTACCATTCGCAAGATGCTCTGAACTACCAAATCGCAACAGTTTAAATAGTTGTTAAACTAAACAATGCTATGCTATGCGTCTATTAACATGATTAACGAGTTGCTCGGACTGTCCGCAAACCATTTTAAGATAATGATGCCTTAGTCGGGCATTCAAATGGAAAATATTGCGACGTGTCGGACTGAAACAGTGGATACTGTACTGTACTTCTCATATTCGAATTAGTGAATCTTGGATTGATGGGTGCACCCTGGATTTAACAAGTATTATTTACCCACCCGCGAAATATTCCCTTATGCAGGGACAGACCACCCCCCCCCCCCCGACACCTAAATGGGGACGGAGGAGCGGGAAATGGGGACGAGAAGAAGGGGAGAAAAGAGAGAAAGAAGGGGAAGGAGAGGGAGAAAGAGAATGGAAAGGGGAAGGAGAGAGGAAGGGGAAGTAGAAGTGGAGGGAAAATGAAAAGGGAAAGGGAAAGGGACGAGAGGGAGCGTAAAAATAGGGACGATACTGACGTCCCACCCCCCCCCCTCCTCCTCCGAACTGACAATGCTAGCTACGCGCGCCTGATTATCTCTCTCAACTTTTCCTATAATTCTCCCTTTCACTATTTTCCTTCCCTTAATCTTCTAAAAATATCCTTCCAAAGTGAGCGATATGCCCGCCATGCACCACGCCCACTAAAATGGATAAAAATATCGATGCCACCTTACCGGGGAATTTACTACAATCGACCTTTACATTAAGGGATCTGGAATGAGCGTTTTGAGCGTTTCACAGTATTTTGTGGGACATGAGAGCACATCAGACATATCGAATTGCATTCTGAATACGCAGAATGTCTTTCTGATATCAAATAATTTTCATTTTTGAAATTCACGATATAATACAAATTTTATGACAAATTATTAAAATTTGATATTTTTCACATTTTGATAGTCCTCGAAGTAAATTTTATAAATCTAATGATATATTCTTAAAGTGTATGTAGCTGGGAGGAAAAGCCGACGATCAATTGAAAATTTTGACCTTTCATATTGAAGATATGGATTTTTTTCCCAAAAAGACCTAATTTATTTTGGTGTTTTAGGAAAAAATGTTCAATTGATCGTCGGCTTTTCATCCCATCTACATACACTTTAAGTATAAATCATCAGATTTATAAAGTTTACTTCGAGTACTGTTAAATATCAAAAATGTCAATTTTTAATGATTTGCCATAAAATGTGTATTACATTGCGAATTTCAAAAATGAAAAGATATCAGAAGGACATTCTTCGTATTCAGAATGCAATTCGATATGTCTGATGTGCTCTAATGTCCCACAATAAATACTGTCCAAACGTTCATACCCCACCCCTTAATAGCATCATTGCAAAGGTTTAATTTTTATTCTGGGAAGCTTTGTCATTTTCATTTTGCCTTTAGCGGGTCCTGGTACACATGCTCCTCTGCTGACCACACTTGAGTGATATTAGGGCAAAATTGATATTGGTCTTCCTGTTATTGCCATTCCAACATAATAATATTACTATGCCAGTCACTTGTCAATCTTCGCTAGATATTTTTAAAACTTGGTTATAATGTTATGTCATGTCCTGTACATAAATACGACACATAACTGCCCTGTATAATGTGGTTTAGAGAAATAATACTGAATTAGTATTTTTGATCATATTGCCTCCGTCTATACTGGCCGACGGATTATTAAACAGATTTTTAGGCCTTTCTGATCAAAACGTTTCGTAAGTTTGTGCCCCTCCCTCCCGAAAATCACCTTTCCCCCCTTCCCCTCCATGGGCACTCCCGTGAAATATCCTGGCTACGCCACTGTCAACTTCTCAGAAAGAGAGAGAGAGAGAGAGAAACTGAAACACAAAATATTACCATGATTACGGTAGGTTTTCAAATTTCGTCTGTCTTCTGCTAACGTATGGAAAAAGACATCACTGTGGGTTTGTTTATGTGGGGGGGTGCTTGTTTGTTTGGATTTTTTTTTCACTTTTCATTTTAAATTTTCTACATGTAGAAGCTTTAACTTCAGGGATGCAAGCTGATCTGAAGGAAAAAGCCTGAAAAGTGTGTGAATCGGGGCCAAAAGCCTCCAAAACGGGTAGAAAATAAAGAAAAGTGCAGGAATCTGGACGATGAACGCAGGATTTCCTGCAAAAGCAGGAAAACTTGCATCCCTGTGTAACATAGCCATATAAAATGTTCTACATTTTACAAGAATAAATACATTACTCGTTTAAGTCCAAATAGGCCTATTAAGTTCAGAGACCACGTTCTGCGTCTTTTATTTACACCAAAATATTACTGTACTACACGTAATCAAGTCGCTAACTTATACCATTACACAATGAAGTCTATTAGTCCACTAGCCCATCATTGTCATTTTGTGTTCAGTCATTACTTTTATACTCGTACTTATATAAGTATGATAAAAATATTAATTTGAAGCTAATCTCAAATATTTTTAATGGTAGTCTTTGTCAACAATTAGTCCGTGCTTGTCGACAATCAAGGAAATTGCTTTGTCGACAATATTGTCGACAACAGCCATAATCTCTACATATGCATAACAGCCTGTTTCTGAAGGATTGATTACGGGGCTAGTTTGGATCCTTTGCTTAACTTGCAAGGATAAATATCCAAATAAATTGAAACTCAGAAACACAGGGCTTTACCACTATTATCCCTTTTAAATCATCAGTAGTTAAGGTAGACTTTTTCGGAGGTTTATGGGCGTGGCTAATTAGCATATATGAATATTCATGATATGGGCGTGACTAATTAGCATATATGAATATTCATGAGGTGGGCGTGGCTAATTAGCACACATGAATATTCACGAGGTGGGCGTGGCTAATTAGCTTATATGAATATTCATGAGATGGGCGTGGCTAATTAGCATATTTGAAGAAAATTTTGAAGAAAAAAGTTGAAAAAAAATGAAAAAAATTTCAAAATAAAATTTCAAAAAATTTCTTTTCAAAAAAAAAATTTCCCCAAAAAATTTCAACAAAAATTTCAAAAAAAAATTTCAAAATTTTTTTTTTTAAATTTAAAAAAAATTTCAGAGTGACCCTTGACCCGGACGTGACCTTTGACCTGCTTTTTTGTTCTAGAAACACCAAAATTTTAAAAATAAGTGAAAAAATTTGCCTAAAATAACGCGTCGTATCGGCCGTATTACGGAATGTATCGGCGTCAAATTCGATATATACGGTAAGGGTCGAATTACGAGTTACCCGCGGGGGTCGAGGGGTCGAAAAGTCGATGCGCTTAAAAAATTAATTTTATCTAGGGAAATATCGTATTTTTCGTTCTATATTACGTATCGAGGTAAAACTTTTAAAAAACCCTGACCATGCTACACGGAAGCGACCCTCGACCGGGAAGTGATGCTTGACCCGGAGCGACCCTTTGACGAACTTTGATCCCTACGTGTCTACGTACCCGTATAAAAATGACTTAACTAGGTTATGATCAGTG